>NC_064627.1:889897911-890208437 GCF_023864275.1 Schistocerca cancellata | reverse complement strand
AATCACAGCTTTGGTGTCTTCCTCTGGTGGAAAAGGGGAAAGGTTGGCTGTTCACGTGCATTTAAGGGGTGCTATAAGATCGCCAGTGGAGGTTGGTCAATCGGAGTGAGGCTGGGTCAGTTTAGCGTCACCCGTTGCTGGTCTGTCTCTCGTTCGCATGTGTACGGCAGTTAATGTCTCTCTGTCGTCGGAGTGTTAGTATGTCTGTCGTTTGGATCAAACTTTAAAGCCTGAAAATGAGAGTCTTGCCACTCAGCCGGTAACAGAACTCAACTAGTGGTCGCCCGGTCGGGGCCGAGTTCCTGCATCTGAGTCTGCACGTTAGGCCGCCAGTCTGCTCGAGTTCCTTGGGCAACGGTTATTGGCGGTTGGATCGATCGGTTGGTCGGTCGCGCACTGAGACACAACATGAATTGTCCGCCTTGAGCGTCGGCGCATTTGAGGTCGCCACGTGAGTCCAGTGGGCCGCGCCGTATAGAAAGGGGTAGTGGCTTCGCGGTCGACACGAGAGCAAAAGGAGTCAAAACATCAAAACACGACATCGGGTTGGCCGGTGTGAGCTGCGACGCCGTGAGACGGGACATCGGCGCGTCTTCCTGCGTCCGTTTGAAGCGGTTGGCAGCGGTTCGGGAGAGCGTTGGGGGTGCTGCGCCAGGTCTTCGCCAGATATCGCAGTTTATTAGAAGTTAGCTGATTGGAGATATGTTGTTTCATTTGCTTGTTAAATTCTACTTGTTTTCTTGGTAAGGTCACCAGCCGCTTCTTTTTGGGGTCGTCCCACCATTCTTCTCTGTTTGCCCACCCGCAGGAAGGCGGTTATTTGAGAATTGGGTGGTCCGTTTTTCCCTTGTGGAGTAGGGGCGGGTTAGAGCAATCTGCGGTCCGGGTTGTTCAGTAATCCCCCTGCCAATCTGCTACGGGTTAATAGCTGCCTCTGTCATGTTTGTTGGAATCGGTGTTAACGAATTTATTCCTTAAGGTGTAAAGGCCGAATTCCTGAAATATGTTTTTATCTTGCCTATCATGTATAATGTAGAGCATGTTTGTATATTTTATGTATGGCTGCATTTCATGGGTTTCTATGTAAATGGTCATTTTAATATATAAGGTTGCCACCCTTCTACCGCAAGAGTTTTCTTTTAAAAACACGTTGCACATTCAGTGGCATGTAATTCTTTTTGATGTGAGTGTTTTGTACCATTTCCATCCCTTCTGTGGGGTGCATAGTTTATGTGTTTGTGTGAGTTGTTAAAATTTTTAGATTAATGTAATCTGGTGTGTTCCAGATTTGCACCATTGTAGTGTTTCAGAGGTTGTTGTGAGCGGTCAGGACAGCGGCCGTGTTAAAAGGGAGCGGCAAGGTTCTCAGCCTGAAAGCTCATACTGTCAAAAAAATTGTTATTTCTGCATCTGAATAATTTGTTTCTTGATATTTAGAGGGTGCTTTCTGATTAAAATTTTTAAATTCGTTAAGAAAATGAAAGGGTTTTTAGGAAAAAATTTCCATTTGTTGAAAGAAATTTGTTTTGATCAATTAACCACTGGCAACAACTTCCGCGCTCATATAGTGTGATTAAATGTGTTAATGTTCTTGATGAATCGCTAGTAAATAAAGAAAATTCTTTAAGAAAAGATTTTGAAGGTAAACACACGGTTCATTACTAACAGTGTAGCTGAAATGACGGCACGGCTGATACTAGCAGTGTTGAGGCAACGAACGTTAAATAACCTGACTGTAAAAGCTACATTGCAATCGCAGTTTGTCAGTTTCCAACAGAGTTCAGAGATGTCCGTGATGGAAGTCGGATCATGTGATGGCCAAGGCTCTGGAGACACGCCTTGAAAGGCGATCGATGACACATCCAGCGAAACTGTTTGCGGGCTCATCATCTGAAACAACGGAACAATTACACACGGACACAGCTGAGACTTCAAGTACACAATCTGCGGACTCAGTGTCTGAAACATCGGAACAGTTTTTCACAGAAAAAGCTGAGTCTTCCATTATACCAAAGACAATTCAATTTCGACGGTAGAATCTATGAGGAAAATTTCTGCAAGCAGTGCCGAAGAGGGATGCCGAAGAGGGACAAAGTGATGTAAATACTGACTCCTCACTATCTTCAAGTTGGGCCCACGCGGAAAGTGAAACTTAAGACATAAAGATGTCTAATTTTCAAGAGATCTTCTGTGTCAAACACCAGTTTCCTGTGGAAAAGGGAAAGAACGTAGAGGGGGATTGTTGAGTCAGCGAGAAACATTTGGAAATGAAGGAAAAGAGGCATGTAGCATAATCCCAACCAAAATCCTCAATGTGATTTAAGATCAGGAACAGGTATAAATATTGGAACTGGAAAGATGCAGTTTAGAACTAGAACAGACGATGCTCACAATCCAAAATAATACAGTTTATACTTTTAGTAAATCGAATTTCAGTTAAGCTAAAACTGACACCTTTACAGTATTTTTGCACGCAGCTTGTAACGACGTACCGTTATTGCAGGAAGTTGAAACTAACAATCTGGATGAACTGCAGGCTACAGTTTAATCCTCAACATATCCGAAAGTTGTAGCACTGTGAAATTATCGGTACATTTTCGCAAAGAATGGAAGAACATACTATCTTTGCAACCGAGATATTAAGACCATTAAGAACGTAATTGAAAGGTTTTATTCTTTAATTTTTATTACTAAGGTTCGTACTTTTATGAACTATGTTTACTGCATCTTAACGTACTTAACCTAGGTTAAGGTTGTATAACAAGACAAAAATTTTTACAGTCATCAAGAATAAGTTTACAAAGCAGGAGATTGTATTCTGTCAAAACATCATAATTTCTTGTATTCAGCAAGATCCATAGTTTATAATATTTAAAAAGAAGAGGGACATAAACAATTTTTAATATGATAAATTTCTGTGAATTTTACTAGTGTAGAATGTAACAGTCATAAGAGTCATATTTTAGTTTGTTATTTACTTTCAACTTGAAAATGAAACCATCTAAAATTCGCAACAGTCAATTATTTTCATTTTACCTTAAAAAAAGAACTTTTGATTGAGAACATAGAAAAAGTGAGTCAGTATAACTAATTTTCTCGTTGCGTCAGACGATATATTGCATTAAAAAGGAGAGCTCAGATAAGCGCTTACTCGCAAAAGGGAAGGGTTCGAATGCCGGTTTGGCACACAGTTTTAATCTACTAAGATGTTCCAAGAGTTTCAAATCAGCGCAAATTTCGGTACAGACCGAAAATTAATTTTAGAAATAAGACAGAATAACGACATCCTTTCCCGGTTGCCCCCTTTTCTATTTCTTTATTATTAAAGAGAATACGAAAAACAGAAAATTAGTAAGACGGGACTAAAATAGTGAACTAATACAATGCATCAAATATCGGTAAAGTTGTGTTGAATATTTCCATAACGCAACGTACCTACTACAGAAATATTATCTTTTTTTTGTTGGTATCCAATTGGAAATAGTTATTACGATTGACTTCACATGAGAAATATACCACTGTCGTCACTGTAACGCCTGAGATCGTGCTGGCAACGTTACCACAGTGTGAAGTTATACAGGTGGGACGGATGAGCCGCTTTGCAACTCCTGAGCCAATATTGTTATCCCTCTACAGCGGATTCACCGAGTTGGCCACAGGGTTCTCCCTCTCGCTCCAGCAGGATCCTAAAGTCCAAACTCTCCTCCCTACCTCCGTCCACCCCTCTCCGAACTTGCAAAGCTGTCGACTGCACGCCCTGATCACTTAGCGACATTAATAATCTCGGAAGTTGCCGGCATTTCAGAGCTGAGAAGTTTTTAATTGTGAAGCTAACACGAACTACTCTTTTAAGTTTCTATACTTTTAAACTTTTAAGCTTCCGACACTTTATCTTCGCTGCTGATACTTGATTATTATCACCAGACACTGTAGCGGCAAATAGGATGACATACATTTGGTCTGAATCTGAAACCGAACTATCATTGAGACCTTGACTATCACTGAAGTGTTTGCGTAGGAGACAAGGGAAAAATATTTGTTATAAACAATAAAAAGTACCTAAGCACCAAACGTTAGACGTGTATCTGCTTCAGCAATAAATGATTAAATAATAACCTTAGCTTGATTGAAAGTGAGGCAATGAAAATCAGCAGAGAAAATGAAAGAAACAAATAATGTAGGAAGTAAGTTTCAAATAAGTAGATGCAAAGAAACAGATGCTTTCAACTAACTAGGAAGTAAATTAACCAAGAAAGTAAACAAATACGACAAAGTTTCGAAAAAGTGTGTTATTCTATATCGGACATAATTATAAATTTCAAAATACCTGCCAAAGCAAAGTTACGACATACAAGTCATATTGTCCGACAGTTTTGACCAATAGATCAAAATTTTGGAGTTGGACAAAGAAATATCTGAGCAATATACAAGCAACGGAGATCCTAGGTAACACGAGGAGGGATACTTTAACGATTTCAAGAATTTGGTACTGGGCTCGTGAGGAGCGTGGACACTTTGATCTTAATTTAACTTTTCTTTGTTTTCTTGAAAAACACGCTTAAACACAAGTTATCTACGAACAGTAATGGCCAAGTTAAGCCTGTTACTTATTAATAATTAAGAAAGTAACAAACCAAAACGATTAAAATGGTATCAAAGAACTCTGTTATTGGTTGGCCAACCGTGACATGGACGTCTAATGAACTTTTTAGTACTAAACAAAATAGTTTTACACCAAGTAATTATTAAAAATAAAAATATTAATTCAATAAGCCGAAAAAGAAATTAACTCATGTACCAATGTGCCGAAGCCAGTGATGATATTCGAAAACATCAAAATGTACTTTACCGAAAAAATGAAGTTTTCTTAGACTAAGCACTAAATATCGGCCACTAACACTGGCATCACCAATTGGGTTTCGTAATGTTATAACTTCACTTGCTCATAAATCACAAAGCGTGGGTTCGTGTCCTCCCTCGGGCACGGGTGTGTGTGTTTGTCCTTAGGATAATTTAGTTTAAGTATTGTGTAAACTTAAGGACTAATGACCTTCGCAGTTAAGTCCCATAAGATTTCACACACATTTGAACATTTTTGAACAAAATGTGCAAAGGAATACATTCACCTTCTGAATCATTACAATATCCATAAATCAGAAATTTGCAGTAAAACTGCTTCCAAGCTTCCAAGAACATCTTTCTCTCGATACATGACATTGTACCTTCCCAATAACAAATGCCCTGTGCATTCATAAACGGGCTCACTCGCCATTGGTGACCGATGCATAACTAGATGTGGCCACACCGTCATCCTCATATGAAGAACATGGTAATGTTGGTTGGTCAACATGAAAAATCCTTCTACTGCTGTGTGTGCAATGTTGCTCGTCCAGTCTGCGAAACGACCTCCGACACCTTGCGGCCGCAAGACTCGCAGAGCGGGAATTCAAATACGTGGGTGCCGGTGACGTAAATGAACTACACAGATAGGATAAGGAATGAAACAATACGAATGACCATCCAGATTAAGCCCCTGGGTATGGGACTCCACTACCCGTCGCTGGATTCGAAAGTGGGTTGTCTGATGGGCACGAGGAAGAGGATGGTTCAAATGGCTCTGAGCACTATGGGACTTCTGAGGTCATCAGTCCCCTAGAACAGGGCCGGCCAAACGCTGCACAGTGTGCAGACGTGCGGAAGTGCTGCACATGTGCGCACGTGTGCGACAGCGAGCGACAGCGACATCTGTTATTAGACATGTGTCCTAAATGAACGGCGGCGGCTCCACTTCCCAGTGGTACAAACAAGAGCGCAACATATCCAGTCTCGTTTACCCCTGGTGACCGTAATCTTAACAGAGAAGTACTGAGAAATGGCAGGGCGGGAGATCTATGTTCTCAGTCGTTTAAAAATGACTGGGAACTGCAATTCTTTTTTGTAGTCGTTGGTGAAAACTCACAGTGTTTGCTGTGCCGCCGAATAATAGGCGGCCAGCGTAAGTTTTCAATTGAAAGACACTACAATACATATCACAAAGACGGGTATAGTATACTCAACAGTGAAGAACGGCAAGCAAAATTAAATGTCCTTAAGAAAATGGATGAGACACATCAACTTGATTTTACTGTACATCAAAGTAACTGATACTTCTTGAACTCTTAGTTTCTTGTGTTACATTTATGTCTGTATTACTGTACGCTGTACAGTGTACTGTTTTCAATTTTTCAGAATGACAACCACACTAAATCTCCACTGCGAGCAAGTTTTAAAATCGCATTAAGAATTGCACAATCTGGGAAACCCTTTTACGAAGGGGAGTTTGTGAAAGGGTGTCTGATTGATATTGCGGAACTTGTGTGTCCCACGTACGTTTGCAGGTTTCAAGATATCAGTGTATCCAAACAAACAGTGACAAGACGAATCAGTGCTATGGCCGGCGATGTGCACAGGCAGCTAATAAATAAGCCTTAAATACTTTGTTGTTTCCTCTGTTGCGCTCGATGAAGCAACAGATCTTACAGATACAACCCAGGTTGTGATATACATACGAGGTGTCGATAACGCACTGTGTGTAACAGAGGAGCGACATCTGTGCGTAGAAACATGCACTACATGAACGCTGACGGCTGCGGCGTGCACGCCGTGACCCGGAAGTTGCACATGTGCAAGAGCACCGCACGCGTGCAGAATTTTTGGCCGGCCCTGCCCTAGAACTTAGAACTACTTAAACCTAACTAACCTAAGGACATCACACACATCCACGCCCGAGGCAGGATTCGAACCTGCGACCGTAGCGGTCGCGCGGTTCCAGACTATAGCACCTAGAACCGCTCGGCCACCCCGGCCGGCAGGTAAAGGATGGCGGTGGTGTGCTCACGGATGGTTCCTGATGACTGGGTAACAACATTTATTGATCAACTGCAATACATTGGTTGTTGGCATCTGAATGAGGTTTGTTTCCGTTTGTAACATTCTCGGCGGCGACGAAGGTGGCCCGCGGATGCTCACACGTGCGCCTGCTCAGTGACTGTAGCTATGGTGGCATAACTGGAACTTGCTGCTGCCTCTGTAGCAGCGCCACAATCTTGCTGAGTCGCACCACGGCGGCTGGAAACACGTGCCGTGGGCCTCTGTTGTGATGGATGGATGATGGATGGATGGAGGGGGTTGTATGGGCGCACGACGGCAAGGTCTTCAGCGCCCGCTCAGTAACAGATTGTGACTGGTGTCAAGAAAATACTCAGAACAGTAACATGAAACAGAACGGAAAACAGAGGTAACAAGCTTGGAAAAATATGTGCCTACCCACACCGATGAGTGGGACGAAGAATACCATCAGCAGCAAAACATGGACAACACAGGAAGAAAGTGGTAGAGGGAGCTAAAACAATATAGCAGATGGAAGTGGCCGGCTGACCGCAAGGAAAAAAAGGGAGGAGCCGTACACTTTGCAATAAACTGAAACCTCCAGCCTAAAAGTTTAGGTCAGAGTCTAGACACACCACAAAACTTTAAAACCCTAGACACACACGTCTCATTGTTAGATAAAACACAGGGCAGATCCCCATCAACTTGTGCTTCTGCTCTTGTATCACGGTATAAAATGCAGTCTATTAAAATGTGGCAGACAGAGATGTGCACACCACAAGCATCACAAAACGGGGGATCGTCCCGCCATAATAGAAAGCTATGTGTGAGAGGACAGTGCCCAATCAGGAGACGCGTGAGGATAACTTCTTCCCGCCTGAGCAACCGGCTGGAGGAACGCCACGGCCGAGTTGTTGACTTCACCAACCGTAGTTTATTGGCCGTCACCGCCAACCATTCTTCCTCCCACAACTCCATGGACTTCTTGTGGAGTGCAGAAATGACAGACTGCAAGGGAATAGAACACTGAACCACATCCTGCTCTCTGCAGGCCTCCTTGGCAGCCCGATCGGCCTTTTCATTGCCCAATATTCCTACGTGACCAGGCACCCAGCAGAAGGACACTTCCTTACCCCGCCGTTGGAGCGAGTACAGTTGGTCATATATCAGCTGGACCATCTCCTCAGTTGGGTACAGATTCTGCAATGATTGTAAGGCACTAAGAGGATCGGAACAGAGGAGAAATCGATTGCCCCGAACACGATTCATCCGCTCCAGTGCCTTCAGGATCGCGTGGAGCTCCGCTGCGAAAACGGTATATTCATCAGAGAGGCGAATCCGGGTAACATGATCAGGGAACACTACAGAACAGCCAAGGACATTCTCCTGTTTGGAGCCATCAGTGTAAACGACGGTAAAACAGTGATGCACATCTAAAATGTTAAAAGACTGTGATCGCGACTGGAGGGTGGGTGGGGGGGGGGGGAGTGTTGCGGCGGCGATAGTGGGACAGTTCAGTGTCAGTCTCAGCGACCATCCCTGTTGGCAGCTGTTTGGCGTCGGCGGTCAAGGGTCCCTTGGTGACAGTTCGTTACCACAAAGCACCCCAGGCGGTGGGTCCCATTACTGGAAGCTGCCTGCTGCCAGCCTGCCAGAGAACTGTGTGCTAGTCTTTAAACGTGGCTTTCTGCCACTAATGTATGGGGTTCTTCCTCCACAGCAGGACGGTGAAATATTTTGGTGTTGCTCCGCTGGTGTAACTAATCCGATTACTGCCCTCAGTGTTGACATCCTGGCATGGAGCGAGCTGCTTCTTGTCATGTCATCCGCATGTCAGTGACAGTGTCCGCCTTCGTGTCACTTCACTTTGGCGGACCAACTTGCATCACGGTACCCTACCACTGAGCTGCGCAACAGAATGTAATGCGCATACATCTGGCTCCCAGATTCCTTCACATTTTAACTAACTACATTACTGTACAACCTAATCGCTCTAATCATTCTACCCTCTGCACTTAACAAAACTATGGAGAGTAATCTATTTAAATGGTTTGGCGACATTAAAGGAATAGGACCGTAAAGACTTGCAAGAAGAGACCTGGAATGGACAGAATCTGGGCAAAGACCAATTGCAATGCTACGAATGAGATGGAGAGATCAGGTGAAGGATAATTGGAAACGAAGAAGATTCCAATGGGAGGAGATGATGAATTAAAGAGTGTGGGAGAAAAGAGAAACTTGGAAGAGGCTCTGTGAACGACCTGCATAAGCAGAAACGTTTCAAGAACAATAAGAAGTCACAAACACATCCGCTATCGAAGTCAATAGATCAACAATGAATATGATAAAATTATTTATAAGCATATAGCCTCTTTCATTGTCGGCATCGAAAGGTGTAAGACAGGGATGTAGCCTGAGCTCTCAGTGGATGCCCAAGGATTCGACAACTTATCGGGCGGTAGGAAGATGCTGGCTGAGTTTACGGAAGGCCCTTTGCTGCTTCACAATAGTTGGTAATCCTTCATTTAACAACTATTCTTAAAACATCAATAACATATAAATTAAAACTAAATGTCACATTCATTTCAGGACGGCAAACCAAAAGGACAAAACTTACAATTTTTTTTTCTTTTTCAGGACAAGTAATATCTTTTAAAAATAACGAGTTTAACATTCGTAAAAACATAGCCTTTATGCGCCCATAACATTGCAAATAGACAAATCTGACTTTACTACTATTACAGGAAGAGCATTACCAAAGCAATTTGAAAACCACTCATTAGATAGTAAATTTTAAGCAAGCAAGGAGGCCCTTGTTTGGAAAAAAATTACAAGTTCAGGATTACAATTAAAATAACTTGAAGGCGCTTTTGTAACTGTTCAGGCAGGAAGGTAACAATGTTCAATATTTTACAAGCTCAGCATTTGACAGTATTTTAAAATTTACAGATGCAGAATTAAAACGAAGATCTGGAACGCCCTTTGGGCACTAACATTTTTGGAACAGAAGATAACAATCATTTAAAATTTACAGGAATCCACAATAAAGTGTTGAAAGATCTTGAAATCAAGAAGCAATACAAGAAGAAGTTGGGCTGGAGGAGGCAAGACTTGGCTAGGATGGCAGGAGGTAGTGGACACCTTGATTGAGTCCGTCGTGGTCGTGCGGTAGCGTTCTCGCTTCCCACGCCCGGGTTCCCGGGTTCGATTCACGGCGGAGACAGGGATTTTCTCTGCCTCGTGGTGACTCGGTGTTGTGTGATGTCCTTAGGTTAGTTGGGTTTAAGTAGTTCTAAGTTCTAAGGGACTGATGACCATAGATGTCAAGTCCCATAGTGCTCAGAGCCATTTGAACCATTTTTGAACACCTTGATTGAAACTTAGTTCTCAATTCCATAAGTTTAAGAACTTCACTTATAGAGGGATTACGTCGTAAGCGAGAAACCCCGCCGCATCAGTGGCTATCGCAAGACAGGAGGCAGAACACCACGCCGCAAACGCATACACAGCCGACGTGGCCTAGACACGGCCGGTGAATTGGTAGGGACTGGATACCATGCCACGGGCTAACGGCTTCCATGCTTCGATCAACTCAAGAAGCCAAGGGCAAAAGAAACAGTCATATAATTCATGAACGACTGAGCACCAAGTAAGTAAATTTCCAAGGACCAACATAAGAATACCAAATTCAAACCCCGTCACAGACACTAACAAAAATCTATGTATTATAATGAGTAGGTAATTAAAACAGAGATGTACCGGATAATTGTGGGGCAGCTGGCATTTGCTTATCACGACTCTGCTCAAGGTTACAAATCATGAACAAGTCCACCAAGCAAGAACTTCCCACCTTAACGGTAGGCTCGATATTCGACCTAAGTGGTCACTAATATATGCCCTAGAATATCCTGCAAGAAAATTAAAAAAAATGGTCAAAGGTGTGTGAATTCCTTTAGCGACCAAACTGCTGAGGTCTTCGGTCGCTAGGCTTACACACTACTTAAACTAACTTATGCGAAGAGCAACACACACAGCGATGTCCGAGAGAGAACTCGAACCTCCGGCGGGAGGGGACGCGCAATCTGTGACTTGGGGCCTCAAATTGCGCGGTCACTCCGCGCGGCCAAGCAAATTAATTTCACATCCAAGAAATAATGGCAAGGTCATCGAAATGCTTCGCAAATTGCAATAAAAGGAAAAAGAGTTTAAATGCATCATGCATGAGGGGAGTTCAGCAGAGAGGGGGAGGGTGACTTTAGTGGTTTGAGTAGGGACTGACTGAGAACTGTGGGCAAGCCAGCCTAACGGGAGCAAGTCCAGTAGCGGGACAACGGCCCCAAAATCCAAAAGCAGGAGTACCCTACCCAAAAATAAGGTACGACGGGTAGTTACCAGGGAAAATCACAACGATCTCGACGTCCACAGCAGCAGAGGTTCACTCGCAAACCCTGGAAGTCAATCGGGCGCAACACCGTAGAGCCCAACACTCCACACCAACAGGGCCCCGTACAAATAGCCACCCACTTGGATGAGCGACCACCGATCAGGTCCCGTAATTGCACGCTCAGCGTTCATCACCCGTACCTCTCTCTCACGACCCCTCCGTCCGTCATCAACCCGCCTCCTACTTCCTCTGACCAAATATCCAACCACAAGAAGACCGAAGCGCCACCAGGTAGCATTACTGGAAAACGGATTACGCCAGCAAGCAACGGTATAAAAGCTTGGAAAACGAGCCGGCACGGCTCACAGGCTCTCGCCTCTACTGTTCGATCTATATATCGAAGAAGCAATGATGGAAACGAGAGAAAGATTCAGGAGTGGAATTAAATTCAAGGTGACAGGATATCAATGATAATATTCACTGATGACATTACTATCCTCTGGGAAAGTGCAGAGGAGTTGCGTGATCTGCTGAATGGAATGAACAGAATAATGAGTACAGAATAAGGGTAGAGAATTAATCGAAGAAAGTTGAAAGTAATGAGAAGTAACAGAAATGAGAACGGCGTGAAAGTTAACGTCAGGATTGATGGTCACGAAGTAGATGAAGTTAAGGAATTCTACTATCTAATCAGCAAAATAGTGACATACGGAGCAACGAGGGCATGACAAGCAGACTAGCCTGGCTAGAAGGGCATTCCTGACCAAAAGAAGTCTTCTAATATCAAACATAGGTCTTAATTTGAGGAATGTATTTCTGAGAATATACGTTTGGATCACATCAGTGGACGTTAGTGGAATGTGGACAGAAGGGAATCGAAGCATTTGGGATATGGTGCTACAGACGAACGTTGGAAATTAGATGGATTGATAAGATAAGGACTGAGGAGATTCTGCGCAGAATCGGAGAAGAAATGAGGTATATGGAAAACAATGGCAAAAAGAAGGGACAAAAGGATAGCACATGTGTTGAGACTTCCATGGTACTAGAGAGAGCTATAGAGGGTAAAAACTGTAGAGAATGGCAGAGACTGGAATACATACAGCAAATAATTGAGGATGTAGGTTGCAAGCGCTACTCTCAGATGAAGTTGTTGGCACAGGAGAGAGAAGAGGAATTAGTAGCAGAGACCGAATCTAATCAGTCAGAAGACTGATGACTAAAGAATAAAGAAACTTTCCGTGCGTCTGTCATCATCAGATAACGATGCAACTATGAGATAACAGAATGCGTCCGGGAAAGTGGAAAGTGTAGAATCAGGCTTCAGAGTCTGTCTGTTGTTATCATAACGTCGACTGACGATTGCTGTAGCTCTGCTGTAGCAAATATACCGGGTGATCAAAAAGTCAGTATAAATTTGAAAACGTAATAAACCACGGAATAATGTATATAGAAAGGTAAAAATTGAACCACATGCTTGGAATGACATGGGGTTTTATTAGAACCAAAAAAAGAACAAAGTATTGCTAGACAGGTGAAAGATCTCTTGCGCACGTCGTTTGGTGATGATCGTGTGCTCAGCCGCCACTTTCGTCATGCTTGGCCTCCCAGTTCCCCAGACCTCAGTCCGTGCGATCATTGGGTTTGGGGCTATCTGAAGTCGCAAGTGTATCGTGATCGACTGGCATCTCTAGGGATGCTGAAAGACAACATCCGACGCCAAAGCCTCACCATAGCTCCGGACATGCTTTACAGTGCTGTTCACAACATTATTCCTCGACTACAGCTATTGTGGAGGAATGATGGTGGACATATTGAGCATTTCCTGTAAAGAACATCATCTTTGCTTTGTCTTACTTTGTTATGCTAATTATTGCTATTCTGATCAGATGAAGCGCCATCTGTCGGACATTTTTTGAACGTTTGTATTTTTATTTTGGTTCTAATAAAACCCTATGTCATTAAAAGCATGTGTGTCAATTTGTACCTCTCTATCTACATTATTCCGTGATTTATTTAGTTTTCAAATTTATACTGACTTTACGTACATTGCACGTAATGAGTCCCGAGTTGAATTGTTTACTTAAGCAATTACGCAAAGTTGGGAAATGTCTTATCGATTACAAAGTTATTGACATCTGTATCCGTCTGCAGATAACAGATTTAGATAGCTCTTTAAACATTCTGAAAGTTTCAGTTTTTCAAATAATAAAAATTCCAAATCCCAGTTAATGATCACAAACACCAAGCAGCGTTGGGAGGTGGTTCTTGAAGGGGAAAAAGGGGGGTGGGTGGACTGCAGCTGGTCCGTTCCCTTTTAATTCGCTTCAATCAGAATCCCTTGCACGAAAGAGTATTTGATCGTTCATGTAGCTTCATCCATTCTTGAAGATATATTGTTTTCGCATTGCCATTTAATGCTTATTAAGGACAAAGTGCAGAGATAAGTACCTAAACAGCCTTTTCCGATCGTAAAGTAGAATTTTGTGGTCAAGTTCAACATACAAATTGACTTAAGAGAAAGTGTACGTCGAAAGAACAACTTCAAAAAATAACTGGTGCAATGAAAGCTAATAATAGTAACATCGGACTCGTTCATCAAGAAAATAGTATCTCACTCACTGGTGGTCTGTCTCCTTTCCTCTCCACACGGGTATTTCGGACCTGCCTAGGGGCATTAAATTAAAATATTACGCAGAGGTTGAAAATATTGCTTCAGTTGTAAGGCTCCTTTTATTTTTCAGTGCTTTAACTGCGAGCGGCTTCAGGCTCTTACATGCCCATCATCAGGTGTGATACTAAAAATAAATAACTTAAGCTAATAATAATTTTTATACGCAGTAGTATGTATGAGAAAACAAAAAAGAAGCTCCATACGACATTTTAGAAAACTGAGATCGGGCTAGGTGCGGTAAAACCTAAGTAAATGCCAAAGCAACATCAGACTATACAATGGATGACGGGCTGGGTAAAGAAATAGGTAATGAACACCAGGACGCTTACACATATACTGTGACTCCAGGAGAGGCAATGGACGAATGTAGGACGCTTCCTCCTTTGTGTTTGCCACTCCGTGCTTTGTGGTCGCTGGTGGTACACCGCGTCATACATTCGTCCATCGTTTCACAAAATCTATAAACATAACCGTTTTAATGTTCCAAAAAACTTATGTCTTCCATAAATTTGTTTTACCTTCTTTAGCGAGTGAAACGGTGTAATAAAACAACTCATATTTACGTAGTGTATGATGTGTTAACTGAGTATTCAAGAGGTGATTCGTAATACATAGAACTTTAGTGCTGAACTACTGCATTAACCTTGAGACTGCCCCCCAAGAGGCATAACATTTTCACTATTGAGGTATTGTGTTGTACGCATTGCTCTTGACAGTAGATTGCTCCTTTCTGTTCACCGCTTCTCATCATCAGTAGTAAGTGACACGCAACCCTCTATAAGCATCTAGAATGGCCTTAATGACACCTTAATTGGCGACATAAGAAATAAACAAGTACCTTGTTACTATCGTTTGCTTCCAGTACTTTTGACACTAAAGAGTAGTCTCAAGAATAAGCTTCTTCGATTTCCTGATCTCTGTTTGATTATAAAATGAAGGATGAAATAGCGGCAGCTGAAACGACTTACAAGAACGTTTGCTTGCAACAAATATTTGACCTTTTCTTCGAATACGTAGCGACATCCAAGGTTGCAGTAGGACGGTGGCATTTATAATCCTTGCATGTCACAAATATTTGGCTCTTTATTTCGGAATTTGTTGCTGCTTTCGAGGTGTGGCTACGCAGGAACATATGACGACAGTTTAAACTGCTGCGAGCGCAAACATTTAGCTGCAGCAGTGTCTGTGATTTCCGAGAGGCCAGTCACCCACGGGAAAAGTTGATGTCAGTTCCACGCTCATCTTACTCGAAATGTAGTGTTGGACACATATACGTTATTTTGACGTCGTTTCTGATTAACCTGGGCTTGTGAATAGCTTTTCCTTTTCCGAAGAAGGATAAAGTGGCCCACGCAGCGACAGTATTCCGTCTAGTCTAGTATTCCGTCTGTATGGTGGACAGACACACGCCAGCTTTCACCCTGTTGACAACTTACACTGTGAAATCGGTTTCGGAATGGTGTTTGGCTCTGGTTGGTATTCTCATAGTGCTACGACTGGCTTTCAATTGTTTCACTGACTTGTAGTGTTTCATAGAGCTAATTCCTTGCGGAGCCATAAGCCATCCAGCAGTGTGTTGTGCTTCGAACCTTCAACTTGTGCAGAACTTGTAAACAGCTTCTGTAATCAAATAAATCCGCAATACACTCTTCATAAATCAACAACAAAGTATTTCCCATTACGACTCATTTTTCAGAGACTTTATGACACTACCCAATTACCGCAAATCGTCTTGTATTCTGTAAGACTATTCGGATTCGTCAGAACGTTCGCGTACCATTTCATGTGAAGAACCTCTTCTAGGCATTATGTTTTGCATCGATAAACTGCACTGTAGTGGTTGTAAAACGGTGTTATTGGCATTAGCAGAGAAAGCACGGAGCATTAAAGACTCAGTTCTCTGCGGGGGACATAGCTCTGTGCAAACTCATTGACTAGGAATACACGAGGGATGAAGGTGGCTTTCATTTAAATGAAGCAATCAGCAAGCGAAACTACCGCTAATTCATTCATAAATTCGGACGGTATTATAACAGAGGCTACCTAAGCGTTTTATTAGAAGCCTGCTTCTCAAACATCGTGCTGTCCCTCATTGTCCTAGGAAATGAAACGTTCTGTACCACTTGACATTCATAGCTAAGGCTATCCTATCATTCCCGCGCAGTAGCAACGCCTTATTATTCCCCGGAGTGTGACTGATAAGAATGCTTCCATTTATAAGTCATTAATTCACTATCTGGTCTATTTACGCAACCGCTTCGGAAAAATCGTGGCTAATTTTATTTTTAGTTTCGTTATCAACAAAAATATAGACATGTAGGGCGTACGAGACACATACTGATTGGTTAAGTTACGATCCCGTGGTGTGACAGGTCACACATTTTGTGGTACAAATAAGTTTAGTTTTTACACTGAGCAAATACAGACTTTTGAACGGCGAAAAAGCAGTAATAACATTCCTAAGAATGTGAAAAGGAAAGACACAAGTTCCATTCGAAACTACAGTTCTGCCGAAATGGAAATGAAAGTGCTTAGAAGTTACTTGTTTCACAACAACAACAATAACAACTATGGAAAGACACGCGTCTGTTGTATTCCACGAGTTATACTTACCTTACAAACTATCCCGATGTCAAGTGTCATAGAGACAGTGGTCAGCCGTGACAAAGAGCAGCGAGATGGTTAAATGATTTCTCTATCACATCTTTTTAAGTTTTGAAATGCTTCTCAATTGGTGTTACTTTGGTGAGGACTTCCATTTCGGCGTCTGCTATACAAAAAAAAAAAGCTCTTGCTGGAACAACACAGCCTCGCTCGAGAAAAAGTTACCGTGGAGTGTGGGAGTGAGACAGGGGATTAAAAGGGTGACTCGTAGGATGTGCGTAGGGTGGATAGGTGCTAAACGGTATGTAGTAGTCCCTGACGTTGGTTAGAACTCTAAGTTTCACAGTAATGGGGATCTTAGCATAGCTGATCAACTGAGAGAATGGTATAAACCATTACAAAAGCAGCGAACTGATGCGATTGATGAACTGTTGAGGTGAAAAATTAATGAGTTTCAGTCTTTGGCAATACCTGCACACACGGTGAAAATGCAGAAATACAAAAGATTAACTGTTTCATGCGTATCAATTTACCTTCTGAAGGATGGTTACATGTTTTGCACGAAACTCTTTTTAATGAAACTACTACTACTACAGTTACACTTAAAATATCTTCTGAAATACCCGACGAAACAGGATTGGAAAGTGTAACACCATGGACACCAGTCTGACATTTATTAAATTTGTTGGTCATCACACAACGGGCATTAGATGACTAAATTTTAATCTCATTCGAAACGGAGATCCACCATCATCACCAGTACAAGTTGTCGCCCCTGTGGGTGCGAATACACTTTCTGATTTTTTGTGGCTTCTCCGAATGTTACCTTCGGAGATATCTTACTCTGCCTGAAACATGCGCTGTAGAGGTGCAGGTATGTTACTGGCTGGAGTCTAGTGTAAAAGTATACGTTTTCCCACCGCATCCCATATGGGTGACAAATCAATAGAAATCAAGAGATCGCAAGTGATCGAGCAGGCATTTTCCAAGGCGCCTGTGGTGTGAACTGCAATGTGGGGTCTTGAATTGTTTTTCTGGAATATGCCATTTGGTACTTTGGTAATGATGGGTAAACTGGCCAGTAGTCAACTGCCCAGCAAGATTTACCAAAGCTGTCAACTTATCCAATAGCTCGACTCGGCATGATTTTCACGAGTTGTAGAGGTATGGGTCTCGAGAATCAATGCTCACTGTGAGCTTTCACCAGGCCGTCTTCGATATAACGGCCACAAACAAATGTGGTATTCATCGCTGAATGACATAGGTTGCTAACCAGTACCCCAGTTGATGACTCTACATCATGCAAGTCCCTGTTGCCTATAGCATGGAGTCAGTGGTAAACGACCTACGGAAAGTCGAGATCTCAATCCAGCTTCCAGTAAACTGTTCGCGACGGTTCATGGTGACACTCTATAATCTCCAGATCTATTGACATCCATCCATTCGTCAGATCCAGTCGAACATTCCTACGACCTTCGCGTGGTGTAGTCCTTCTGCATGGACCCGTGCTTAGCATGACAGCTGCTCTTACTGTCGAATAAACTTGCTAGTTCCAAGTAGTTACAGCTATGCCAGAACGATGTCGCTATTGTACAGAATATGAAATCCCATGCAGCAAAAACAACGTATTTAGAAAACTAAAAATTATGTTCTACGAATACTATGTCTTTTGTGAATTGCTGCTGATTCAATATTATTAGGTTTTCCTGTGAACGCAGGTAGGATTGAGAAGTAATATGACAGAGGAAAATTTTTATGTCTATGGACTGTGTGTTTGGTACGGTGAGAATTATATCTGGACAGCGAGGGTGATTCATAGGCTAAAGGGAAATTTTGTAAAGCGTAATTCGCCAATCTATTTGAGATGGGCAAACTCATTCATCTTTGCGAACTAGTTCCGTGGTGATCATTCCTTTTTGGGAACTGTTTATTCGCCGTTCCTTTTTTATATAATTATGAGCCATATAGATTTTCGATAAATGTCCTGAAAGAAACAGGTATGCACATGTATTACTTCTGAATAATAAATTAATTGATTACACGATGTAGTCAGGTTGTTTACTTCGATATTTTTAGTAGAATGTGCTCTCAGAATGCATACGTTAGTCGGATGATGTGACAGACCAATGAACACAAGCCAGTCGGAGAGAGTTCAGAATGGAAGTACGAAATGTGGAACCTGTTTACGGCCCATTGCGGACAATCCCAATCGTCATCCCCCTCCGAGGGAAGTTTTTAGTCGTAACAAGAACAATGTCTTGGTTCTCAGTTCGTTTACAGGAAAATTATATATATTTGTGTGGATAACTCTAAAATGACGTAATGAAGTGAACTATCGTCTGTCTAACCAAAATTAATACTTCTCGTTTACAATTTACGAGTGTGTAAATTAACCACGCATCAAAGTGTCTTAGTCTGTGGGAAATGAAGACTTATTTGGAGAATTAACGCCTTCCGACATAGGAGCTGAGAAACTGCGAACTAAAATTAGAAGGTTGGTATCAACGAAGGTAGCAAATACATAAATATGCTGGAAGATCGTTGAAACTTAACAGGTGAAAAAAAAAAAACAGGAGATTTTTGTGAAATCCTTGGTGAATTAGTACACGTCATTGTTTTAAAGATATTTACAATCTAAAACATAACCAGTTTTTTAATCAGTCAGCAGTAGAAAAGTGTCCTAAGGTTTATGCATGGAATCAATCATCACTCATTTGAAAAAGAAAACATATGAGCGAGCTTAGGCAGCCACTAACAGACGAGGTGAAACGGATACGAACCTCAAAAAATCAGTCAATTACGTATTAACGCACTTAAACAAGTTTTGCATACAAATGTATTTGAAAATAAATGAAACTAAGCATTCACTGCTAATTTAACGATTGTAATTTATGCATATTACGGTCGTTTAGCTCACCATACAAAGGGCAGGAACAAGTTGTCCATTAAACTCGCACTGAATGAATCTTTTGTTAAATCATTAGTCTGTCACAACGACATAAAATACGATGCCTTTTAAAGGGTCATGTGTTTTGTTTGGAAACATTTTGGAAAAATATCTCTTGTATTCATCTTGTAGGCATACGATATAGGAGACGATTATATTCATAGCTTCTAAATTGACTGAGAATTATCTTCTTGAAGAACCACCTCATGAAGTACCTTTCCGCACTGGGAAGGAATCTATCAGGCAAGGTGGGTGGCAAAAATCATTTATGTATTAGAAAACTTTATGTTCCTTGATAAAGCTGAATTACGATCACAAGAACAGACCACTATGCTCTATTTGCAATTTCCTTACCGCTATGTATGTCGAAGCATGATCCTGTGAAGCTTGAGGAGCAAAATTTCCGTAATTAGATTTCAGAATTGTTTCAGAGCTTCATATGTATATATCAGGATGTCAATAGTGATAACTCAAGTGTGGCTTTACAAAAACTGAAATTTCATTTATGGTTTCTGTTCGTTGTTCTGTCGCTTTAATCTTCGGAATCAAAATTTAAAGCAGCCACTACACCGAATAGTGAAGCGGAACCCATAGATGAAGGTACATTAAGATTCAAGTAGAAACTAATAAAATCCCAAAAGTTATGACTAATGGGATTCAACTTCTCTTTTCTAAGAAAGTAAGAATATATTTAATCAATCTGATTTGACTGACATGTTCCTCAAAACAGATTCTTTACAGTGACATATAAATGAGCTTGTCAAAGCTTTCACCTAGTTACTAAACTACACGCTGTAAATTTTCCGACAGTTTTTTTTAATGAAGGACAAACAACAGAATCTCTATATTCTCCAGTTTGAGTACCCCCTTAAGATTCCAGGTCGAAAAACAAAGAAAACGCTTCACTGAAGGATAATAAGTACAGGGCTATTACAAATGTTTGAAGCGATTTCATAAATTCACTGTAGCTCCATTCATTGACATATGGTCACGACACACTACAGATACGTAGAAAAACTCTAAAGTTTTGTTCGGCTGAAGCCGCACTTCAGGTTTCTGTCTCCAGAGTGCTCGAGAGCGCAGTGAGACAAAATGGCGACAGGAGCCGAGAAAGCGTATGTCGTGCTTGAAATGCACTCACATCAGCCAGTCATAACAGTGCAACGACACTTCAGGACGAAGTTCAACAAAGATCCACCAACAGCTAACTCCATTCGGCGATGGTATGCGCAGTTTTAAGCTTCTGGATGCCTCTGTAAGGGGAAATCAACGGGTCGGCCAGCAGTGAGCGAGGAAACGGTTGAACGCGTGCGGGCAAGTTTCACGCGTGTATCTGGACATGCTGGAAAATTGGCTCATGCCACAACTGGAGACCGACAGCGCCGACTTCATCTTTCAACAGGATGGTGCTCCACCGCACTTCCATCATGATGTTCGACATTTCTTAAACAGGAGATTGGAAAACCGATGGATCGGTCGTGGTGGAGATCATGATCAGGAATTCATGTCACGGTCTCCACGCTCTCCCGACTTAACCCCATGCGATTTCTTTCTGTGGGGTTATGTGAAAGATTCAGTGTTTAAACCTCCTCTACCAAGAAACGTGCCAGAACTGCGAGCTCGCATCAACGATGCTATCGATCTCATTGATGGGGACATGCTGCGCCAAGTGTGGGAGGAACTTGATTATCGGCTTGATGTCTGCCGAATAACTAAAGGGGCACATATCGAACATTTGTGAATGCCTAAAAAAACTTTTTGAGTTTTTGTATGTGTGTGCAAAGCATTGTGAAAATATCTCAAATAGTAAAATTATTGTAGAGCTGTGAAATCGCTTCAATCATTTGTAATAACCCCGTATGTATAAAGGGAAATTTGATTTTATTGTCCTACTTGCTTCATATGCTTAGTAAATCATGGAGTTACGAGTTGTGTTATTAAAGTTAAGGCATTAAGTTGAAAGCAATAAAGTTTTTTGCCAAACACTATTATTGAGATAAAAAGTAAATACGACATTATGTCATTCTAATTGTTCCTCAATTCTTTTAATTTTGGAAGAAATGTGTAAATTGCAACTTTTGAGTAAACTACCTTACATTATCATAAGGAAATATTTTGAAATTATCTTAAAAACTAGTTTATCAATCAAGAACAAGAAACCTAAAAAATCGAAAAATAACAAAGAAACAAAACTGCCTTCTGATAAATATATTTTCTATAGTTGACTAAAACAACGAAGAAATATAGACTTCTTTGTCTGCTGTGTGAAAAAATGAATAAATCGCATAGAAATTAATTTTTATACAGTTATATAAAAGTTGAAAAGGAACATGGAATTTGTGATTGCATGAAATATAACGAGGTGTAGATGGGAAGAAGACAGGCTGCGGCCGTTCCTGGAATGAGGACTGGACATAACAGATATAGGAATGCGGTCTGACCATTCTGGGAGCAAGGACCAACTGTTCTGGGGACGAAAATTCTGGGAACGCTAACTGTACACTACCATTCTGGGAAAGCTAACTGGCCACTACTCTTCCACAAACGATAACTGGCCGCCACAGTTTAGGCAATGATAACTAGCCATCACTGTTTCAGGAATGACAACTGGCCGCCACAGTTTAGGCAATGATAACTAGCCATCGCTGTTTCAGGAATGACAACTGGCCACCACTGTTTCATGAACGATAAATGGCCGCCACTGTTTCAAAAACAATATCTGTCCACCACTGTTCCGGGAACGATAACTGGCTGCCACTGTTTCTGGAACGAGAACTGACCGCCACTGTTTCTGGAACGATAACTGTCCACCACAGTTTCGGGAACGATAACTGGCCGCCACTCCTTCGGGAACGATAACTGTCCGCCACTAATTCGGCCACGATAACTGTCCAATACAGGTTCGGGAACGATAACTGGCCGCCACTGCTTTGGGAACGATAACTTTCCACCACTGTTTTGGGATCGATAACTGACCACCACAATTTCGGGAGCGATAACTGGCCGCCACTGTTTCGGGAACGATAACTGTCCGCCACTGTTTCGGGACTAATAACTGTGCGCCACTGTTTCGGGAACGATAACAGCCCGCCACTGTTTTGGGAACGATAATTGGCCGCCACTGTTTCGGGAAGGACAACTGGCCGCCACTGTTTCAAAAATGAAAAATGGCCGCCACTCTTTCAGGAACGATAATTGACCGCCACTGATTCGGGAACGATAACTGGCCGCCACTGTTTTGGGGACAATAAATGTATGCCAGTGATTTGGAAACAACAACTGTCCGCCACTCTTTTGGGAACGATAACTGTCCGCCACTGTTTCGTTAACGATAACTGTCCGCCACTCTTTCTGGCCGCTACCGTTCTGGGAACGATAATTGACCGCTACTGTCTCGGGAACGATAACAGGCCGAGCTACTTTCGGGAATGATCACAGGCTGCTAGAGTTTTGGGAATGATAACTGGCTGCTACTGTTTCAAGAATGATAACTGTCCGCCACTGTTTCGTGAATGGTAACTGGCCACTACAGTTTCGGGAACGATAATGGCCGCCACTGTTTCGGGAACGATAACTGTCCGCCACTGTTTCGGAAATGGTAACTGGCCGCTACTGTTTCGGGAACGATAAACAGTCCGAGCTGTTTTGTGAATGATAAACAGTCCGAGCTGTTTTGCGAATGATAACAGGATGCTACTGTTTCGGGAACAGTAGCTGTGCGCCCCGGTTTCGGGAACGATAACAGTTCGCCACTGTTTTGGGAACGGTAACTTTACGCCACTGTTCCGGGAACGATAACTGTCCACCACAGTTTCTGGCCACTACCGTTCTGGGAACGATAATTAACCACTACTGTTTCGGGAACGATAACAGGCCTAGCTGTTTTGAGAATGATAACATGCTGCTACTGTTTCCGAAACGATAAATGTCTACCACTGTTTCGGGAACAATAACTGGCCAACACTGTTTCGGGAACGATAACTGGCCGCCACTTCTTCGTGAACAATAACTGTCCGCCACTGTTTTGTTAACGATAACTGTCTGCCACTGAACGGCAACGATAACTGGTCGCCACTGTTTCTGGCCGCTACCATTCTGGGAATGATAATTGACCGCTACTGTTTCGGGGAGGATAACAGGCTGAGCTGTTTCGGGAATGATAACAGGCTGCTACTATTTAGGGATCGATAACTGTCCGCCACTGTTTCGGGATCGATAACTGTCCACCACTGTTTCGGGAACGATAAGTGACCCCCACTGTTTCGGGAACGATAAGTGGCCGCCACTGTTTCGGGAACGATAAGTTGCCGCCACTGTTTCGGGAACGATAACTGGCCGCCACTGTTTAGGGAACGATAACTGGCCGCAACTGTTTTGTTAACGATAGACTGTCTGCCACTGAACGGCAACGATAACTGGTCGCCACTGTTTCTGGCCGCTACCATTCTGGGAATGATAATTGACCGCTACTGTTTCAGGAACAATAACAGGCCTAACTGTTTTGGGACTGATAACATGCTGCTACTGTTTCAGGAACGATAACTGTCTGCCAATGTTTCGGGAACGATAACTGGCCACCACTGCTTTGGGATCGATAACTTTCTGCCACTGTTTCGGGAACGAAAACTGTCCACCACTGTTTCGGCAACGATAATTGGCCGCCGCTGTTTCAGGCTGCTACTGTTCTGGAAACGATAATTGACCGCTCCTGTTTCAGGGAGGGTAACAGGCTGGGCTGTTTCGGGAATGATAACAGGCTGCTACTATTTCGGGAACGATAACTGTCTGCCGTTCTGGGAAAAATACTTGTCAGCTACTGTTTCGGGAACGATAACAATCCGAGCTGTTTCAGGAATGATAACTGGCTGCTACTATTTCGGGAACGATAAATATCCGCCACTGTTTCGGGAACGATAACTATCCGCCACTGAACGGCAACGATAACTGGTCGCCAATGTTTCTGGCCGCTACCGTTCTGGGAACGATAATTGACCGCTACTGTTTCGGGAACGATAACTGTTCGAGCTGTTTCAGGAATGATAACATGCTGCTACTGTTTCGGGAACGATAACAGGCCTAGCTGTTTCGGGACTGATAACATGCTGCTATTGTTTCGGGTACGATAACTGTCTGCCACTGTTTCAGGAACGATAACAGGCCGCCAATGTTTCGGGAACGATTACTGGCCGACACTGTTTTGGGATCGATAAATGTCTGCCACTGTTTCGGCAACGATAACTGGCCGCCAGTGTTTCAGGCTGCTACCGTTCTGGGAACGATATTTGACCGCTACTCTTTCGGGGAGGATATCAGTCTGAGCTGTCTCAGGAATGATAACATGCTGCTACTGTTTCGGGAACGATAACTGTCCACCACTGTTACTGGCCGCTACCGTTCTGGGAACGATTATTGACTGCTACTGTTTCGGGAACGATAACAGACCTAGCTGTTTCATGAATGATAACATGCAGCTACTGTTTCGGGAACGATAACTGTGTGCCACTGTTTCGGGAACGAAACTGGCCGCCAATGTTTCGAGAACGATAACTGGCCGCCAGTGTTTTGGGAACGATAACTGTCCATCACTGTTTCGGGAACGATAACTGTCCACCACTGTTTCTGGCCGCTACCGTTCCGGGAACGGTAATTGACCGCTACTGTTTCGGGAACGATAACAGGCCTAGCTGTTTCGGGACTGATAACATGCTGCTACTGTTTCGGGAACGATAACTGTCTGCCACTGTTTTGGGAACGATAATTGGCCGCCAATGTTGTGGGAACGATAAGTGGCAGCCACTGTTTTGGGATCACTAACTGTCCGCCACTGTTTCGGGAATGATAACTGTCCACCACTGTTTCGGCAACGATAACTGGCCGCTACTGTTTCAGGCCGCCAACGTTCTGGGAACGATAATAGACCGCTACTGTTTTGGGGAGGATAACAGTCCGAGCTGTTTCAGGAATAATAACATGCTGCTACTGTTTCGGGAACGATAACTCTGCGCCTCTGTTTCGGGAACGATAACTGTTCGCCACTGTTTCGGGAACGATAACTGGCCGCCACTGCTTTGGGATCGATAACTGTACGCAAATGTTTCGGGAACGATAACTGTCCACCACTGTTTCGGCAATGATAACTGGCCGCCACTGTTGCCGGCTGCTACCATTCCTGGAACGATAATTGTCCGCTACTGTTTCGGGAACGATAACAGTCTGCCACTGTTTCGGGAACGATAACTGGCCGCCAATGTTTCGGGAACGATAACTGGCCGCCACTGTTTTGGGAACGATAATTGTCCACCACTGTTTCAGCAACGATAACTGGCCGTCACTGTTTCAGGCCGCTACCGTTCTGGGAACGATAACTGTCTGCCACTGTTTCAGGAACGGTAACTGGCCGCCACTGTTTCGGGAACGATAACTGGCCGCCACTGTTTCGGGAACGATAACTGGCCGCCATTGTTTCGGCAATGATAACTGGCTGCCACTGTTTCAGGAACGTTAGCTGGCCGCCACAGTTTCGGGAACGATAGCTGGCCGCCAGTGTTTCGGGAACGATAACTGGCCGCAACTGTTTCGGGAACGATAACTGTCCGTCACTGTTTCGGCAAATCATAACTGTCCACCACTGTTTCTGGCCGCTAGCGTTTCGGGACCGATAATTGACTGCTACTGTTTCGGGGAGGATAACAGGCCGAGCTGTTTCGGGAATGATAACAGGCTACTACTGTTTCGGGAATGATAACTGTCCGCCACTGTTTCGGGAGTGGTAACTGGCCGCCACTGTTTCGGGAACGATAGCTGGCCGCAACTGGTTCTGGAACGATAGCTGGCCGTCACTGTTTCGGCAACGATAACTGTCCACCACTGTTTCTGGCCGCTACCGTTCTGGGACCGATAATTGACCGCTACTGTTTCGGGAATGATAAGAGACCGAGCTGTTTCGAAAATGAGAACAGGCTGCTACTGTTTTGGGGAACGGTAACTGCCCACTACTGTTTGGGGAAAGATAACTGTCTGTCACTGTTCTGGGAATGATAACTGTCCATTACCATACTGGGAATTGTAACTGTCCGCTACCATTTCGGGAACGACGAACAGCTGCGACGGTTCTGACTATATGTGGAATGACCTAAGTGAAGGGTCGTTGGAAATTGTTTCGCTTGTCCTTCCAATTAATTTCTGTGAATCATTCCTTTGGGTCCACTCTTTCACGAATGAGCCACCTCTACACTTTACGATACTGGTGAAACAGGAAAAATACTGGGATAATTTATTTAGTTAAGGAAGTGGATTTTTTTTTTGTTAATTTTTACTTTAATTGGTCATTCTGAAATGGTATATTGTGACTGGTAAATCCTGGAAAACGTAGGATAGCGCGTTTTAACAGTCGCAGCTCAATGGTTATCATTCTAAGCCAATGGGAACAGAGCAGAACAATTGCTTTCAGAACTCTACATTAATCCGGAGCTGTCACCATGGCGATAGGACACATGTATTAGGAGCTGCAAATAGGTATAATATAGTTGTGATAATTTTCATAAATTAAGAGTTAAACTTGACTGCGGAGAGCCGCATTATCTTTTATCAGACGTACAGAAAACAAAAAACTTTTCACTGCTGGCGAGTGTGCACAACTCTCACCACTTAACTTGCTGACAAAACCAATAAATTCCTTTTAATAGTTTTACATGTTCGCCACTATGCCACTAGGCTGTAGCACTCTCCAAAAGACTGAAAGATAGTGGACAATTTACCCGCCATATAACGGTTATTATCATACTACCAGACTGCTTTACGAATCCTTAGCTAGCATTTATGGACTTGACAAGAAATTGCTGATTCATACATGCTTTAAATCTCGGGTTTAGTGATTTTTCGTATAAGTATATGACTACCATTACATTGAAATCTATACTTCTCTTAGTTATTGACATATGAAAATAACATATGACATTTTGCTTCATTTGATATATGGTGTATGTTGCATTTAATTTTACAATACCATGTGTGATATTTGCAAACGGCCTTGCCACAGTGGTAACACCGGTTCCCGTCATATCACCGAAGTTAAGCGCTGTCGGGCTGAGCTACACTTGGATGGGTGACAATCCGGTCTGCCGACCACTCTTGGCAAGCTGGGTGCACTCTGCTCTTGTGAGGCAAACTGAGGAGCTACTTGATTGAGAAGTAGCGACTCCAGTCTCGTAATCTGACATACGGCCGGGAGAGCGGTGTGCTGACCACGTGCCCCTCCATATCCGCATCCAGTGACGCCTGCGGGCTGAGGATGACACAGCGGTCGGTCGGTACCGTTTTTATGGGGATCCTACACAACAGCAGCTTACGTACTCATCGTGTCGAGTATGCCTTACGCAGCCGGTTTTTCAATACAAAATTCCACAACCTTCTTCCAAGAGATCCCTCCTAACTACCCACGTATATCCGAAGATAAGTAATCACTCAACAGAGGAAAGTCCACTGGACCTGACGGGATACCAATTCGATTCTACACAGAGTACGCGAAAGAACTTGCCCCCCTTCTAACAGCCGTGTACCGCAAGTCTCTAGAGGAACAGCAGGCTCCAAATGATTGGAAAAGAGCACAGGTAGTCCCAGTCTTCAAGAAGGGTCGTCGAGCAGATGCGCAAAACTATAGACCTATATCTCTGACGTCGATCTGTTGTAGAATTTTAGAACATGTTTTTGCTCGAGTATCATGTCGTTTTTGGAAACCCAGAATCTACTATGTAGGAATCACCATGGATTCCGGAAACAGCGATCGTGTGAGACCCAACTCGCCTTATTTGTTCATGAGACCCAGAAAATATTAGATACAGGCTCCCAGGTAGATGCTATTTTTCTTGACTTTCGGAAGGCGTTCGATACAGTTCCGCACTGTCGCCTGATAAACAAAGTAAGAGCATACGGAATATCAGACCAGCTGTGTGGCTGGATTGAAGAGTTTTTAGTAAACAGAACACAGCATGTTGTTATCAATGGAGAGACGTCTACAGACGTTAAAGTAACCTCTGGCGTGCCACAGGGGAGTGTTGTCGGACCATTGCTTTTCACAATATATATAAATGACCTAGTAGATAGTGTCGGAAGTTCCATGCGGCTTTTCGCGGATGATGCTGTAGTATACAGAGAAGTGGCAGCATTAGAAAATTGTAGCGAAATGCAGGAAGATCTGCAGCGGATAGGCACTTGGTGCAGGGAGTGTCAACTGACCCTTAACATAGACAAATGTAATGTACTGCGAATACATAGAAAGAAGGATCCTTTATTGTATGATTATATGATAGCGGAACAAACACTGGTAGCAGTTACTTCTGTAAAATATCTGGGAGTATGCGTGCGGAACGATTTGAAGTGGAATGATCATATAAAAGTAATTGTTGGTAAGGCGGGTACCAGGTTGAGATTCATTCGGAGAGTCCTTAGAAAATGTAGTCCATCAACAAAGGAGGTGGCTTACAAAACACTCGTTCGACCTATACTTGAGTATTGCTCATCAGTGTGGGATCCGTACCAGATCGGGTTGACGGAGGAGATAGAGAAGATCCAAAGAAGAGCGGCGCGTTTCGTCACAGGGTTATTTGGTAACCGTGATAGCGTTACGGAGATGTTTAGCAAACTCAAGTGGCAGACTCTGCAAGAGAGGCGCTCTGCTTCGCGGTGTAGGTTTCGAGAGGGTGCGTTTCTGGATGAGGTATCGAATATATTGCTTCCCCCTACTTATACCTCCCGAGGAGATCACGAATGTAAAATTAGAGAGATTCGAGCGCGCACGGAGGCTTTCAGACAGTCGTTCTTCCCGCGAACCATACGCGACTCGAACAGAAAAGGGAGGTAATGACAGTGGCACGTAAAGTGCCCTCCGCCACACACCGTTGGGTGGCTTGCGGAGTATAAATGTAGATGTAGATGTAGATGTAGATTACTATTTAGACATGTTCATTCCGCTTTAGTCGTAGAACTGAGGGCACTGAATGATGTTAATACACTACTGGTCATTAAAATTGTTACACCGCGAAGATGACTTGCTACAGACGCGAAATTTAACCGACAGGAAGAAGATGCTGTGATATGCAAATGATTAACTTTTCACAACATTCACACAAGGTTGGCGGCGGTGGCGACACCTACAACGTGCTGACATGAGGAAAGTTTCCAACCGATTTCTCATACACAAACAGCAGTTGATCGGCGTTGCCTGGTGAAACGTTGTTGTGATGTCTCATGAAAGGAGAGAAATGCGTACCATCACGTTTCCGACATTGATAATGGTCGGATTGTAGCTTATCGCGATTATGGTTTATCGTATTGCGACAATGCTGCTCGCGTTGGTCGAGATACAATGACTGTTAGCAGAATATGGAATCGATGGGTTCAGGAGGGTAATGCGGAACGCCTTGCAGGATCCCAACGGCCTCGTATCACTAGCAGTCAAGATGACAGGCATCTTATCCGCATGGGTAAACGGATCGTGCAGCCACGTCTCGATCCCTGAGTCAAGAGATGGGGACGTTTGAAAGACGACAACCATCTGCATGAGCAGTTCGATGACGTTTCAGCAGCATGGACTATCAGCTCGGCGACCATGGCTGCGGTTACCCTTGACCCTGCATCACAGACAGGAGCGCCTGCGATGGTGTACTCAACGACGAACCGGGGTGCACAAATGGAAAACCGTCATGTTGTTCTGTTTACAGCATCATGATGGTCGCATCCGTGTTTGGCGACATCGCGGTGAACGCACATTGGAAGCGTGTATTTGTCATCGCCATACTGGCGTATCACCCGGCGTGATCGTATGAGGTGCCGTTGGTTACACGTCTCGGTCACCTGTTGTTCGCATTGACGGCACTTTGAACAGTGGACGTTATATTTCAGATGTGTTACGACCTGTGGCTCTACCCTTCATTCGATCCCTGCGAAACCCTACATTTCAGCAGGATAATGCACGACCGCATGTTCCAGGTCCTGTACGGGCCTTTCTGAATACAGAAAATATTCGACTGCTGCCCTGGCCAGCACATTCTCCAAATCTCTCACCAATTGAAAACGTCTGGTCAATGGTGGCCGAGCAACTGGCTCGTCACAATACGCCAGTCACTACTCTTGATGAACTGTGGTATCGTGTTGAAGCTGCATGGGCAGCTGTACCTGTACACGCCATCCAAGCTCTGTTTGACTCAATGCGCAGGCGTATTAAGGCCGTTATTACGGCCAGAGGTGGTTGTTCTGGGTACTATGGACCCAAAATGCGTGAAAATGTAATCACATGTCAGTTATAGTATAATATATTTGTTCAATGAATACCCGGTTATCGTCTGCATTTCTTCTTGGTGTAGCAATTTTAATGGCCAGTATTGAACTTGAAAAAATTATCTTCCAAATGTAATTACGTGAACAAAACTATAGATTATTCCCATTAGTTTGTTTCGGCATACATGCCGATTATTTATTACTGTTATCACCTAGATCAGCTAGGTAGCTACCTGCGGCTGGCGTATTGGAAATTTTTCCAGCCTAGTAAATTATTATTTGCGATCTTTGTAATCACTTTAGTCACTTCCTTAACGACGCAACTGAACACTTTTCATTGATAACGTCTGTCAGCTTCCGAAGCTTTGAAAATATTCAAGACTTCACTGTTACAACAAGTTTTCCCCATTTTGTTAAGTCAGACATTAAACAGTACTTTCCCTTGATTTCGTACTATCATTTAAATTTTCATTCAGGGAAAAATCATTCTTATTCACATCTTCAAATCCTAGTGTTAATAAACTGGGCTCAATATTTTCCACAATAATTTTGTCTTTTTTACCAGAGACACCATCCGTTTTATTTCGTAGCACGAATACAGACGAGTGCCACATAAATGATTTTACGTACATGAGTTAGTGAATATACACTCCTGGAAATTGAAATAAGAACACCGTGAATTCATTGTCCCAGGAAGGGGAAACTTTATTGACACATTCCTGGGGTCAGATACATCACATGATCACACTGACAGAACCACAGGCACATAGACACAGGCAACAGAGCATGCACAATGTCGGCACTAGTACAGTGTATATCCACCTTTCGCAGCAATGCAGGCTGCTATTCTCCCATGGAGACGATCGTAGAGATGCTGGATGTAGTCCTGTGGAACGGCTTGCCATGCCATTTCCACCTGGCGCCTCAGTTGGACCAGCGTTCGTGCTGGACGTGCAGACCGCGTGAGACGACGCTTCATCCAGTCCCAAACATGCTCAATGGGGGACAGATCCGGAGATCTTGCTGGCCAGGGTAGTTGACTTACACCTTCTAGAGCACGTTGGGTGGCACGGGATACATGCGGACGTGCATTGGCCTGTTGGAACAGCAAGTTCCCTTGCCGGTCTAGGAATGGTAGAACGATGGGTTCGATGACGGTTTGGATGTACCGTGGACTATTCAGTGTCCCCTCGACGATCACCAGTGGTGTACGGCCAGTGTAGGACATCGCTCCCCACACCATGATGCCGGGTGTTGGCCCTGTGTGCCTCGGTCGTATGCAGTCCTGATTGTGGCGCTCACCTGCACGGCGCCAAACACGCATACGACCATCATTGGCACCAAGGCAGAAGCGACTCTCATCGCTGAAGACGACACGTCTCCATTCGTCCCTCCATTCACGCCTGTCGCGACACCACTGGAGGCGGGCTGCACGATGTTGGGGCGTGAGCGGAAGACGGCCTAACGGTGTGCGGGACCGTAGCCCAGCTTCATGGAGACGGTTGCGAATGGTCCTCGCCGATACCCCAGGAGCAACAGTGTCCCTAATTTGCTGGGAAGCGGCGGTGCGGTCCCCTACGGGACTGCGTAGGATCCTACGGTCTTGGCGTGCATCCGTGCGTCGCTGTGGTCCGGTCCCAGGTCGACGGGCACGTGCACCTTCCGCCGACCACTGGCGACAACATCGATGTACTGTGGAGACCTCACGCCCCACGTGTTGAGCAATTCGGCGGTACGTCCACCCGGCCTCCCGCATGCCCACTATACGGCCTCGCTCAAAGTCCGTCAACTGCACATACGGTTCACGTCCACGCTGTCGCGGCATGCTACCAGTGTTAAAGACTGCGATGGAGCTCCGTATGCCACGGCAAACTGGCTGACACTGAGGGCGGCGGTGCACAAATGCTGCGCAGCTAGCGCCATTCGACGGCCAACACCGCGGTTCCTGGTGTGTCCGCTGTGCCGTGCGTGTGATCATTGCTTGTACAGCCCTCTCGCAGTGTCCGGAGCAAGTATGGTGGGTCTGACACACCGGTGTCAATGTGTTCTTTTTTCCATTTCCAGGAGTGTAGCTGTCAGAGAACTTAAGGGATAGCGATATTTCATATCTGGGGTTTTGAAACGCGTTTGCATTGTTTAAATAATATAGGTCGTGGCATCTGGGGGAAGCTTCCCACATCATATTCTTGCACGCAGCCGTCGGCACCCTGAAGTCTCCAACGACGACGCCAACATTCTGGGCAAGTTGGCAGATACCTTCGGCTGACGCTTAGCTGCTGTGTCCCCCATGAGAGATAAGAAAGTAATCAAATACACACATCTGTAAAATCTTCTCAGGCTTTTTGCCGCATCAGGTAGTTAAATCCCAAGAGGCTTCGACCGAGCTCTTCTCGGCTGTTGTGAAGCGGGAAATGACTGGCGAGTATCCGTGACCACGCCGTTCCATAGCTGCACTGCTAGCTGTGACGCCACTCGTGTTCTCCTCCTCGGCGAATGTGGTAATGTTTTCCTCCCGCATCACATGCTCCGGCTTCAAACTCATGATGGCTGGGTCCCAGGCTGTGCTGAGCTGCAAACCGCCGTCCTTATTAACGGTGTTTTCATATATTTTTATTTCTACTGCTTCCTTTATCACGCTGTCCCAAAATCCCTTCGCCCTCATGACAGATGTTTCTCTGAATAGCAGTAGGCCTCGATTCTTCAATACAGCATAGGTGCAAGCACCTCTCGTGTTCCGTCTGACGTTGCTCCACAGTGCGTACTGTTTGGCTGACGTAGTAGCAGCCATAATGAAATGGTATCTTGTGAACACCAGGCATTCTAAGCCCTAGATTGCCTTCCACGGGGTTGATGTGATGCTGTATTTTTAGTGGCAACCTAAACAGTGATGAAATGTTGCGTCTCTCCAGGAGCTGGATAATGTTTCCTGACACTGTGCTACAGAAAGACAAAAACACAAATTGCTTCTTCCATTCATCGGTGGTGTTATACCTGTGTGTCTCACTGGAAATAGCCTCTTATACCTGGTGGTGGTTGTAGCTGTTTTCCCAGAAGACTTTACGGAGGTGGTTTATTTCTAGCGAAAGATTTTAAGTGTCTGAGCGGCCTTAGCACAGTGGAAGAGGGTATTTAGTACGCCACGTTTCTGCACCGGATGGTGGTAGCTAAGAGCATGCAGATACCGATCTCTATTCTCCCAGATGTTTACGTCCGTGGGGCTATGTGATTAAAGTGTCGGCTACGTAACGATAAAAGCAACTTGGCTTATCTGGAGTCTTGTATAAAGTGATGTCTTCAAACATCTCCGTAAATGCGTTGGCTGTGGAGGAGCTAATGGACTTCCCGTCACCACGCCGTCAAACTGGTCAAACTACTGGCTGCCATATGCGAAGTACAATGATGTCAACGTGTGTTTAAAGAAACCCACAATTATACTAGTTATTCAGTGGTATAATTGTGGGAGTGTTTAAGCACACGTGGACATCATATTTCATTTATAAAGTTATTTAAGGGCAGTCTTGATTGCAGTTGATATTAACATCGGCTGCGATCAAGACTTCTTTTAAATAATTTTATCACAATAAGATCGCTGTTCTCCGACAATGTTGTATAAAATTATGGTGGCCAGTATTTCGACTGGTTGGACGGCGTGGGGTTGGGAAGTGTGTTAGCTCCACCCACAGCCAATCTTTTTATGGAGAAATTGAAGACGTCACTTTCGACATGGCTTCATATACGCCAAGTTGCTTTTATCGTTACGGCGACGACGCTTTTACCACTTGGCCCCACGGACGTGTAAATCTGAGAGACTCTTAGAACACCTGAACGGCCTTCACGACCACATTGGGTTTACGATGGGAGTAGAGATAAATGGCGCATTGCCCTTCCTTAACGTCCTCGCTAGCCAGGAACCAACGGACACTTCAACCACAATGTGTAGAGGAAACCTACACGAATGGATCGATATCTTCACGCCCTTAGCCAGCACCATCTGGCGCAAAAACGTGGCGTACTGGACAACCCAGTCCACCACCCTAAAGTCGTCTCAGACACAGAAAAACTGCCACTAGAACTAAGCCACCTCCGAAAAGTCTTCCGGGAAAACGGCTATTGTCACGTCTAGTTGTCACAGGCTATATATGATGAGATATGCAGGAAAAACAGCACCGAAGGAGAGAAGAGAAAATGTGCGTTTTTGCCTTTCTGCAGCAGTGTCGGGAAAGATTAGCCAGCTCCTGAAGGGACAAATGGTTCAAATGGCTCGAAGCACTATAGAACTTAACATCTGAGGTCATCAGTTCCCTAGAACGTAGAACTACTTAAACCTAACTAACCTAAGGACATCACACACATCCATGGCCAAGGCAGGAATCGACTAGCGACCGTTGCAGCAGCGCGGCTCCGCACTGAAGCGCCTAGAACCGCTCAGCCACAGCGGCCGGCCCTGAAGGGACACATCATATCATCTACGTTCAGACCCCCAGCAAAAATTCGACAGCTAATCAGCCCTGTGAAGGGCGACCTAAGGCTTAGAACGCCTGGAGTGTACAAAATACCACGCCAATGTGGCTGCTACTACTTCGGCAAAACTGTAAGCACTGGGGAGCAACGCCGGATGGAACAGGGAGGTGCTCACGTCTACAGATCCTGTAAAATCAGCTATGGGAGAGAGCGCTTTAGGAAATCGACACCGAATACTGTTTGACGAAACATTTGTCATTATGAGGAGGAAGACATTTTGGGAAAGCATCGTAAAAGAAGAAGTAGAAATGAAAATATCTGAAAACACCATCATCACGGATGGCTGTTTGAAGCTCAGCACAGCTTGGGACCCGGCCATCGTGATGTTGAGGCGGGTGCGGCGGACACGGCACGAAAACATTAGAATATTTTGCAAGGAAGAGATCGCAAGTGACGTCACAGCCAGCAGCGCTGCTATATAACGGCGAGGCCACGGCGACTCGGCAGTCATGTACCCCCTGGCAACGACCGAGGAGGGCCCAGTCGAAAGCTCGTGACATTTTAAACCACCTGATATGGAGAACATTTTATTAATTCATATCGCTGCGAGACCATGCATTCACACACACGAATGTGTAGTTTAAAAAATTGACATCATCAATATAAACACTGTCTTTGTTACATAATATTTACAATTAATAAAGTGAGATCGACACATAGCACAGGTTGTTACTGCGATAACAGATACAGTAAACAACATGTACACCACATCAGGCCACCCTCAACACATCGACTTACGACCGTATACATTTTAGATCCATACTAAACACTAATATTACTATTGTGAAAATAGCTTTAATTTCCCCTTGGACATAGACTTATGTGTGTTAAATTATGTTTAGGACACAATACCTTATACTACACTCCTGGAAATTGAAATAAGAACACCGTGAATTCATTGTCCCAGGAAGGGGAAACTTTATTGACACATTCCTGGGGTCAGATACATCACACGATCACACTGACAGAACCACAGGCACATAGACACAGGCAACAGAGCATGCACAATGTCGGCACTAGTACAGTGTATATCCACCTTTCGCAGCAATGCAGGCTGCTATTCTCCCATGGAGACGATCGTAGAGATGCTGGATGTAGTCCTGTGGAACGGCTTGCCATGCCATTTCCACCTGGCGCCTCAGTTGGACCAGCGTTCGTGCTGGACGTGCGGACCGCGTGAGACGACGCTTCATCCAGTCCCAAACATGCTCAATGGGGGACAGATCCGGAAATCTTGCTGGCCAGGGTAGTTGACTTACACCTTCTAGAGCACGTTGGGTGAAACGGGATACATGCGGACGTGCATTTTCCTGTTGGAACAGCAAGTTCCCTTGCCGGTCTAGGAATGGTAGAACGATGGGTTCGATGACGGTTTGGATGTACCGTGGACTATTCAGTGTCCCCTCGACGATCACCAGTGGTGTACGGCCAGTGTAGGACATCGCTCCCCACACCATGATGCCGGGTGTTGGCCCTGTGTGCCTCGGTCGTATGCAGTCCTGATTGTGGCGCTCACGTGCACGGCGCAAAACACGCATACAACCATCATTGGCACCAAGGCAGAAGCGACTCTCATCGCTGAAGACGACACGTCTCCATTCGTCCCTCCATTCACGCCTGTCGCGACACCACTGGAGGCGGGCTGCACGATGTTGGGGCGTGAGCGGAAGACGGCCTAACGGTGTGCGGGACCGTAGCCCAGCTTCATGGAGACGGTTGCGAATGGTCCTCGCCGATACCCCAGGAGCAACAGTGTCCCTAATTTGCTGGGAAGTGGCGGTGCGGTCCCCTACGGCACTGCGTAGGATCCTACGGTCTTGGCGTGCATCCGTGCGTCGCTGCGGTCCGGTCCCAGGTCGACGGGCACGTGCACCTTCCGCCGACCACTGGCGACAACATCGATGTACTGTGGAGACCTCACGCCCCACGTGTTGAGCAATTCGGCGGTACGTCCACCCGGCCTCCCGCATGCCCACTATACGCCCTCGCTCAAAGTCCGTCAACTGCACATACGGTTCACGTCCACGCTGTCGCGGCATGCTACCAGTGTTAAAGACTGCGATGGAGCTCCGTATGCCACGGCAAACTGGCTGACACTGAGGGCGGCGGTGCACAAATGCTGCGCAGCTAGCGCCATTCGACGGCCAACACCGCGGTTCCTGGTGTGTCCGCTGTGCCGTGCGTGTGATCATTGCTTGTACAGCCCTCTCGCAGTGTCCGGAGCAAGTATGGTGGGTCTGACACACCGGTGTCAATGTGTTCTTTTTTCCATTTCCAGGAGTGTATATCTGTACAACATTACTCATCTTCGATTGATTCTTATTTATAATTTTAGTCATTTTTTTAAAGTTGTAAACTTTACCATTTCAGCTAGCACTTCAATAGCTTTGTACTATTTCTTTTTATTGGACTTAGTGCGAACACTCTTAATCTCATGCCCTCTGAATAACTGCAGCAAAAACGATAAAATATATCTACGTACACACAGTGAGACGAACTTAAATTATATGAAAGGTAAATTCATCCCATGTTGTTTCACTGTATCTAAGTTAAGCAGATTGCTATTACCTGTCTTTCTTTACATTAGAGTAATTACTTAGTTTGTGGTATTTTTAAAGCACATGTGTTTATGTCACAGTGGAATTACATTATATTTTGTAAGTGTTATCCCTTTGTATAATTATGTTGGCGTTCTGATCTACATTCATTACACGCTCAGATTTTAACCGTGAGAAACCTGTAATTTGCCAAACACGTCTTGGCCTTTGGTTTGTCACATTTGACGATATCTTCTTTAATTACACAGATCACTGCGCTTATGTTTCTTTTGTAATCGCTTTCCTACGACCGTTCACAAAAACATGTATTACTATCTAATAATAAAGTATCAAGCAATTCTATAACGAACTGGATACCAGGCTTTTGACGAATAAGGAACGTATATTGCTGAATGTGTCATGCTTTATTAAAGAAGTAAGTTGTATACAGTTTACTTACTTCTGAAACTAGATTTTTCCTCATAACAAATATAATCAAACAATTTGGTTTCTATAAAATCGTTGCAAGAAACCTATGATCTTATCGGTGTTAAATAAAGTGTTTCTGTTGTTTCATTTCTGTTAGCTTTTTGCAGGACTAACGGAGTGTGACATTGACAATTCTTAATTTACCTTTAGGCGGGATAACTATAGTAACAGTTTGGTTAATAAACCTCAATATATTCTCCTTAATGACAACTAATGCTTGCGTTTTTCTATTTTAATCGCTAACATATATATCTTCCCATGACTCTCGTCGGATTTATCTACCTATGACACAGGTTCATAGTAAAATTAATTTACCACATAGAATTGCTCTAGGGCCACTTATTTGACCACTACTCAGACACTGTCTTTAAGAAAATTCTGAATAGAATGAGAAACGTTTTCTCCATTTAGCCACTAAATCTCAAACACTCTTACTGAAAGGGTAGGATTTAAATCACTTTTCTGCATATCTGTACCTTAGGATTTTTCTTTCTGTCGATGTTACTTACAAATAAACCAAACATAACCATATATTCTGACTTAACTATATTGTTGCAAATCCACGACTAGGTTGGAGATCGTACGTACTCATAATGCGCATCATCATTAACGAGGGTATTCACCACCAAGCGAAACCCTAAAGTCTTTCCGGCCTCTGAATTATTGTTTACCCTTGTTGAGGCAACTTCTTTACATTCCTTCTTTGTGAGGATGGTCTTAGCCAACAAGTGCTACACACTGCCTGATTCATCAACTCCCTTTACCTCCATAACCGGCGCTGGTAGTTTTTCCTTATGTTTTCTAAAAACCTGGGACCATTTTAACTGCCCTCTTCTTCTTCTGATCTGAAATTCTTGATACCATGTCATGCATCTCTTTCTTTTAGGTTTCTGAAACCCAAGATACCTTACTATATTCTTTTTCCTCTTCTTACCATAATGGAATTGCTACTTAAGTAAATACTGTTCTTTTATATCTAAAATAGGATGTCTCATATTTTATGATACTTCCAATCTTTATTCTGACATGGGCTGCGTGACCTTTGGCAACATCTGTTTTTTTTCTGTTGTATGAAATACTTGGTACTGTCTTATATTCGTTTCCCTCTCTCTGCCAAAATTTTCAAATGTATGCGAATTCCTAAGGAACCAAACTGCTGAGGTCATCGATCCCTAGACTTACACACTACTTAAACTAACTTATGTTAAGAAGAACACACACACCCATGCCCGAGGTACGACTCGAACCCCCAGCGGGAGCGGCCGATCAATCCGTGACGTAGCGCCTCAAACAACGCAGCCACTCCTTGTGGCTCTTTATCATGAAACCTCTGATAAACAACTACATGCTTAAAGGTTGACTGAGATGTTTTTGTATTAACTAGCAAACTGCCTGCCTGATTTAATAACATTATTTTTTTGTCTATATTTAACGAGATATGTTTCAGCAAGTACAAGAAGAAAAGGAAGACGATATGGACGTGCTTATTATCTTCCCTATGATATTCTTTAGTAGCTGTAACAGTAGGCGGACGTAAGGTAAATGAAGCAACTACCTCTTTAGTATTATGTGATGAGGATCGTTATTTACACAACACATGCACACCAACAGCTTTACATTCTGCGAAGTCTAGCGGTTCTTTCTGACTTGTACCTAGAGAGTACCCGATTCTGGTGTCCGTGGGAGATGATAGTTTAACCGTATCGTTTAGTATATTATCTATTTATTCTAGCACAGTTGTTAGTCCTCCCCCTTCTTAAAGACCAACACCATCCTATCCCAATAACGGTAACACAAACTTACTAATTACTGGGTTCTCTATTTCTACTGACTCATATACCAGTTCTTCCTCCTTACACCCGTTACTACTGTCACCTGTAGATAACAGTATTATTACCGAATCTGTCAGTGGTCCTCTTGCACTTTATAACATAAGTATCTGTCCTTTCTCTTTACAGCAACTGACACTACTCTCCAACGCCAACAATTGAATGAATCGTTTCCTCTATGCTTTGTGATCCTCTCTGGGGGACACCACCTTGACGAAGCACTGTCCGTGCAGGTGGAGAGGCTTGCGTATCCGCGGGAAGCTGAGGGCTATGCCGAAGGTGAGGACCTGCTGCCGGAGAGGCCTCAGCCGAGGGATCAGACTAAGAGTGTCCCACAACGTCCCATCTTCCCTGTCCACTCCTAGTCCTACCTTATTTCCTGACCCAACCCAAGGTGTGATGTGATCCGTGCTGAGGGGTGCGTGGCACATGGGAAGATGTGTCGCAAATGGAGCCTCAGGGATACCGGGCGACCTCCCTGAGTAATTAGCCTCACACTGCGCGGGGTATTCGTGGTGTGGAGCTTCTAGATCCCCAAGTCTCGTGGGACCAACATGGACACGACTACAGGAAAAGAAAAAGAAACTGAGGGGCAAATTGAGACCTCAGATACCCAAACATCGTGGACTGAACCGATGGAAGGCACTTCCACTACTGAATCAGGGTCTAGACCTGATCCAGAAGTGGGAACTGTAACCGAGAAGCTACACCAGATTAAGATCAAAGGTTTGTCTGGGGCCCAAAGGAGGAAGCTACTCAGGGAACAGAGGGAAAAGGAAGGAAAAGAATGGCTTCCTAAACACAAGTGGAGGAAAGTAAAGGGACTAGAACCCAAGACCCCAGGAAAAATCTGTCTCAGGCTGAAGGGGACACGCAGACCCCCACGACATCAAAGGCAGGTAGTAAGCGGATAAGGGAGGAATCAAAGACTCCCTCCTCCCTGGATAAGCGAGTCCAGAAAAAACCGAGGCAAGAAATAAGGAAACAGACCTATAGTACTGCAGTCGCGGTTTTTAGGATGGCAGTTATCCAGGAAGGTTATCCATTGGTAGCCATTACCTCGCAGCAGGAGGAACTAGTACAGATGGCCCTCTTTGAAAAGATTGGGTGCGGGGGGGGGGGGGGGGACGCTGGCCCATGTCCCAACTTCAGGAGGGTCTATCTACATTGTGGTGCACTCATTTTTGTCTGTGAGGGGGTGCACCCAGTACAATGGCTCCATGATATCCCCGTGGGAAGATGCGAAGCTGCTGGTCAAGACGGCAGCAGAGCTTCTTATGACGGCAAAGTTATCGTTATGGGTACCCAAGATCGTTAAGGATGTCTCTCCCAAGACTCTGTTCGGGAAAATAGGGGACCAGATACCAAAAGTCCCGACAGAAGACTGGAGAGTGATTAACCAGAAGGTTGCTCCGGAAGAACAAACCCTGGTGGTGGAGGTTGGTGAGAAGTCCCTGAAGGCGATGCGGGAGCAGGACCTGAAACTGTTTTTAGGGTTCTCACAGTTCACCATCAGGGTTCTCAAAGACCTCAAAGATGGCAGTAAGACAGTAAGACAGTAAGACTGAGCCTGGAGGTGCTGCAGATTAATCTGCAGCACAGTAAAGGGGCCTCTGCTGCCCTGAGCCACTGCGTGGGGAGACAGGAAGTGGATGTGGCCCTAATGCAAGAACCCTATTTATACAAACGGGGTGTATCGGGTCTTGGAGGCACTGCAGGTAAGCTGATCTATGATAGGGCATGTGTGGAGGAGAATATGAGTAGGTACTACAATGACCGTAGCATCTACGTCTATTCAGACAGCCAGAATGCCCTGAAATCACTGGCAGCTCCTGCAACAAGATCTAAGATTGTTGCATATTGCCACAGGGCTCTGGTGGAGCTAGGAGGACGCAATTGGGTGTACCTAGTGTGGGTCCCTGGCCACTCAGGAATCTGTGGCAATGAACAAGCTGATAGATTGGCTAGGATGAAGACAACAACTCCATTTATTGGACCGGAACCTATCTTGATAAGCACCAAGGCTATGATCAAATTATAACTACGGAACTGGCTTAGGAAACAGCACGTAGGATATTGGACCAAGGTCCATAAATACAAACATGGTCAGGTAATGATGCCCAAGCCATATTTTAAAAGAAGCTCTGTAATCCTGGGATTGAACAGGTTAGAGATCAAACTCATGACTGGACCGATGACCGGCCATGGGAACTTAAAAAACATCTACACACAATGGGTATAATGGAAGAGGACCCTAAATGTAGGATCTGTGATGAGGGTGAAGAAACTGCATCACACCTAATCTTTGAATGCATGGCATTGGAGAGTAAAAGATACAGAATATTCGGGACAACTAGACCTGAAGAAATTGTGTCTAACAAAAAACTGGTAGAAGGACTCGTTGCACTATTTAAGGGCACCGGTTGGCTTTACCAGATATACAGGGAGCGATACCGTACAATAAACCTAGTTTCGGCGCGGGCAGTAGCGGGTTAGACCTAAGCTGTTTTAGCTCTCCTGTTAAAATCAATCAATCAATCAATGCTTTGTGACACAACCATTTGTTTCTTCCCTGGTAATAACTAATACGGTTGTCCTTAGGAAACGACGAGATAACCCTATCTATTACCTCGGCGTCACGTATTGGATTTCTCTAATCAAAAAAATTGAATATATCACGTCTGCCTTCTGTATCTACAGCAGGGATAACCCTGCCGACTGGTGAGTGCCATTACTACCTTTGTTATTTTTGCTGGTACTGAGCTGCACTAGAAACTCAGATTCATCAAGAGGAGTTGCTGCGAGCCCTTCTCCCCAAGTGAACCATAACTTCACAATATTTACTACCGCAGAACTCCTCTTAAGACCTCCTTTTCTACTACGAAAGTTTACTAGCTTTCTTGGAGACTGCGTGTCTCCCTGTTTTTGAACTAGCTCAATGACTTACAACATCATTGAGTTTTTAAAATCTTTGTAAGCACAGATCGCACAAATATTTCTTTATATACAAACAACCGGTTTTGACAGATTTTGATGTCATCTTCAGGTCTTCAGCAAAGTCTGTTTAAACCGGCTGTTTGTAAATAAAGAATTATTTAGGCGAGCTTGAATTTCTCAGCATGAAAACATTCAATCATTAAAATTCTGTAACTTCTTTCCTTTCATACTTTTTCACGCATAGACGGGCGGTAGGCTTTTTAATACTTTAATGAGGTATTTATCATCTACGGATCATCTAACGATTTAGTCCCGTTTACATACCACTCAAAGAAACTTTCATATTCTGTCCACCCTATCACATTTGTCTCCCCACCACATCTGCACGTCAACTTACTTGTGTTCACACTCAGATCGAAAGGTTTCTCTAAATAATCTACAATTTTTTTTAAAGCGGTTCAAATGGCTGTGAGCACTATGGGACTTAACTTCTGAGGTCATCAGCTCCCTAGAACTTAGAACTACTTAAACCTAACTAGCCTAGGGACATCACACACATCCATGACCGAGGCAGGATTCGAACCTGCGACCGTAGCGGTCGCGCGGTTCCAGACTGAAGAGCCTAGAACCGCTCGGCCACAGCAGCCGGCAATTTTTTTTCCAGCTAGTTAACTTCTACTTCAGACACATTCCTCATTTCCTAGCTCCTCTGCCTAAGTATGACATAACAAATTCAGTCTTTCTCTCATCATTCCAAGAACTGAGAAATGTATTCTCAGACTGCTTTAAAATATTCCCATATCTGTTTCTGTATTAGTGTTACCTTTAAAACGTAGTTGTTTCCACAAATTTTCACCCGTTCCACCTGTCATTAGGTAGTAAGATTCACACAAACATTTAGGTGCTATCCTTTTATTGCCTATATCATTACTATTATTGGTTAAATTGTGTAATATTCTTAAGGTCAGTCTCCGCCTTATCTTTACTTGCTGCTGAACGATAATTCATTTCTTGCTAACTGCTCTCCAGTATCTCCTTTATATCAGCTACGTAATTATTCACTTATTTGAAACCTGTGTCTAGATAATTACTTACTCCTTGCAAAGCTTCACCTATTTTATTTTTAGTTGCAGACGAACAATTTTTCATTTCTTGCAAGCGGTTGTCTAGTGTCTCCTAGTTAGCACCAAACACCTTCTTAAGGTGTCTTAAGGAATAGTCTGGTGTCGATGCCGCAGTTTCCACATTTAATTATTATGTTCACTAAATCCTGTATTAAATTTAGCATCCACCATATAATTAACTACAAATCATAACTTAACAGTTAATCTTGGTAGTTACGGTTTGAATAATCTGTTGATTGAATTTGACCTAAATAGCAAATTAAACAATGTTACCACATTCACTTGCACATTATGAAGAACACTAATCAACGTTCCCGCTATTAGTTTGACTTACGGCATCTATTTGTTGTCTATTGCGGAAAGTGTCGTTACAGGAGCGTCGATTAGTAACTGCTACTAGGCGGTGCTGTGCATCGTCTGCCTCGATTATCTTCATCAGCTGCAAGTTGCTCTGAGTCCATAGTCGCCCTCGTGATGTTGCCTCAGGACGGTCACATCGCGATCTCTTTATAGGGATTCTGTGGAATAGTAGCTTACGTAATATCGTGGCCCAGCTTGTCCTACGAAGCTCGTTTTGTAATACCAAGTTCCATTGCCTTCTTTCAAGACATCGTGCCTAACCACATATGCATACGCTGAAGAGCCAAAACATTATGACCACCTACTTAATAGTTTGTTTGTCCGTCTCTGGAACTAATTACATCACTCATTCTGCGTGTCAAGAATGCAGCATTTTGTTGATAGGTTTGTGGAGGTACATGGCATTAGAGGCCTATGTACGGGTCATGTAATTCTCGTCAATAAAGGGCCTCTGACTGCTTACGCGGTGATGGCGGCGGGTAACAACCCAGATGGGTTAGACAGAATTTGCGTCAGGCGAATTTGGTCACCGAGACATCAACATGAGTTCTCTCTGATGCTCCTCAAACCACTATAGCACGGTTCTGGCTCCGAGACACGAACAGTTATGCTGCAGAAACATGGCATCACCGTTGGGGAAGACATGAAGCATGAAGGGATGCAGGTGGTTCGCATCTGTCAGCGTGTCTTAGGTTATTACCACAGGTCCTATGCAAGCGCAGGGGAATGTCTCCCATGCATAATACTGCTCCCACCAACCTGCGTCCGTGATGCACAGTACGTTTCGAGCCACCGTTCATCTCGATGTGGCGTTTATGGAGACGACCATCGACCTATTGTAGCAAAAATGCGATTCACCCGAAGATCCGACATGTTTTCAGTGATCCACGGTCGAATGCCGATGGTCCCGTGCCCACTGCACGAGAATACGTAGAGGCGGTCTGCTGTGGAGCTCCCTGTTCAACAACGTAAGATGAACGGTTTGCTCCTAAGCACTTGTGCGTGCACCAACGTTGTGCAGAGGTGCCTCACATCACCATCTATCCTACTTTACAGAGCAGACAAGCCTCGGAACGCTACGTCCTGGCCGGCCGAAGTGGCCGTGCGGTTAAAGGCGCTGCAGTCTGGAACCGCAAGATCGCTACGGTCGCAGGTTCGAATCCTGCCTCGAGCATGGATGTTTGTGATGTCCTTAGGTTAGTTAGGTTTAAGTAGGTCTAAGTCTAGGGGACTGATGACCTCGGATGTTAAGTCCCATAGTGCTCAGAGCCATTTGAGCGATTGGAAAAAAAAAAAAAACCTTCAGATCCTGAAATTCAGAAAGCTGATTCAGAATTTTCCAAAATCATAAAATCTAATAATTTTTTTCTGTTTTCCACCTTTCTCTTAGCTGCTCTAAATTCGTGGTGGTGAGAACCGTCTATACATCTAAATGAAAGCAGTTACCATACACGTTTCGCATCTTTTATTTTGGGAAGTATCATCAGTGGCCTGAAATACATGTTTCCTTTTATACATGCAATAAACGTATCATGTGGTAGATATAAGATGCTGTTATATCTCATTTTGTCGTGTTTTTCTATTGTTTTCTAGGTTACAATCAGCTTTTGTAGCACCAATTCCGTAAACTCTATACAGACTTTTATCTTCTTGTCCAAAGAAACAATCCGTTGTCACACGAATGGACAATACTGCCACATAGCTAGTTTGAGCGTGGCTATCAGAAAACTGAACATTTATTATTTAATTTTTGGTCTATAAATGCTATATGTCTGAGTCGGCCACTGTCTTGGCTCGGTGTACAAATGTTCTCAGTTCCTGTTCTTCTGTGCCGGATGTTGGCAATTGCCAGCCTGTAGATATAAGTCGGCGTGTGTTGGTTTGGGACGACCCATCGCCACTTCCTGTCTGTTCATAAAATTGACCCGAAAATATGAAGTAAATCGATGTAAGGTAATGTTTCCGAAACTCCTTCACCAAAGAAGACGAAATAAATATTCCTGAATTCCAATCAAGATCAACTGCCAAGCTGAGAAACATAGAAGTAGATATCCTCGGTGTAACGAAGCAGCTTAAATCACTTAATAAAGGCAAGGCCTCCGGTCCAGATTGTATACCAGTCAGGTTCCTCTCAGAGTAAGCTGATAAAATAGCTCAATATTTAGCAGTTATATACAACCACTCGCTCACAGAAAGATACGTACTTAAGGACTGGAAAATTGCTCAAGTAACACGAATAGCCAAAAAGGGAAGTAGGAGTAATCCAATGAATTACAGGCCTATATCACTAACGTCGATTTGCAGTAGGGTTTTAGAACATATACTGTATTTGAACAGCCGGCCTGGGTGGCAGAGCGGTTCTAGGCGCTGGAACCGCGCGACCGCTACTGTCGCAGGTTCGAATCCTGCCTCGGGCATGGATGTGTGTGATGTCCTTAGGTTAGTTCGGTTTAAGTAGTTCTAAGTTCTAGGGGACTGATGACCTCAGAAGTTAAGTCCCATAGTGCTCAGAGCCATTTGAACCATTTTTGTATTCGAATATTATGAAGTACCTTGAAGAAAACGATTTATTGACGTATAGTCAGCACGGATTCAAAAAACACCGTTCTTGTGAAACTCAACTAGCTCTTTATACTTATGAAGTAATAAGTGCCATCGACAGGGGATGTCAAATTGATTCAATATTTTAAGATTTCCAGAAGGCTTTCGACACCGTTCCTCACAAGCATCTTCTAATCAAACTGCGTGCCTACGGAGTATCGCCTCAGTTGTGCGACTGGATTCGTGATTTCCTGTCAGAAAGGTCACAGTTCGTAGTAATAGACGGCAAGTCATTCAGTAAAACAGAAATAATATCTGGCGTTCCCCAAGGAAGTGTTATAGGCCCTCTATTGTTCCTGATCTATATTAACGACATAGGAGACAATCTGAGTAGCCGTCTTAGATTGTTTGCAGATAATTCTGTCATTTACCGTCCTGTAAAGTCATCAGATGATCAAAATGACTTGCAAAATGATTTAGATGAGATATCTGTATGGTGCTAAAAGTGGCAACTCACTCTGAATAAAGAAAAGTGCGAAGTTACTCACATGAGTATTAAAATCATCTAAATTTCGATTACGCGATAAGTCACACAAATCTGAGGGCTGTAAATTCAACCAAATATTTAGGGATTACAATTACAGATAACCTAAATTGGAACGATCACATAGATAATATTGTGGGTAGAGCAAACCAAAGACTGCGATTCATTGGCAGAACACTTAGAAGGTTCTAGAAGGTCTAACATAGAGACTGCTTACACTACGCTTGTCCGCCCTGTTCTGGAGTACTGCTGTGCGGTGTGACATCCGCATCAGGTGGAACTGACGGCAGACATTGAAAAAGTACAAAGAAGGGCAGCTCGTTTTGTATTATCGCGAAGTAGGGGAGATAGAGTCACAGACATGATACGTGAATTGGAGTGGCAATCATTAAAACAAAGGCGTTTTTTGTTGCGACGGGATCTTCTCATCAAATTTCAATCACCAGTTTTCTCCTCCGATTGCGAAAACATTCTGTTGGCACCCACCTACATAGGGAGAAGTGATCATCACGATAAAATAAGAGAAATCAGGGCTCTCACGGAAAAATTTAAGTGCTCGTTTTTCCCACGTGCCGTTCAAGAGTGAAACGGTAGAGAGACAGCATGAAGGTGTTTCATTGAACCCTCTGCCAGGCACTTTATTGTGAGTAGCAGAGTAATCACGTAGATGTAGATGTAAATAGCACTTTCCCTCGAGTTAGTAATACAATCTAATTTCTGTTCATAAAAAAATAACTCTTATTCAGATCTCGAAACGCAGCAATGTGATTCAGAATTTTTCAAAATAATAAAATCTCGTCATTTCTTTCTGTTTTCCGCCTTTCCCTTAGTTGCTCTAAATTCGTGGAGGTATGTACTGTCTATGTAACTAAAAGAAGGCAGTTTGTTTATTGCCATACACGTTTCGCTTCTTTTATTTTGGGAAGTATCATCAGTGGCCTGAAATACATGTTTCCTTTTATACATGCAATAAACGTTTCATGTGGTAGACATAACATGCCGTTATATTACACTTTTCCCGTGTTTTCCTCTTGGTTTTCAGTTTAGAATCAGCTTTTGTTGCACTAATTCCATAAATTCTATACAAACTTTTATCTTCTTATCTAAAGAAACCATTAGGTTTTTTTCCGTAACACTAACTGACAATACTGCCATATAAGTAGTTCGAGCGTGGCTATCAGAGAATGAACATATATTATTTGATTTTTAGACCATAAACGATATCTGTCTGACTCGGAAACTGTCTTGTCTCGGTGTACAAGTGTCCTCAGTTCCCGTTCTTCTGTGTCGGATGTTGGCAATTGTCAAGATGCAGATATAAGTCGGTGTGTGTTGATTTGGGCTACCCATCGCCACTCCCTCAGTCTGTTCATAAAATTGACCTGAAAATATGAAGTATTTCGATGTTAAAATATGTTTCAAAAGTAATGTTTCCGTGAGGTGAGTTTCAACGGCCGTAAAGAATTTTATTAAATGCATTTTAACCATCAGCTGCTTACCTCCCACGTAATGAACCTCATACAACATGGTGCGCAATTAACGGGATCGAATCTCTTATGGTACCCGAGGCGGCAACTACTGCCTCAGGAGATAACTGTAGCGCTCACAGACAAGGGAAGGAATATCAACCAACCAAAACCTGACGCACCACACATCCTAGGAGCAGACACAGTACAGAACTCCAGATGGCGGCCACCGAGGCGAGAGACTGCTGCGGCGTGGAAGGACAGAATATGCAGTTCCTACAGCAGCCTGATTCGGCAGACAGCGCACCTTGTAAGGGCGTACCGAACTCACAAAGCCAAGAGAATGACAGGGGCATGATACAAAACCGGAGCAGCCGCCATCAGTATAAGAAAGGTTTCTAACATGCCGATAGTGCTGGGAAGGCACCTGGCGGATGTGAACCTATAGTGCGCGTCACTTACGACGGCGGCCGAGTTTAGGTTGGTTCTGCGCACAACACACAGTCAGCCAATGAACAGAGAACGACGTTGCCAGAGCTCGACTGCAGCGCAGAGCACGGACGAGTGGCTTCAGTTTTAGAAACGTTCAGTCATAAATAAAGCAATTGAACAATAGCAATGTCTTGACAGCAGATTTTCTTTATAGAAAGTTTGGAAAAGCATTCTTTACACCAGTTGCTTCATATTCTATTAATTAATTAAACCAAACAAGCAATAAGCCTCCTAATGCAGGCGATTGCAAGGAAAGGTGTTTGTATCATTCTCACGAACCGCTTTTTCGCAATAAAGAGCAGCGGTAATTGTTTATTTCCTGTTGTACTTCGACAAAACGTGAATAATTTTCATAGTTAAACTAACAGTGTTTGTCGGTATGTTGTGTGATGTTTTAGAGTCCTCCAGGAGTGTACTTAAATAACGAGCTGCGTTAGCATAATGGTTAAGGTGTGTGGCTGCTAAGCAAAATGTTCCGACTTCAAACCTTGTTCGGAGCAAAACATTTTCTTTATTTAAAAACAATATCGAAGTGTCTTACTTCATGAATTTTATTCGTTTGAATGTAATTCTTTGAAATTTCTAGTTCTTTATCTATTCATTATAATCATAACAAGTTTTCGGTCTTTCTAATTTTGTCCTCCAATATTTCTTTTCACAGCAACTAAAAACAATGAAAAGGCGCACATACAATATTAATGTTATCTGTTTTGTTTGAATATCTTCTCTTCTGCAGCCGCTGTTTTACTATTCATATTGAAGTATATTCTTTGTGACCGTATTAAAAGTGATGACTAACTGAAAACCTCAGTTTCCGACAAGTGTTGATATACCTCGATGTGGAGAGCTGAAAATGTGTGCCCCGACTGGGACCAGAACCCGGGATCTCCTGCTTACATGGCAGACGCTCTATCCATCTGAGCCACCGACGACACAGATGAATAGCGCGACTGCAGGGACTTATCCCTTGCACGCTTCCTGTGAGACTCACATTCCCATTCTTTCGAGAACAAATTACTGTCTTCGTATACATGTATTAAAAGTATTAGTTACAGCAGAATTTCAGCTCGTACGTTGCCGAGCTACTTGACTGTCTGACGCAATTCTTTGCTTCCCTTCTTTGCCAACATCATCATATCCAATGTTTTCGTCAAATGATCTATGTTTTGGCAAGTATTTGCTGTCCGTTGTGACAAACACAAATTTTTTGCGCACTGCATCTCATTGACAATATATTTTAGTTTCTGTGTTTTATTACGTCCACAATTCAGTTTTGTGTACCTCGCCAATTTTGTTTTAATCAGAACTTTTTAGAAAAAAGCGAAATGATTCTGGTACAAATGAAACTTTTATTACAGTCGTGAAAGACGGAATGTTTCTCAATATTACATACGACACCTATCTGGTACTTAAATTGAATGAGATATTGTTATACAGTAAATTTTGTATGAAATTTAGGTATACTGTCCACATTTCGTTCTCAACATTGTGGCAACTAAAATCGACCATACGGAAAGTATACGCTATGGACTTTTACCTCTGCAAACTCTTCAAAATTTCGTACAATGGTTTACTACATTTAATGCTGCTCAATAACTGCGTTGAACATCGAAACAAAATTAAGTCATTTGTGGGGGGAAGGTATCAGTCAATATGATGTGTAAAAATCAAACTTTTGGGTCAAATAGTTTTTGTGAAATCGAATAATAAGTGTGTCAATGCAGTCGGAACACCATGTGTCAGCACAGACGAGCAGTGAAGTGATGACAAAATCGCGCACAGCGCGGAATGCGGGGAGCACGTCTCTGAAGCAGCGAAAGGGTTAATGCGGCCGTGGTGGCTTTACTTCATAAACTGCGCACTCCCCCCCTAAACGTAAGTTTGCGAACTATACTATACTATGGCGCTGCTTCTCTTGGCGTGTGCGTCGTTTGCAACTGGCAACGCAGCAATCTCCCGCGTCTGGGCGGGCACGCGCGAGTCGCCAAGATAAAAGAATTCAACTATAGTAGGGAACGCCTTGGTATGGCCGCCACCAGGGAGAAGAATAACACAACCAAGTGACAACCAAGAAGACGAGGCGAAAAGAGAAGAAAACGAATACACTATGATTCACCTAAGCAAGAACAGTAGGCTCTACTTACTTGCATCAGCCGTGTCTGGACTGCACGTGTGTCAAGCCTGTCTGTCTGTCTGGCCGAAGTGGGCGCGGCAGACATAGGGAACACCAGCCACCGCACAGGCTTAAGTAGGGGACACGGTCAGCTTGTCGACCTGTCGCAGGTCTTCTGTTCCTTCTCTTAATACAACGTCCTGGAATGGTGTCATTCGAGTAACGTCGAACGTACTTAGAAAATTTCTCTAAGCACGTCTGACGTTACCTGAATGACACCAAAAGTCTACTGACTGACACCAAAAGCCTACGACATCATATTGCTGAAGCTGTGAATTCGATAACGAGAGACTAGCTGCTTCGTGTGTGGCAGGCAATGAGCCACCGTTATAATATTTCCGTGTAACACATGTTTCTTACATTGAATGCATAAAAATTTGAACTTTTGTCTTTCCGGGAACGTTAGAATTATATTTCTATCTTTTGTAGTTTCGCTGCAGTAAATGTCTGAGAACTGTTCCTTCTTTTCGAATAGCCCTGTATTATGAGCTTTTATGCTTGCATATGTATTCTTCTAAGGTAGTAATGATATTTTAAGTAGTTGGGGAGTATAGAGCGTTGATCTTGTTCCTGTCTACTACGACAGCGGTTACATATTAAAAAGATAGGTGCATAACTGTATACCCGCACGTAGGGTGGTAGAGTATAATTACTACGATAGGTGCAGAAATTTAAAACAGAATAGCACAGAAATCAACTGATCGTAACGTAAATGACATTGCCTGTATAACGGCCAGGGTGGAAAATGGAATTTAGTTTTATTTGTCTGATGCGTTAATTTATGTGTGACTGAGAAGTCTACGATAAGCGGTTTCGAAATGAACAGAGACTTATGAAGGGTGATGCTATAGAAGAATGCCGAAGATTCGAGGGATTGGATAACGATTGAAGCGTTACTGAATTGGGTTGGGGAGAAAAGAAGTTTATGGCGTACGTTCGGTAAATGAAGGGATCGGTTGATGGAAGACACCTTGAGGCATCAAGGAATTGTCAATTTGTTTATGGATGCAAATTTGGTGCGTAAGAATAGGAGAATGAGATGAAGACTTGACTACGCCAAGCAGGTTCAATTGGGTTTAGGCTGCAGTAGTTGTAAGCAGGTGAAGAATCCTGAACACCACAGACTGGAATGCATGGAATGCTGCGACACACATGTCTCTCAAGATCACAGCAATAAGATGTTTCTCAAATATTTCACTCAATGCTCAGTGAATTTCTTTCTGTTACTAAAATAAATAGTTTTAATAAATAAAATAAATAGAGAACAGAATTTTCACATGAACTTTTACTGGCAAAAATTTTGAGCTGTGCGAAAACAAGACTTCCTATTAGTTACATAATATAGAGTCCGAATTTTCACAGTCATGACGGTCAATTCGTCATCACATTTGCACATTTACTACTCTTAAATGTGCAAATATGATGCCGAATTGACCGTCATGAAGTCCTCTTGTACAGGAAACGGTTTATTTGCTTTAATGTAACTGCGGCAATTAGGAAAACTGTAATTAGTCATTTGAGGAAAACTGTTTGTCCGAATTTTCAAACCTAAACTAAAGGTGGAAAATGGACGAATGGGGTGTCAAATTGACCTACATGATGCCTAGTTTCGCTAAAATATACCTTGTTGCCTGGAAGTTATCAGGATGGATATGAAAAACTTACTTAGTGATTTGAGGGAAAACTGAAATATTTCTTGAGGAGTTGCTGCTAGCAATTAAATTAACTGTCAAAAAGTTTGTGTTTTCAAGACGTAGCTATTTTACGCATAAAAAATTCCATTACTGTGATGCTTTGATGTCAAGAAGGCTTCCTTTGTGTTAAATACTGGATTTAGAACATTTCGGGGACAGCAGGCGCTAGGAAAGCGAATGGAGTATCTAAAACTAAACTAAACTTGAAGGAGGGAAAAGTAACTGCCTAACATTTTGAAAAATGATTTTTCTAAAAATAAGAAATAAAACAGATTACGGAAACGTTGAACATGTTTATGGAATCATGCTCGAATTTGTGTACCGCAAACGAGGTGCTGGTTGAGAATATAAAGTTCAACGTTTAATTCAGAATTTGCGGGTATTTAACCGGTGGATTATATAGTCTGAGGTTGTGTGGGATTGACATATTTTAATTATCTATGCCTGAAGGTGTAAAAAAGTTTTTCAACTTGTCAGTCTCAAAAATTTCTTCAGTATGGACCCCTTCAAATATTGGGAAAAGGAAAACGCCTTCTCATTCGGCACATTTGCAGTGCAACATTTAGAGCATCATTCGAAGGTGATTGAAACCTCTCTCTAATTTCTTTTCTTTCTTATTTTTAGACAAATAATTCACAAGACATTTGATCGTCTTTTGTTGATTTTTTTTTTAAATTTATTTATTCACCACGATTTTGATATAAATAATAAAATCTGTATGTACAGTTTCATCTACGTGTGTTTCTGTTTTAAATATTACTTTTCTTAAAATATATTAAGTATTTGTAACGCTGGATTTTTGCTTTTAGAGGAGAGTGGAGACACTAATTATTTTTAACTAAGCTTCCGCGAAAGTGACTAAAGTGCTCAAAATACAAGTGAGACTACTGTCCTAGATATACCGAACTACACGAATTGTGAAACACGAATCGTTTTTAATACAGTGATAATTTGAATGCCACGGTACTGAAACAGTACTTCAATGGAACATTTCGCGTACTCTGGGTAGTGAATGCGAAGCGGGCTGTCAGACGCACGTTCTAATAATTCGTACCAATAATTAGTCCTGCGGTACGGAAGCTACAGATACGTCTAATTAACGAGCGTTTAGCCGCAGTCAGAATAGACGTAGTCATTTCAATAGCATCAATACTGGTATAAATGCGCATACTAGGCGTGCAATATGGTAATTAAGAGCCACCAACGTGGGAATTCGTCTCCCATCAGCTAACTCTAAACTTTTTAGTGACTGAACGGAATTTTCTCCTTCCACAGTCTACTGCCACAAGGTTTAAAGAACGCATTGTGTTTCTGTCGAACAAATCTTTGTACCGTGCGGAGTATCTTTGCTGTTCGCATTCTCTAATTCTCTCTATTATTGCCTCAGGTTGGCAGCACCGCTGGTTGTTGCAATGAAACGAGCCGTGGATTCGCCAGCAGAGGGAAGGTCGCATGGTGTGACATGCGATTTCAGGACAGCTGATGTCAGTGGTCTCAGATATTTCCGGGTAGGTATTGAGCTGCAAGGACATTGTCTTCGCGGGTGGGGATAGGCTTGGGCAGTAGCTGCGCTTAGAACGCCACTCTGTGGTTCCGAGGAGGTGCCGTTTGTTGTTGTCTGGCCTGTGAATATATTGCGGAGGGATACTTGTTCCCGACGTGATTGTTGGACAGTTGCTAGTCCTCTGGAGTTGAATATCTCAAGCAACCCGGTGTCAGCTTTGGTAGTGTGCTTCCTACCTGTCAGTCATTTCCGATCATTGATCGTAAGGGCTGCCTGTAGATTACGACCTGTTGGTCCTATTAGGTGCTGCTGTTGGTTTCCTCTTAGATTCTCAGAAATGGCGGTGAGCATTTCGCTTAATGATTGTTAAGTTTTTTATGTGATTTGGCCGTACCTGTGGTCGCCGTCCTAATTATCCGGAAACTTGCCAGAAGCACAATAACGCCGGTGAACCAGTTATGTCTGCTCGGCTACGAAATTTTTACCTACCAGTAGCATCATATTAGTCCTACAGTACCAGTGGACCACGTAGGTGAAGTCGGGGTGGGTAAAGTGTGGGTCAAAATGGCAAGGCTGTATGCAATTTAAGTCACTTCTGTGACGTGATAGTTAAACTTTGATTATTGTGACTTATTCTACAGTGTGTGGCTAAGCTGTCCCTTACTTTCAAGGTGGTTTGTTCTACGTATGTATATGGTGCAAAAATAGATTGTTCATCTATGTTTCCTGTGTTTTGGAAACGTGGTCTCTGGTAATTCTCTCTTTTCGTTTTGTGTGCGTATGGATCCCGTAACCGGGGCGAGCATACTGTAATTTGTAACAGTAAATCTGGTGGGCAGTTGCTGTTTAAGTAATTATGTCACCAGTTGCATTCTGAAAGCTGTAACTGTCTGTCTGGTGGTCAGTTCTTGTTTAATTCATTGGATAATTTTATTAAATTCTGCCACCAGCTGATTTCAATAAACGCAACAGTAACTCTGGTGTGTAGTTACTGTTTAACTCATTGGATGAGTTTACGAAATCCTCCCACCACTTGATTTCAATAACTGTGACAGTGAATCTGATGGGCGGTGCTGTTTAATTTATTGGATCAGTTTATTACATTCTAAGACCAATTGCTTTCAGTAAGTGCAACGTTAGATTTGGTGGGGCAGCATGGGATAATTTCATTAAATTCTGCCACCAGTATCACTTTGTAAAAGTTATGTTGCTAAATTATGGAGGCATATGATGTTCTTATCTAATTTTCTGATTGTTTAAGAAGAGTGGTTTGTTTTAATTTGAATAAATCTATTCTGGTACAGCACGAAACCGCTCACTCCAGCTTTCTAACGCTGTCAATTTTGCCTTGGCATATTCCTTTGTGCTTCTGCGCAGTTACCTTCTTGTCTGATTTACCTATGTTTTTCGCGACTACAAAGTATCAGCATCCCAACAAGCATAGTAAATGTGCATTTACCGTTATATTTTTTCTATATGGTGTTTTCACATACTAAATTATTAAATCTTCACGTGCACATTGTATCGATTTGAAGCGTTTTGGACGATGCTCTTTCATGGGTATGAGTATTCAGTTCATAATCTATGAGTCATAATGCTACGTCCAAATGCAGTCCGCCACTAGCTAGGCTGAGTCTGCCAATTAGTGGAACGTTCAAACACTGGAATCTATCTGTTCCTTGATGGCAGTAATGTTTGTTTATTTATTAGACTCGTTATGTGCCCGTCTTTCATAGTCGATGGGTAAATTTGTGCGGCTGTTGAGTTAATATAGAAAGTCATTTCAACACAAATTCCGAAAGCTATTAGTTTACTTTCCTAATTAACATTTTTGCTTAACTTATTATTACAGCCAAAGGATACCATAGGGGTTCCGATTACAAGGATCAGGCTTTTCAGTGTCAAGAACAGTTGTGTTGATTATTGAGCTACTTTGTTTATTTTTTGTACATAGTCTATAGTAATAATCTTAAATAAAGTCAGACGTGATTATAGTTGGTACGTATCTGATTGTTGGTAAGAACGTTACTACACAATAGAACTACCCAAATATGATGAGATCTAAGAAACAGGGGAGGATGCTGCGACATCCATAGGGATCGTTGTAGTTGCATTCGGTGACTCCACCTTTCACACATGGTTAATGAACTAAATAACTGATTAAGATACCCGACACTGCCCGATAAGGTTTAGAAGTGACCGCTCTCAAACGTCGACGCACTACAGCAGCAAATTATGCATATCTCGATTTGTCATGAGGAGCACACATTTTGTTAGGGATAAAATGTTCGCTGATGCTTGCCAGCGATACAATACGCCTTTTTACTGACTTCGCCGGTACTGGGGAGACGAGATTTCACCGAAACAGCAGGTCTTATACTAAACTGATTTTCGACATCTGCCTACTACTGCGGCGGTGTGGGTTAGGAATGCGTCCTCTGTGTTTGTTCGCTGTCTCTCGTCGTACTGTTCGCTACAAAAGTTCCACCTACCTTAGTACGGCGTGAGATCATCGGCCCGTTTTCCTGCATACGTAGAACGATTCAGACGATGTCACAAGCTGCGTTGAAGAAAAAACACCGTCAATACTTACGTCTGCAAAGTCCGCGTAAATTCTGGCGGCAAGCTACCCTGTAATATCTCATAACACAATTTTCGGGTGGAGGGCGATTGCTTCATCTCTTTAGAAAAATGACAAAATTATGCAGCGAGTTCTTTTATTTCTTTAGGTTCAAAATCAAGCACTTGCCATCAGCCCGAATTTAATTAACGAATAACAACACTGTCCTCAGCTCACAGTTCATGGAACCCAATACACACTCTAGGCAGCCAGAAATGTACTTAAGTCCAACCCTAATTGTTACGCGATATAGAGTCAATACTTTGCTACAGTATATGAGATTCACTTTCTGTCCTTTTCAGTGGATTTCTACTAACAGAAATTGCTCGCCCACTATTCCGTAAACGGGTATGAAACATGCCACGCGGAATTCTACAAAGGCCGAAAGTTCACATGCGTTTATCATTCCAACAGATCACTTCACAAAGCTAAGATTTTCATAATCTATCCGTAAGTGCAACTTCTTTCATGGCAATACAATCCCAAATCGAGAAACCAGCAACTTCTTCATTTTACTCATAATGTAGACGGACACGTCCAACATGACCTGCACGTCCGATAGCTATCCAGCGACTGACTCCCTGCCGTTCCTTCCAGGACCTGTAATTACTTGACAATGAGCGGGAAATGTTTAACTCTGATTGGTTGTTCAAAATGACCAGCCAATCAAAACAATCCTTCGAGTTCTTTCTCGCGGTAAAAGTGTCTTACGCCAATCAACATTCACAAATGCATTTACGTCACTTCAACATGCAAATATTAATCAAATGCTTAGCAAAACCAAACGAAAAGAAAACTAATCTTGAAATAACTTTAAAAAACTATTACTCTGCAAATGGTTATTCTGGCAAGTACCGTTGGACATACGTCATCAGCGCGGTCAGGAAATCACATTTTTCATTGCAACTTGCTTGCTTAACACTTTCCCACGATATAGTTATGTAACGTTTAACATGAGATAATAGTGAATTTTTTCGTGTGTCCCACATACACACTCTCACTCATTCTCATTTACTCACACAAGAAAACTTTAAATAAGTACTGATCTGCTCTGAAATTCAAACAAATTTACCTAACATTTTGTGAACTTCAGTAATGATTCCGAATGATACTAAAAGACAAACTGTTATGAATCCTAACTGACTTTAATCTTACAAGTGTCGGTTTGGGGTGTTTTACGTAATTTTCTCTAATTCTGAAAGTATGCCAGCCAGCTAGAAAGCTAAGATTTTTGCATAATCTTCTTTTTAATAGCAAAGGGCAGTGTATAGACTTTTAACTAAATTGAATAATATTTAATATAGATTAATTAGATTGTTAGGGGTTTGAATATTCCGTCGCTCGAATTGACACAGGTACCGTTTCGCACGGCTAGGCTAGCGACAGGTGCGAATGAGTCACGCTAAGATACATGTGGCTGTTTCTATCACCGCCAATGGATCCAAAGCTACGAGCCGTACTGCAAAGTAGTGCAATAAATGCTACTGACTCGCGACGTTACACCACCTACCTCAGGAAAATAGTATAGTGATTTTCAACAGTAAAAACTTAACAATGAGAAGCTCTAAGAGAAGAAATATATTTTTGCCATTTCACACGGAGCAGTGGACTTGATTGTATGCAACATAGTCGCAAACGCCTACTACTTGCCACCTCTCAGAGATGTAATTGATAATGAAAGATCCTCGAGGTCGTCAGGAAGCGACAGCGAACATATTACGTTTCAAAGAACAATATTTCCCCATGACGTAATTTGTTCCGTAACATAGAAGCTATGCCAAGTATAGTGGGAGACCCTCGAACACACGCCCCACAGTCTTGCTCTCTGCTCATGCGATTATCAAGTCTTCGGTCGGTTAAGAAAGGCCAACGATTCCTGTCGGACAAGGATGTCCAGCAGATAGTTACGGACTTCTTAGCGGAGCAGGACAAGGCATTTAACGTCGGTGGGATGATTTCCTCAGTACTCACGGCGATTTTGCCTGATTGGCATGCCGACTCTGAACTGTATGGCCTTCGAACTGAAACTTTTTTCTCTCCCATTACGCAGGCTGTAAGTAGTGTAAGTATAGTACAGTATATTTCCACTGGTGACTGAGGATTGTGCACTGAACCACAGTCATCAATATTTGAATCATTGCAGATTAGTAATTATTGCCATTACAAGTCGTATGTTTTTAGTTTGGTTAGTTCCTCCAAGCACATATGGACGCGTGTATGCAAGACGGTTAGTAGGTACTGACAGGCGTAGTCCACTTAGTCGTGCAGTGCGACTGTGTAGAAAAAAACAAGTCGTAAAGTTTGTGCAGTGTTTTGGGAAGACTGTTAGACGCAGAACAAAAACAACCAATACACTTCTTTGAGTGCGTGTTAAGGTACCACACAAAATATCTGCATTTATACCCGTTACATCCTGTAAGTTGCTGACAACGTTCATGTAATTCGTACAATGTAGGCTTTCACGACCGGTATTGTCTTCAGTTGAAACTTCTGGGTTGAGAGGCCGTGGTCGATGTATAAAATTTCCACTTGACGTTTCGTCTCCATCTGCGGGAGATTTCTTCTGAGGTCGTCCGGCTACTGCCCGAAATGAAATCGTTGAATGTGTAGCGGGACGACCTCAGAAGATGTCTCCCGCAGATGGAGACGAAACGTCAAGTGGAAATTTTATACATCGATCACGGCCTCTCGGCCCAGAAGTTTCAAGTGAAGGAGTTCATGTCATTGTTTAGCTGGCTCTACTGCTCTTTACGAGTCACTATGACGTAAAACGCTTATAAATTTCGTTCCCCGTTATTTAAATATCGAAATAACCCTGTAAATCCGATAGCTTTGAAAATGCGTGGTAAATACGTGTGTACGAATGCTTTAAAATGTTTTAGTTGGTTTGGTCAAAAACCTCAACAGTGATATATGTGTCGTTCAGGTCATAATGATAGGACATTAATATGATTAATGTTAAATAATTTTTTAGTTTTCCGTTTTTTGTGATACAGGGGCACAGTTAAAAGTAATGCCTCTGAATTTTTTATGTGAAAACACTTAAACCTTTTTAAAGAAAAGAAACGTTATTAACATTATTCATCTTTATTCTTCACTTCTATTTATTTATTTACCAATATCATCACGCTGGTGACGAACCCATTTCTTCCAAAGAGACGCCCATTTGTTGGTACCGTCACTGTAGAATGTTTGACTTCGTTGACGGAACCACAACCTCACTTCTGCTTGCACCGCTTCATAACTATCAAAATGAAATCGTTGAATGTGTTCTTTAAATTTCGGAAACGAATGAAAATCGAATAAAGCCAAGCCGGGACAATGTGGAACGTGACAGTTGACAGTAAACAGATGACACAGGATTCGTGAAGATGACACAGGATTGCTGGAGACTGGCAGCGCTCCTGTGTGGTCTGGCATTGTCGTGCTGAACCAGAGGGTGGTCCATGTGTGGGCCAACTCTTCGAAAACGAAACTCTATTACAGCACACTGTTCTCACGCACCGACATAGTTACGTTACACACTGCCAATTTAGACGCTAAAATTCGGAGCTCTCTACCGGCAGAGGGCTAAAAATATATAAACATGGTGAATAAAGATGTATAATGTATAAAGTGTCAGGAAGTCGTTTCTGAAAGTGTATGTACGGAGTGTAGCCATGTATGGAAGTGAAACATGGACGATAAGTAGTCTGAACAAGAAGAGAATAGAAGCTTTCGAAATGTGTTGCTACAGAAGAATGCTGAAGATTAGATGGGTAGTTGACATAACTAATGAGGAGATATTGAATAGAATTGGTGAGAAGAGGAATTTGTGGCACAACTTGACTTGAAGAGGGGATCGGTTGGTAGGACATGTTCTGAGGCATCAAGGGATCACCAATTTAGTTCTGCAGGGCAGCGTGGAGGGTAAAAATCGTAGAGGGAAACCAAGAGATGAATACACTAAGCAGATTCAGAAGGATGTAGACTGTAGTACATACTGGGAGATGAAGCAGCTTGCACAGGACAGAGTAGTATGGCGAGCTGCATCAAAACAGTCTCAGGACTGAAGACCGCAACAACAACAATGTTAATAAACTTTGTTTTATATGAAAATATTTAAAAGTTTGCATATAAAAAATTCGGAGGCATTACCACTCACCACACCATTCTAATAATGCTCTTCGTCTTTCCAACTTATTCTGAAAAAATCATTAATGTCTATGTGTTCACAATAACAAGATTTCTTCTTACTTTTGCAAAGAAATTGGTTAATGCTGCCTCATCTTCGTTAATGATCTTCGTCTTTCCAACTTATTCTGAAAAATCAGTAAAGTTTGTGTGTTTACAATAACACGATTTCCTCTTACTTTTCCAAAGAAATAGGTTAATGCTTCACAGTCATTTGAATCTTTATTGTTCTTGCTCGGTTCGATTTGTAATACTAGCTGCCTGAATGATTTTCAGTTGGAAGAAGTAGTAAATTACTCAACAGATGAAGTGACATTTTCTGAGTTTGAAGATTATGTCAGTAACGCATCTGAAAGCATGTGTTCTAATGACAGTGATGACGGTCTACAGCCTGTGCAAAACAGTGTAAGCCTACAGTCCTTTCGTTCTAAAAATAAGAGTATACAATCGAAGTTACACCCAGTGGCTCAAAATGGTTGCCTATAAGCTTCGAATGTCATTAAGAGTATTCCAGCGGTTACCTGGTAAGCAACTAGTTGAATAACTGACGTTAAAACTTCATTTGAAGTAGTTTTTGTAAGGTGCTTCAAGATGAAATACCACAAAGATATCAATTACTGAGGCGCTGCGAATTGATCATCTACATCTACAGTGGATAAATATTGATTATTCTGATTTCACTTATACTTAGGACTTACCACTTATCAGCATATCATTGAGATGGGGAATCTTCAAAAAAATCGTGTGATTGGGATACTTGCGGGACATATTTCGAGCAACCATGTCGGATGAAACATTCTGTATCGTATGTCCCGTGAGTTGATAAGAAATCCACTGGAAAAGAAAGGTGACGTTCTGATAAACTTTCAGCAATTCTGAGAGAAGTAGGTTGAACGGTATTATCACTGTTTTAAATAACATATTGGAAGATAAAAATGCCAAAACTATAAGAAATGGTTCAAATGGCTCTGAGCACTATGGGACTTAACTTCTGAGGTCATGTCCCCTAGAACTTAGAACTACTTAAACCTAACTATCCTAAGGAATCACACACATCCATGCCCGAGGTGGGATTCGAACCTGCGGCCGTAGAGGTCGCGCAGTTCCAGACTGTAGCGCCTAGAACCGCTCGGCCACCCATGCCGGCCCGAAACTATAAGAGAAATGTTTGTTCCTGGACGTTATTTTTGCAATAAATCAATGTCGGGCCATATTGCCTCGAACATTTTCCAGGAGGACCAGAGACAGAGGAGAGAATGTGTGTTATTAACCTTGAGGCTGGTTTGCTTCGACACAGTGGATCCTGATCGGCAATCCACTGAGCTGTTCTCAGAATATGTTTTAACATCAAAGCCAACAGTACATACATCGGTACTTGAGTAATACAGGAAAATTAAAAACATTTTCCTCCCAAAAGCATCAACACTGTTAATTTCAGAAAACAGTTACAATTAAAGCTCTTGTATTAGGAAGTACAAACAGTTTTACTAAATCTGTACTTGCATTACATTTCTTATCTCGAGGAAACTCAGAATAGTTAATCTTTTCTCCAAAGGATTTGGTTCAAATGGTTCAAATGGCTCTGAGCGTTATGGGACTTAACAGCTGAGGTCATCAGTCCCCTAAAACTTAGAACTACTTAAACCTAACTAACCTAAGGACATCACACACATCCATGCCCGAAGCAGGATTCGAACCTGCGACCGTAGCGGTCGCGTGGTACCAGACTGAAGCGCCTAGAACCGCTCTGCCACTCCGGCTGGCCAAAAATGATTTAAATCCACTAATTTCAGAGAGCAGTTTCAATTATTTCTCCCCATATACATACCAAATTATTTTCGTTAAACTTTTTACTTATCCCAAACAGCCATGACTGAAAAACGGAAAAATTAACAACATAAATTTAAAGTAGTTATAAATAAACAAATTGCCAGGTCCAAGTCAGACACAAATAGAGAAATCAAGTTGGTTCCAAAACACCAAAATTTCACTCAGCCTAATGATAGCAATGGCCGGAACCGTCAAAACATCAATTTCGTCAGAAAACGGGCGCGAGCCGAAATATTTTTTAAATAGGCCACTAATTTCAGCGGAAAACTAGGCGTAATTTTAGGTGCTGTATCAGTACACAAACATTCAAGTTTTCATTTGGCGAGGACGGCCATTACTGACAAATATAAAAGATTAACTTAAATACGAGAGTTGGAACTTTAATAGTGGTAACTATTTATTTTCAGCTCCTACAAAATAGATACGTGTTTCAAAGTCTTACTGACCGTCAAAGTAGTCACCAGCATTATGTATAACGCGTTGGCAGCGATGTGGAAGTCGTAGGATACTCTTAGCAGTGCCTTGTGTTGACAGTTCGAGCGGCGAGGTTTATTGCCCGATGAATCAGTAGCAGCTCTGAAGCGAATGCCGTGAAGTGTTTCGTTCAGTTTAGAAATCCAGTTGAACTCACGAGGGCTTCAGTTAGCGGAGCGCAGCAGGTGGTACAGCACTCAGCAGCCTCATCAGTCGAACAAGTCAGTAACAGCTTGCACTGTACGTGATTGATGCAATGTCCTGCAAAATGATGGTTAGGTGTTGCAGAAAGTGTCGTCACTTCTGGCTCTATGCTGTTCACCTTCGGAACACAACCTACGACCAGCTTAGAGACTGAAGTGATGACACTTTCTGCAGGACCTCTCTATCATTTTGCAGGACAATGCTCAAGCACGTACAGTGCCAGCTGTTACTGATTTGTTTGACTGATGGGGCTGCTTAAGTGCTGTACCACCTGCTGCGCTCTGCTAACTTAAGCCCTTGTGAGTTCAACTGGATTTCTAAACTGAAGGAAAAACTTCACGGCATCCGCTTCAGAACTGCTACTGATTCGTCGGGCAATAGACCTCGCCGCTCGAAATGTCGACACAACTGGCACTGCTAAGAGTATCCTACGACTTCCACATCGCTGCCAACGCGTTATACACAATGCTGGTGACTACTTTGACGGTCAGTGAGACTTTGAAACACGTATCTATTTTGTACGAGCTGTAAATATTTAGTTGCCACTATTAAATTTCCAACTTGCCCGCATCTCGTGGTCGTGAGGTAGCGTTCTCGCTTCCCACGCCCGGGTTCCCGGGTTCGATTCCCGGCGGGGTCAGGGATTTTCTCTGCCGCGTGATGGCTGGGTGTTGTGTGCTGTACTTAGGTTAGTTAGGTTTAAGTAGTTCTAAGTTCTAGGGGACTTATGACCACAGCAGTTGAGTCCCATAGTGCCCAGAGCCATTTGAACCATTTTTGAAATTTCCAACCCTCGTATTTTAAAGGAAATATAAAATAGTATTAAGCAAACGGCCGTTTACCGACCAACTGCTATGTAATTAAACTTCTTAAATAGAACTGCTCCGACCAGCCAGTAGGAAATTAATATTGGAATATCCTTTACGCATCAACGGCCGGGATAAATTGTCAGTCAAATCAGGAAATATCTGGTACAATTTACTTCCTGAAAATCGGCCGTTATAACCTATGGAAGGACAGTCACTATTACAGTTAGAGCCAGTAATAAATCAAAGAAACCCAGCACCATTTAAAAACCACATTTCTTCAAGAACACAGCTTTGAATCGCCAGCGAAAAATGAACAGTAACACAAGAACAAATACGAACACCTTAAATTGGAGCCATCACATAGACAGTGTTGTTGGTACAGGAAATCAAAGACAGATTTGTTAGCAAAACATTTAGAAAGAGCTATAGAGCTACTAAAGATTGCTTACACCACGCTTGTCCGCCCTCTTCAGGAGTATTGCTGCACTCAGATAGGACAGACGGATGACATCGAAAAAGTTCAACAGCTCGATCTGCACTATCGTGAAATAGAGGGCAGAGTGCAACTGGCGTAATACGTGAATTGGGGTGGCAACAATTAAAATAAAGGCTTTTTTAGTTGCGGCAGTATCTCTTCGTTACATTCCAATCACCAACTTTGTTATCCGATTGAGAAAATATTCTTTTGCTGCCCATCTACAAAGGGAGAAACGATAATCGTCATAAAACAGGAGAAATGAGAGTACGCACAAAAATATTTAAGCGCTCGTTTCTCAAGCGCGGCGTTCGAGAGTGGAACTGCAGAGAAAAGCTTGAAGGTAGTTCGATAAACTCTTGCCAGGCACTGCATTGTGAACTGCAGAGTAATCATATAGATGCAGATGTAGTTAAAGAGAAATCAGAGCCTTCATGTTTAAGCAAGGAACAATGAATTAATAATATAAAACAAGCTGATGTAAAGGCATACGAGCTTTTCGTACAGTTACAGAACGGTACCCCTACATGGCACACCAAACTTCCAGTCAGCTGACACACATTGAATGGCGTTGTTTTAGCGTACATTTTTGCAACTGCCAGAGGATCAGCACACTGTACAAGGTAATTCCAGGAGATGCTTGCAGAATTTTAAGAGTTAACTTAAACGTCAGAAAACAGAGCACACATTCACCTTCGCGCTAGCCATCATAGCCAAAAGCACAGGAAGTCTAAACGAAAGAGAAACGGCGAAAATGAAGGAACTCGTTTACAAAGCTCGGAAATGCTCACCGCAGTTGCACAGGCAAGGCGTAATTGGAGCCAGATCGCACTCCTCATCACAACCACGCACCAAAGGCGGCGCCGCGGCCACAGGCGCAGCCAGCAACAACAGACTCCCGCGCTCCGCCGCTTACGCCCCCGCTGACGGCGGCCTCCCGCCCACGCTCGCACCGCGCTGCCGCTACGGACGCGCATGCAAAATGCGTGGTCCCAACAACGGCCCCTCGTTCCGTGCGCTCCTCTGACAACACCAGCCACCTCTCTCCACGCAGCTCGCGCGCACTCTCTCGCCAAATCCCCATCTACGCCGTCGTCCGCCCCCCCCCCCCCCTCCGCCACAGTAAGCTACGTCAGTATCCTTGCACGTCCGTATAGATCACTGAGTAGATTACATGGGTCAGCATTATTATTACAACTGCGCTGTATGTACAGTCGGTAGCAGAATTCGCGAGATCGCTCGCCTATTCATTACGTTTAACTGCAAGGCTGTCCAGTTGAGAGCATAACGGACTAGGAGACACAACGGCACCAACTTCGTCAATTACATGGGTACTTAGTGTATGTTTCGTGATACAAAAGTTGAGAGGAATACAGCTGTCTCCGAGCGTCACAGATGGTAGTAACAATATGGTTCAAATGGCTCTGAGCACTATGGGACTTAACTTCTGAGGTCATCAGTCCCTTAGAACTTAGAACTACTTTAACCTAACTAACCTAAGGACAACACACACATCCATGCCCGAGGCAGGATTCGAACCTGGGAGCGTAGCGGTCGCTCGGTTCCCGACTGTAACGCCTTGAACCGCTCGGCCACTCCAGTAACAATATGCGTGTTTCTTACTGAGAGATAAGGTAGGTCTCACATACGTATTTTTAAAACTGCACTGCGCTTTTTCCCAAAGTGTTTTAAGCTATTCACGACCGACACATTTCTTTCTCATAGCTTTGTCAACGACGCCTGCAATAATAATTGTGATGTTACAGTTTGCGACACATTATTGAGGAATATCTTAAACATTAGAACGGAAAAATTCTTGCATAACAAGGTGCTAACATGATACGGATGACAGGAAGCAAATTATCGACAGTAGCTAATATTTAAGTAACCTCGATCACAAAAGATCGCGTCGACAGAAGTGCAGTGGTTGCTTTACCGGCAAACTTGCTGGACTCACGCTAATAATATTTGTTCGTTGGCGAGACGGACAAAATGCATCCTGTTTTACAACGTTTGTTAAGGAACACTAGAGGCCACGGTGCACCACGATGTTAAGTTTGGCACCCACCCGTTCTGTCAGGCGCTAGATTGGCGGCAACTGTTTGGCGGGGAGGATCGCTGCTAGTTTTCTCGAGAGATTTCAACACTTTCGGTTAATGTTGCAATGAAAATATTAATGTAAATTTAACAAATATTAGCTAGTTGTTGTTTCTAATACACTTCCTTCTATAGAAAAATTATGAATATATTGTACAGGATGGGACGTATGGGCATGCACTGGGCGTTATGGAATGAAAAGGATAATTTTTAGATAAAGGCCATTTATTGGTGAAAGCATGTTCAAATGGTTCAAATGGCTCTGAGCACTACTATGGGACTCAACATCTGCGGTCATCAGTCCCCAGAACTTAGAACTACTTATACCTAAGTAACCTAAGAACATCACACACACCCATGCCCAAGGCAGGATTCGAACCTGCGACCGTAGCGGTCTCCCGGTTCCAGACTGAAGCGCCTAGAACCGCTCGGCTACACCGGCCGGCGAAACCATTTTAAAAAGGGGTCACATAGGCCTAGGGAGGTGAGGGTGAGCCAGAACGTAGAGTTTGGCGAAACATACTTCGCGAAGCTAACGAAAGTTGTCGTGTGCCAAAACTAAGTCCACAGTGCCGCAGCACCCGGGGAAGCGGGAAGGTCTTCACTGCTACAGGGCGTGCGTCCGACTCGCGGGTGAGCAAGAATACAAGAGAGCGCGCCCGGCGGCGGGCGGCTGGGTATATTCGACCCACCACGCGGCTTCCTCCGCCCTGATTGTTCGGGATGGAGAAAATCGTGCGGGCGGCATGGAATTTTCCAGAGCGCCGCCTGCTAAGCGATGCCTGGGGTAGCATTGCCTAGTCAGCACTTGAGGGAGGTGCGTGGCCAAGGTGTCCTTCCTCAGTGCTAACTTCCTGTTGCTAAATCGTGGGACGAAAGGATTTACAGGTGGTAGACACTGCCAGCCGAGGCTTGCCCATAACAAGAAAAATGAAGTTACCGTTTGAGAGCTCATATAATAAAGTAAAATCCCCTAATGTCTGGCTCATCCTTTACACTATAAGCTACCGAGCATGTTGCCTCGATATCGAAATAAGAGTTCTAACGGTATCCAAACAACGGTAAAACTTCGTGGTACAGGGTACAGTGATCACTAATTTTATTAACAGCGTTTAATACACAGTAACAGAAAAAAGAATTTTGTAATTTCTCACGTAAGAATGGCAAATGCACTCAATACTACAAACTGGGAACCATCGCAGCTGCTGCTAATTCATCCAAAGTCGGTATCTTATTAAAATCATATACGGCACCAAAATATACTGGGATCGAACACTAACACGTACGACAATTTCAAATGAAAGAACCTATCTTTGCTAAAAGATAAGATTATTTATTGAATCTCAAATCAATTGTCACCAGCGATGGTTCGAGTGCTGTATTTTTCCCATTTTTTTTCATGTTGGCTTATTTCTCATTATTCTTTCATGGCAGAGAAACAAACGCATATAAAATTTTAATAATAATGAGTTTCGTAAACATTATGACGAAATTATTGTTGGAATTCATAGTCTTGTTCCAAAATCAGGAAATAGTCTGGACACTAAGGAAAAAAATTGGAATTTCTCTAAGCCATTGTGTTCATGCGTTATTCTAATCCGATTTCGCGTCAGTCGGAAGCGGAAGGACATAAAGTTTATGTAGAACTCCGAGTAACACATGGATCACCTTTTACTGAACTCGGATATAATTTCCAAGGAGCAGTTCTTAATTTCGTACTGTGTACAGCGAAACTGAAGATGCTGAGTAAGTAAAAATTCGAGCCTGAGATTCGAATTTTGGAGTTTATTCTTCGACAGTCGTCCTGTGTCAAAACAAGGAGAAAAACCGAACAAGTGCAAGTAAGACTTGTGCTCCGTGTCGTACATACTTAATTATGTAAAACTGATAAGAGTGTATAATAATTCCGTGTTGTTCAATGGCTTGGTGGTTGCCTCTCCATTGAACGCCACTCCGGCGACTTGCATGTTCCTACGATATGCTAGTTACCCAACTGGGGAAAAGGTACCTATAGTATACAAACCACGTGTTGTTTCTGACAACTCTTCTGACTGTTGAGAGGTGAAGAGTAGGTTAAAACGGAGACTAAAAAATTCCATGGGTCGAGAAAGATTCATTCCAGCGACCTATCGGGTTCCATTCAGGCCCTTTACCGCTAGACCACTAGGACCGACGTATCACCAGGAATACTGAAAGGTTAGTTCGACAGTATCAATATATGTGACATATTTGGCCGTATGTCTCTATTGCAATGCCTTAGAAACTTGAATTATTTAGCTCGCCAAGGAACAGTAAACGTCAGTATTGGATATCAATTATAATTATATACCTCTCTCCGTTTCTAAGAAAAAGATGTCTTAACAGACGAAAAGATAGACTGACCATAAATGGTAAAAATTGTTTGTTGTGCGATGTGATTTCAAATTAACGGTTTTAGCAATTTTTCCTTTACTTATACTGTGAAACCTTACATTTCATTAAATTTCATGAGTCTAGGCCACTGCCGGCCGCTATGGCCGAGCGGTTCTAGGAGTTTCAGTCTGGAAATGCGCGACCGCTACAGTCGCAGGATCGAATCCTGCCTCGTGCATGGATGTGTGTGATGTCCTTAGGTTTGTTAGGTTTAAGTAGTTCTAAGTTCTAGGGGACTAATGACCTCAGATGTTAAGTCCCATAGTGCCATTTTCTAGGCCACTGGGCAGAATCCAATAGGTCATGATTGAGTTAGAGAGTTTCTAAATATGTAACATATATGGCCCTATAAGCACTGAAAGACCTGAGTCGAAACAAGGCCCCGGGAGTAGACAATATTCCATTAAAACTACTGACGGCCTTGGGAGAGCCAGTCCTGACAAAACTCTACCATCTGGTGAGCAAGATGTATGAGACAGGCGAAATACCCTCTGACTTCAAGAAGCATATAATAATTCCAATCCCAAAGGAAGCAGTTGTTGACACATGTGAAAATTTCCGAACTATCAGTTTAATAAGTCACGGCTGCAAAATACTAACGCGAATTCTTTATAGACGAATGGAAAAACTAATAGAAGCTGACCTAGAGGAAGATCAGTTCGGATTCCGTAGAAATATTGGAACACGTGAGGCAATACTGACCCTATGACTTATCTTAGAAGCTAGATTAAGGAAAAGCAAACCTACGTTTTAGCATTTGTAGACTTTGAGAAAGCTTTTGACAATGTTGACTGGAATACTCTCTTTCAAATTCTGAAGGTGGCAGGGGTAAAATACAGGGACCGAAAGGCTATTTACAATTTGTGTAGAAACCAAATGGCAGTTATAAGAGTTGAGGGGCATGAAAGGGAAGGAGTGGTTGGGAAGGGAGTGAGATAAGGTTATAGCCTATCCCCGATGTTATTCAGTCTGTATATTGAGCAAGCAGTGAAGGAAACAAAAGAAAAATTCGGAGTATGTATTAAAATCCATGGAGAAGAAATAAAAACTTTGAGGTTCGCCGATGACATTGTAATTCTGTCAGAGACAGCAAAGGACTTGGAAGAGCAGTTGAATGGAATGGATAGTGTCTTGAAAGGAGGATATAAGATGAACATCAACAAAAGCAAATGAGGATAATGGAGTGTAGTCGAATTAAGTCGGGTGATGCTAAGGATATTAGATTAGGAAATGAGACACTTCAAGTAGTAAAGGAGTTTTGCTATTTGGGGAGCAAAATAACTGATGATGGTCGAAGTAGAGAGGATATAAAATGTAGACTGGCAATGGGAAGGAAAGCGTTTCTGAAGAAGAGATATTTGTTAACATCGAGTATAGATTTAAGTGTCAGGAAGTCGTTTCTGAAAGTAGTTGTATGGAGTGTAGCCATGTATGGAAGTGAAACATGGACGATAAATAGTTTAGACAAGAAGAGAATAGAAGCTTTCGAAATGTGGTCCTACAGAAGAATGCTGAAGATTAGATGGGTAGATCACATAACTAATGAGGAGGTGTTGAAGAGGATTGGGGAGAAGAGAAGTTTGTGGCACAACTTGACTAAAAGAAGGGATCGGTTGGTAGGACATGTTCTGAGGCATCAAGGGATCACACATTTAGCATTGGAGGGCAGCGTGGAGGGTAAAAATCGTAGAGGGAGACCAAGAGATGAATACACCAAGCAGATTCAGGAGGATGTAGGTTGCAGTAGGTACTGGGAGATGAGAAGCTTGCACAGGATAGAGTAGCATGGAGAGTTGCATCAAAACAGTCTCAGGACTGAAGACCACAACAACAATGGCCCTATAATATTTTGACTGTATTGACTTAAAAGCTTAATTTTCCCAGACCGCCAAGGGACCGTAGACCTCGCTACGTCAAATAAATTCCAAGATGTTACCTTTACCTGTTTCTGAAGAAAAGGGTCTTACGAATCGGTCAGACATACAGACAGGCAGGTAGAAGCACGAAGAAGGACAAGAAAATGAGGCTATAAGCAATCCGTTTGTACCGACTCATGTGCAAAATCATAAAAATGAGGAAATATGAGAGGGTGAAACGATTCCTACTATGATCTTTTGAATATAGAAGCCGACACTAATTCTGCTATGAGCGCAGATGAAGTAGGAGAGCGTTATCCTGCGGTGAGACTCAGTTACTAGCTAGAAATCAAAACTGCGGCGTCCTGTCTGTGATGAAAGGGTGTAGGTTTCCGGATGGTGTCAGTCACTTCTTCATAAATACTATGTTCTTGCAAAAGATCTAGAGCAAGTAATGCTTTTATTCTTACAGGAGAAGGGTAGAAACTTTCCTCACCCACTCGTTCCATTTTATAAGACAAGTTCATGACTTAGACTAAAAATAGACAGAAGCATATAATACCATTAATGGCCAATCTCTAGAAAATCAGTTTCAATGTTATCAATGCTGTTCGTAATACGTAATATATTTAGAATATATTTGGGGATTGGCGGCGCAGGTGTTAACACGCTGACGCGAGGTCCTAGGATCGAGCCGCTTCCCAGCAGGTTTATTTTTTAATGTCTAGCCTTGTGCGTCACTAAATTTGCTATCCGTATAGTTGGTTTTCAGAAATACGTAAGATATGTGTCCAATAACCATTTTTAAGAGAATATGATATCTAAAAATGTGGACTCTCCACTCAAACTTTTCATATGATGACTCACATAATCGTTGTAAGAACCAAAAATAATTTTTCATCCGATGGATAAGGTTGTGTTCTTGCTTCTCTCCCCACTGCCGATGGAAAATCTGATGGTTTGCAGATGTTATGAGCTGATCATCACTGTCGCCGAGAAAAAGTAAGAGATACTTCGAATCATAATGTGAATCGTTTCTATGGGCACTTCATATTTCTACATAAAGAATTTCCTTGAACACAGTCCTTATGGGACAAATAGTATGCATTTCTTTATATCAAGCACATTAGTGAATATAATTTACTAGATCAAATAAGTGCACACTGAAAAAGCTGCCTGACGTGAACTCAGAACGTCGACATCCCATGCACAGGCAGAATGCTGATCACTGAGCTCCTACTGGTCCAGAACGAAAAGCATTTATCCTTATTGTACGTCACAAAAAATGGCTCAAATGGCTCTGAGCACTATGGCACTTAACACCTGAAGTCATAAGTCCCCTACTTAAACCTAAGTAGTCTAAGTATGTCACACACAGTCATGCTGGAGGCAGAATTCGAACCTGCGACTGTAGCAGCTGCGCAGTCCTGGACTGAAGCGCCTAGAACCGCTCGACCACAGCGGCAGACTGGACGTTACAGTCATGTACTTTACATATGTTGAATGACGGCTCGATAGTTGAAGGAAAGTTCGCATACCTTCACACCTCTCCTTACTAATGAAAATTCACTGAGTGAAAAGCTCATCGTGCAATGTCCGCTGACCGAGAGGCGTTGGGGGCTCCCTTTACATTTGGAGCTTGTGGAAATACTGTGAATGGAGACATCTCTCTCTTTAATTTAAAAAAAAAATAGAAATATTCGGCTGTGTCTTCAAACGCTGAATCTACGAAACCGGCAAGCATCTAAATTTTTAATGTGCACTTGTTTCTCACCGTATTCTGTCTCGTTAATAAAAATAAGTTTGTATTACATTTCCCCTGACTGCAGTGACACTGAGAGACCTATTTACTCGAAAAAAAAATCCTTTACGTTCACAAAGACATGCTAATGTATTACGCCATCATGAGTTATTATTTTGCAACTTCACACATTCATGTTACCAGAACACCTAACGCAAGAAACATTTGTAAAACGTCTGAGGTATACTGAAGACCATTCCATGAATTTTAGCTGCTGCAGGTTGCCGTATAAGAAGGAAATCCTGTTTATGCCCGTTTGCCGCGTTGTTGCATGTTGCAGTTTGTTCTTAAGGGTCACCTCCTACCTACGTAAGTGTCAAAAGCGACAAAAAGGGCGCGGTGTTTGGCTGTGTGTCGGGGCGGTACGCTCAAATGTCCTGTATGTGATGCCTACTAGAGCCGACCAACTGTTTTTGTAAGACAGCGTCCATAAATCGTAGAACATTGTAACTCAAGAATAAGGCAACAAAATTAGCCTTAGTTGGGCAAGTAAGGCGATAAAGGAATTCTGTGCATGAAATTTACAAAGCGAGAAATCTTCATGGAGATTTTCATAATTATTTATATCATCAGCTACGAAGGTCGCCAGACAAATTATTCGAAATTATGGTGATGAACAGAGACACGTCTGACTATCTCATCAATAAATTAAAGTACTTGGTCACATAAGAAACACTCGTCCGCAATTTATTGACGGGACAGTTGAACATATCTCTGCTCATTCCTTGTATTCGTATAGTATGTAACTCTGTAACGAATTATAACACTTTAAGTCTGGCGAAATATGCACTAAAATTCAATGCTGTTAAATGGTAACCCAACGAATTCGGAAGCTGCATCCACTCGCAGTCATTTCTTAATCATGAATCATTATGAAATCATAACTTAATTGTGACATGTCGATTACATTTTGGCTTCAACATATGGCTTTTTCTGCTCTTATTGTTTTTTATTTCGTTACTTTAGCTACAGACAAACAATATAAATGTCTGGAAACTGGTACTGAAACAAATTATGATACAGAATGGACCCAAATTACAACTTCCTTCGAATTACCTGTCGCAATGTCGCAATATCTGCCAGATGGTCCAGAAATGCATACTGCATACGAATTCAAACAGAATCTGAATGTAACATTATTAAAGGTCCATGATAACAAGATCAGAATTGGTGGCCATTACAATTTTACCGTTACTAGGCGGGAAATGTTACGCTTATCTATCAATGTAAAGGGCTCCGCAGCCAGTGCCTAGGAAACATACTTTGAAACATTCAGATCTTTCCCTATGGTACACGGTACAATTTTTGAAATAAAACTTGGCTGGTGGGCGACCGCTGCAGAGTCTAAGCCCACGTCGATCGCGAGATGGGACAATAAACTTGCTGCACTGGTAACTCAGGTCGGGCTGTCTATTCTATCTGGTAACACTGTAAGAGGTTGCGATATTTCATTGAGGAAGTCTAGTCTTCAGTTCGAGTTTGTCGTGTTGTCTACACCCGTAATGAAACGCGTGACATGTGAATACAACAGCATAGAGTCGAAACCACTCCGTGCTTACATTTTCTGTTTAGCGCCCTTCGTCTGAGTGCTCATGTCATGAGTGTAATGATAGCGCAGCTACAACGTATTTCACTTTCCAACATACCAGTAATAACAGTCCCACCCAACAACAATTTTGGGACGGATTTGTTGGCATACTGTCTGCCTCTGAACAACACAGCTATTCGGAGCCCATTTACAGTCGCCCGACACCAGTTGCTGCTCTGAATCTAAGAAATTGCAAATCCTGGTGTCAGCAGACGTCCAGAGGTGGTGCCAATAGCTATTACAGAAATTTAGCACAGAGGAAGTATATTAATCAATATGTTGACTTTATAACTATTCCCCTGGAATATGGGTTCTACGTGACTAACGAAACTCAAATTCGCATCATTGACGGTCGATTCGGGTCTCTTTAGGGACGTTTGTGTAATCATGCCGCTGGATATTCCCAGAACGGACATATATGGCCATTAAAACAGTGACTCGAGAGTGTGAGAAGACTTAATGTGCACAGATTTTCTTCAGATTTCGTTAAGGACTTCATTCTGGCAATTTTTGTTTCCATTAAGTCAAGCGGAAAAAAAAGAACTCTTAGTGCCCTGACACCTAATGCGACTAGAACCAACAACCCAGACTGCCGTCGGATGATAACACCCGTGCTGAACAACTTTTTTCCGTTTTGTTCGTTATCGTGTTGTTTCTTCTGGGCGTACGTAAAATGATACCCCTTTCAGTTGACCAATGAATGCTTCGCTCAGCTCTTTTTATCTCACACCACAGTGAACCCTCTAACCGAACACGCTGACTACCGTGCTGGTATCACTAAGCTAACGAAACACAGCTACCAGCGGGTCTCTCGCATCGCATGAGCCTCATGACGCATCGTTAAATGTAATTACAGTTGTTACACATGTAAAGGACGTACGCACTCCTGAAGCGTCGACTGCACACTGATCAGCGCAGCGCTGCAAAATGGCCTGAAGAAGGCGCTGGGCCACGCGCCAATCGAAAGCGCCCCGATCTTTTTGGATTCCTGTCATTTACCATTACAAATTCTCACCTTCCTTGTTTGTGTCGGTGCTGACTCCCACGGTAGACGACACAACATCTGGCGACGAGGATTGCAGAACCAACGCTGCCTTTGCTCTTCACTGTTCCATCTCAGCGCCTCACTAATATTTCTCTCTTTTCTTTCAGAGGCGCATTGCTACTAATTGTGTTCTTTCTTTTGCCTTGCTTCTACTCTTTCGCGATGCTCCTCTCATTAAAGTGGCTTCTAACCCGCCTCCTACAGAACCTGCGCCTAATTCTCCGGCTGCTGTTGGCTTTGATCTAATGCAGTTTACTCCAGAACCAACAAATGTCGCAGTTGATGACGACTCTCCAACAACTCATTAATGGGCTAGCCGCTGCCGCATCAGCTCCGCCATAACAGCCGGACACATCTACGGCACCGCCTCCATGCTTTCCAGTGTTCCGAGATTTCAATGAACAACAAGAGGAATGAAACCAGCACTACATTCAGTTCGATACTCAATGGGCCACACATCAAGTGTAAGGTACTGTGAAAGGATTGTCAAGGGCGGGCACAGGAGTTTACCGCCTCGCTCAGAAGTTATTCCCGGCTAGTAGGTCAGATTTGTCACCTTTCGAAGATTTAGTTTTTTCCATCACTCAGCATTATGAAGATTAGGCACAGGTTGCTGCAGCTCATCACAAGGTCTTTACAATGCGGAAAAACCCATAACAGACTTACCGTCAGTGGGTCACTCTGTTTCGGGGTTTTACACGACAGTGTAGTTTTCATTGCAGCTATGGACAGTACTATAGCGAAGCAATGATTCGTGATACAATTATGCAATGTGTCGGATTGTAGGATTGGTGAACAAATTATTAAACTTCCTGATTCTACTTTGAAACAAGTGTTACAAATTATTGCACGTCAGGACTCATGTGATTGTGTCGTGGAAAACTTTGAGGCAGCTCACACTTGCAGTGTAACCCAAAGTGACAAACAGGTGAACGTAAATGTCGTGTGACTAGGGCCTCCCGTCGGGTAGACCGTTCGCCGGGTGCAAGTCTTTCGATTTCACGCCATTTCGGCGACTTGCTTGTCGATGGTGATGAAATGATGATGATTAGGACAACACAACAGCCAGTCCCTGAGCGGAGAAAATCTCCGACGCAGCCAGGAGTCGAACCCGGGCCTGTATTATTGACATTCTGTGGCGCTGACCACTCAGCTACCGGGGGCCTACGACAAACAGGTACGATCTTGCTTGAGACCGACCGCAGCCGCGTGGTGTAAGGCGCCGTGCCACGTTTCGCCCCCCCTCCCCTCCCCATCGAAGGTTCGAGTCGAGTCATCCCTCGGGCATGGGTGTGTGTGTGTGTTGTCTTAAAATAAGTTAGTTTAAGTTAGATTAAGTGGTGTGTAAGCCTAGGGACCGATGGCCTCAGCAGTTTAGTCCTATAGGAACCTACCTCAAATATTCAAAAATTGAGACTGACCGCTGCAGGCAAACAGGCCACAGTGCCGTGGACAGAGTAAATAAGGGTCAATGCGTGTGTCTGCTGTGAAATCGTGTCTTCACTGCTTTTCCACGCATAAAAGCCAACATTGCCTTTCACGACACGCGACTTGCTTTGCCTGCGGAAATCAGCTCATGTATAGTCTGTGTGCTTGCAACAGGAAAAGATCTACCCAAGTTCGCTCTAGTAATCGACGAGTACTTTCTGACTCTGTGAACGTAGTTTTTTTCTGAACTAGTATGGGCCGAATCACTCCACCCAAGTGCTGGACAACGACAATAAAAAAAAAGAAAAATCTGTTTTAGAACTTAGTCATTGCCGGACGCTGGGTGCCACTTCAGTTAGACACTGGCCCTACCGTTACACTGCTCAATCGTGCCACTTATGAACAGTTGGGCTCGACACAGTTCAAAAAACCTTGCACGCAACTTACTGCGAACAACGGCCAGGACATTACAGTCTTTGGTACGTGTAGTTTGACAGCCGTATTCCAGTCTCACACCAGAACAATGTCATTTACGCTTTCGCGTTTGCAAGACTGTGAAAATATTTTTGAGTTAGATTAATTTGATTTGTTTGACCTTCATATTTAGGGCAACGTACGTTCTGTTTCTGCTTTCAACCCTAAAGACAGAGTTACTCAGTTGACTGAGGAGTTTCCTGATTTACTTTCTGAAGCTGTTAACAGAGCAAATAATTTTGTGGGGTGCGTTACAAAGAAGATCAATTCTCAACGTAATTTATTTCGGGCGCGTCCCGTCCGTCATGCACTTAGAGACAAAGCTGCAAGTGAACTTACAGAATGGCAACACAATGGTGTTATGGCTTCTGTTCAGGTTAGTCAATGGGCTTCCCTTTGTCATCTTACGAAAACCTCCTGGAAGACTTAAGGTTTATGTTGACTTTAAATCCATTGTGAATCGACAAACAATAGTTAATACGTGACCTTTGCCTCGCCCTGAGGAATTAATGGACAGGTTAAGTGCAGGCCACTAAAATGCAAGCCACTATTTTTAAAAAAAATTGACTTAGGCAATGCATATCTGTAGATTCCGTTAAATGACGAGTCTCAGAAAGTGTCTGTGGTCAACACACACTTAGGGTTGTTCAAATTTTTTCGCTTACCCTTTGGCAGCGCTTACGCGCCTGCTATATTCCAAACCTACTTAGAAAAGCTTACCGCATGAATTCCTTTCTGTTCAAATTACTTGGACGATATTGTGGTGTTAGGACGGACACCGGCTGAACATATAAGTAACCTCCGTACTTCTTTTAACTGGTTTCAGCTGCAGGTTTGAAGTGTTACCTGGACAAATGTGCCTTTTTTCAGACTGAAGTTCAGTACTTAGGCCGTGTCCTTAACAGTAAACGTGTTCCTCCCTTTCACTGAAATTTCCTGGCTATCCGGGACATTCCTGCCCAGCGGAACGTGGCGGAATTGCAATCAGTTGTTGGGAAGATGAACTATTTTATCCGGTTTATACCCAACTCAGTCTTGATCGCAGCTCCGTTGCATCGTTGTGCCGGAAGAATGTGCTTCCTGTTTGCACCAAAGAGTGTCAGCGTGCATTCCAGAAACTAAAAAATTCCTTTTTAAATAACAGGTGGCTGGCCGCTGTGGCCGAGCGGTTCTAGGCGCTTCAGTCCGGAACCGTGCTGCTGCTACAGTCGCAGGTTCGAATCCAGCCTCGGGCATGGATGTGTGTGATTTCCTTAGGTTAGTTAGGTTTAAGTAGTTGTAAGCCTACGGGATTGATGACCTCAGATGTTAAGTCCCATAGTGCTTAGAGCCATTTGAACCATTTGAGTGACAGGTGTCTTTCGTTTCGATCCCGCGAAGCCTGTGGTTTTGGCAGTGGACGCTTCTTCATGCGGAATCGGAGCAGTCCTGTCGCACAGATCTGGTTCACGTTATAGGCCGACTGTTATTGATCCAGACTCTTTGCAACTACTCCCATATTGAGAACGAATAGCTTGCCGGTATCTAAGGACGGACACAGTTTCACTATTATCTGTTTGTTCGGGTGCCTTACCTCGTGACCGACCATAAACCACTCCAGTCTTTGTTTCATCCATCCAAACCTGTTCCACTACGCATCGTTAAGAAGCTGGAAGGCTGGTATTTGTTATTGTCACAGAAGCAGTATGAAATAAAATACCAGCCCACTTCGAAGCAAGCGACTGCAGACGCCATTTCTCTCCTTACTGTTGGTGCTGATTCTGAAGTCGATGCTACTGCCGCACATTGCTATCAGGTCGATGCGCAGGACACTGAACTTTTACAGACTTTTCAACTGAACTACAGGAAAATTGCACAGGCCAGAGAAAGAGACCCTCACTTGAACCTTTTGTTGCACTATTTCGGTATCGCTTGGCCTCGTTCAGAGAAAAACATTCATGAATCTTGTGTGCACCGATATTTTTCTCGTTGGCATAGCCTCTCCATCCAGCACCATGCGATTTTATTGCCAAACGATTCTTGACAATCGCTTTTACTTATTCCTAAAGTGTTGCAAAAAGATGTGATGCGATTGCTACACCAAGGCCATTGGGGAACTGTATACACTAACCATTTACCGCGTCGACACTCTGCTTGACCGGGCATGGACGCCCACATTGAACGGATGACGTCACAGTGTCGCGCTTGAGCTGAGAAGCTGTCGGCCCCGCCGCAAACGTTTTCAGCTTGACCGTAGTCTCAACCGCTGTGGCAGCGAGAGGATTTTGACTTTGCTGGCCCCTTTTGGAGCATTCTTGCCTTATTTTTGACGACTCTTTTAGCAGATATCCGTTTGCGGCTCCCATGAACTCGACTGCGTCGCGTAGTTTATCTGACAACGGACGACAGTTTATGGCTTAGAACTTTGAACAGTTTCTTGCTGCCAGTGGCGTCACTCACCCTGCTGTTGCCCTGTTTCATCCTCAGTCTAACGGAAAAGCTGAACGGTTTGTACATACTGTCAAGCACCAAATGAACAAACTATGTGCCTCACACACACGGAAGCAAGCGCTGCTGATCTTCCTCACAACGTACCGCTCGCAGCCCCAAGACGATCCGTCACAGGCGGAGCTTCTACATGGCCAGTGCCGCCGCATGCTGCTCCAGTTGCTGCATCAACCGCAGGTCACGGCGTCTCACACGCTTCACAAGTATCGCTTTGCGCCTAAAGTTCTATTCTGTTCTTTTCAGAGCTTTTGGTCGCACCAGGCGCTGAGAAAGAGAAACTTGGACGCTTGCATGTATTTAATTCACGGCCTTGCTGGGATGCTGTGCCGCCATTAGAACCAGATTGGTGTTTGTCAATTGCAAGATTCTTCAGCAAATTTTCTCTCCCCAGATCCGCATCTTATAGGGACATTGCGGCTGACTCGGCCGCCACCCCCCCCCCCCCCCCCCCACCAGGGTGCCGCTTCTGCACCACCTGTGGAGCAGGTGGAGCTGGACCCATCGACTTCCACAATGCAGTAGCTCAATCTCCTGGCGCTCGTCCGGCGTCCACAATGGACATAGCACCGTCATCGTCGTCATAGCCACCCTCTCCGTCTTTCGTCTGACCGACTGAGGAACAGGATGGGCGCATTTCCGGGGGTTTTCCGAGAAACGTTGCTAACACGGAGTACACGGACGCAGGACGGATCTCGGGGTGCAGGCGGAGGTCGGCGTAAGTCCCAATTGCGACTCCAGTTTCCTGCCCCTTCCCCCCCCCCCCCCCCCTTTCAACAAGTTGTCGTCAGATGGCTCGTTACATGACATCGATGCTACATTTTGTGGAGGAGGAGTGTGCAGTCCTAAGGCATCGCTTGCACAGCGGCCAGCGTAGCGCCGCCGAACCGCATCAAGAAGGTGCTGACCCGCGCGACAGTGGAAAGAGTGGGTAGCGCCACACCCCCAGGAAGACAGCTTTCAGCGTCCCCTGTCAACATTGATTTAACCAGCAGCCTATCGCTGGTCGGCCCATTTCGGTCGCAACTTCGACAACGTCAGTACTGAGTAATAGAAAGACGTTACGAAGCCTGCGTTCTGCGAGTAGTAATGGAGAGTACGGTACTTGCATGCAGGAGGCACAGGAACCACAGCATTCAAAAGAAGTTTACTTTTTTTGAGAAATTAAATCTTATATTAATAAGCATGTGATACAGATCATTTTGGATTCCTGCCGCCGGTCATCGTAACTTCTCACCTTCCTTGCTTGTGTCGGTGCTGACTCCCACAGTAGCTGACAAAACAGTACCGAATACCTACAGTCCAGAAATGAAATATTCCTTCTCAATGTCTCGTACACGAAGATTATACAGTGTAAGTCATCGAGGAGGAAGGTGAAAGTCAAGTGAATTTAGCAGATCTATTTAGGGCCATACGCGGAAGTGTACGCACTCCCACAGTGTTTTAAAATATTTACGACACTGTTGGCAGTTCTTACCTGTGCTAGAAACAGCAGTGTAGCGAGGTGCCTGACGCGCTCGTCTTATACGGGCTCTAAGAGAGACGGCGCGAGCGCGTTTGAATTTATGCAGCGTTATCCTCTGACACTTTTAACGTGGCCTTTTAGGCTATCTGTATTTAAGTCAATCAGATTTAATCCAGAATTACTCATTCTTTATCTTTCTGGCGTGAAATGGAAGTGTTAAGCCCAGCGTTATAGTGTATCCATGTAGGGATATCAAAGCTGGTGATGTTATTCTTAACGCTTTCCCAGCGAGGCGTTGTCATGTTGATAAATCGGGTTTCTGCCAGTTATTCCTGGCTTTCCGGCACGATATTTGTACTGAATGACTCTCAGTCTTCTTCAGGAACTGCCTGATACTGATTCCAGTGTGGAACGAGCCTGGTATTTGTGCCTACGATGTGCTAGGCGTTCCCTCTGCGGCCCGCGCCGTGTCTGGCGCTCTGTCTGCGGTGTGCGCTGACCAATAGCAACGGCTGCAGCGTTTCCTTCTAGCTGCGGTTGTTCCGACGCTGTGCACGTACTTTGTGGTTATTATCCATTAACAGTATAGCAGAATTAAGTTCTGAATGGCGTCCAAGCTGTGCTAGACGTTTTATCTTCCGATTGTCGTCATTTGAGCCCTTCTGTGAGTCAGTATGTTCTGTCGCGTTGCTGTGTCGTGTTAGGCGTTGCGTCCGAAGATCTTGGCCCCCAGGAGCGGCTGCAGTGTTATTTTCATACCGATTGGGTTCAGATTGTTTCTCCAGACTCGGAAGAATGTCCTCAGATACTGTGTCTGTTGTCTGAAGTACCCTTTCACGTTCGTCCTTTGTTACATGTACTGGGCTGTTATCTCCAATTCCATCTTTATACTTGTGTCCCTTGAGGTCTGGATGTTGTCTACGTTGCGTCTTCAGAAGATCGAGTGCTGGGCTCCAACCCAAGGTCACTGGAAACCGGTGTCCCGGTTAATGAGATTCTCCGCAACCTTAATCTCAACAGATTCTTTGATGACGCTGCCCCTGCATCTCCATGTTCGTGTTAAAATCTTGGCATCATTATACTTCATAGAATGACTGAGTTCCAAACAAGTCTCGGGAATCGCTGACTTGGTTGCCTGTCTCAGTCTGGTATGCTTTAGGTGCTCTTTGCACCTGATATCAACGGTCCTGTTCGTGTGGCCGATGTACGCCATACCACATTCACATGGTACGTGGTAAACGGCCGGTTTCTGTAGACGCAGATCATCCTTCACACTCCCTAGCAGGGCCTTAATCTTGGTGGGTGGATAGAACACGTTTTTAATGTTATGTTTGCGGAGAATTCCGCTGATTTTGCCAGATATCGGCCCAGCATGTGGCAAATGTGCAACCTATTGCGTTTCTTCTTGTATCTCTTCGGGAACCCCACGTGGGGTAACGGCGCAGAGCCTTTTGAACATCTCGAGAAGAGTACCATTTTTGTAGAATATGGATTGTAGATGTTTTGTCTCCTTCAACAAGTTGTCCGGATCGTGCCCGGTGAACCAGTGTTCTGAGTACACGTTTTTTCTGTGCCGTGTGGTGGCAACTGCTGCAACAGGTACAAGTCGATGTGAGTGGGTTTGCGGTACACACAGTGACTGAAGGTACCATCTCCCTTCCTCCTAACTAGTACATCTAGGAAAGGGAGTAGTCCATCGTTCTCCAGTTCCATGATAAATTTAAGGTTCGGGCATAAATACCAGACTCGTTCCACACTGGAATCAGTATCAGACAGCACCTGAAGAACACTGCGAGTCAGGCAGTTGAAATATCGTGCAGGAAAGTTAGGAATAACCGGCAGAAACCCGATTGATCAACATGACAAAGCTGGTGGTGTTAGTTCCGCTCATGCAGGATCTGGCAAGAGAAGTATTGAGGTATGTTATCTCCCATTACGATTACAATGACCCCAGAATACACACGAATAAAACATTTACATTGATAGTTTACAACGAAGCTTATTTCAGTAGAATAAAAAGTATCTGGATATCAACATTTCCTCATATATCACGAAACAGTGAGATACCAAATACTTTGCACAATCGACAGTCTGTTTGCACTCTTGTGTATTTCTCGTGGGGATGGATGCAGGAAGAAATATAGTTAAATACTTATTCGATGCCATGCAGTAATCAACTCATCTATTGCTTTCTTAATATTTCCCACCGTGTTTGGTCAGTTAATGATGAAAAGAATCCAAATCCAAGTCACTGATGGTTTCTTCGAGTCGTTGTAGCGACGTTGATGGTTGGCATTCGGGAAGTAGAACACCACAGCGGCTCCAACTTATTGGGTCAAGATGACTGGAAGACTTACTAACTGCATTCGAAATCGAATGTCTCAGGTAAAATAATCACATCATTACCTGGAATTTAAATAATACTTTGCACAGATGTGTAAAGAAGGAACTGTAATTTATGCACTGTCATAACTCATTCGAATAGGATCACAACAAAATTGTCAGAAAAGTTTTGCCTTCAGAGTGATTACGCTATCACTAGTAGCTGAGCCAAGGCTAAACCGCGGTCATGGTCACAAATTCATAGGTATCCCTAGCAGTTGCAGTGTCCATACTACATAATCGATTGTCGAGTAATACACTGCGATGGGAATTTATCTATCGTCACCGTGTGAAATCAACAAAAATTTTTGCAGAGCTCTGCCTGCGTCGTTGGTAGTCGTTCATTCTCATTGGGTTTCCCTTATTGCCCAGAACACAAGACGCCAATCTGAATGTGTGTGTCCTGCGTGGTGAAGCATCCAACATTTCATTCTTACAGAACCACTGGTAATGTGCATCGGCACGCGTCTCAGAAGAAGGTTGATGATTAAAAATAAAAACAGGCTGATCGGTCAGTTGGTGCCAAGATAAATTGTTCTTCTCATTTTATCACTGTATTCCGCTCTTGATATATGCGGCCAAAAACAGCAACTGACCCGATACGTATCGGTAGTGTAACGAGATCTGAACTAGACATTAGTCTTACGTTCGATCACAGGTCGAACATAGTGCCTTGGAGTTAACATGACTCTATATGCTTTCCGATTCTTTTACTACTCTGGCGGTAGTTAAAATAGACAAGTCAGAACGGAATTAAAGTTTGACGTGCAATGTAAGCGTGCAGTGACCTTCTGGAGAGATTTAAAACAATTCTCATTTATTCTTCGACAGCTGCCGCACATTTTTGAAGATTGTGAAACTGAGACTGAAGAATATATAACATTTGTTTTAAATATCGATACAGTTCCTGTTCTCTGTCGCTGTTTATATCGGCAATAGTGACTAATCAGGTTACTTTATCAATAAGGAAAGAATATTACGGGAATTTAGCAGAATCAGCAAAAATCTCGAAAATAAGAGAACGATCATAGAAACGCCAAACATCGTTAGCAATAATGCTAGTGCCATAGTCATGAGAAGAACTTCATGGAGAGCTAGAAATGTCCTGACTGCTACCCGTAGCCTGCCTCTGGCAGCCCTCAGGAGCGCTGCGCTACCAGATGCTAGTCTAAGACTCACTGTGCAGATCGTGGGAACAGCTTTCAATTAGAACGCTCTGACTAGTGGGTTATGGATATCATGTAGAACAAAGCGGGAATTTTATCAAAATATTAGAAGTAGTCATAATCGAGCTACAGGAGCCCATTAGAAATAGCTTTTAAGGTGGTTAAAAATGTTATTAGGAAGGCAAAGAGTATGCAGTATGCAAATAGCAGATAATACATAGTGTAAATTAAAACCATATGGCCAATCTGAAGGAAGTGTCTGGTCAGCAGCACAAGGTTGACGATACAAAGTCAGTTCGTAGAAAAATGTTTCTGTTACTGATAAGTCAGATATATGTACAGTATTTAACACTTTCTCGGCATTGCTGGTGAATTAAACAAAAACTTAGTTTCTATAGTGAACCATATAACTATCTTGGAAAATGCCTTTCCGAGACTGATGTCAGAAATACTCCTCTGTGTTACTGACAAGGGGGAGACTGAGTCAATAATTAAATCACCGAAGACTAAGGAGTCTCGTGGATATAATGGAGTACCAGGAGAATGTTAAAGTGCTGTGCTTAACATGTTAGATCTGTACTTAAGCATAATTGTAATTTTTCCTTTAAGAACGGTCAGCTTCCTGAACGTTTAAAGTACTCAGGAGTCAAACCGCTTTATAAAAAGGAAGAAAGGGGCAATTTAGACAATTTCAGACCTATTGCTATGCCATCAGTGTTTGCTAAAGTTATTGAAAAGGCTGTGTATGTAAAGATAATTCATGATTTTATTTCATATAATTTGCTATAAAGTGAAAAGTTCCGTTTTGGAATTACTGAAAATGCTATACTCTCTTTTGTCTAGCAGGCAGTGGAGAGAATAAACAAAAGGTCTCGAACGCTGGGCATCTTTTTCGATTTAACTAAGGCGTCTGATTGTGTTGATCACAAAATATTGTTCCAGAAGTTGGACCATTACGGAATACAGGGAGTAGCTCATAATTGGCTAACCTCTTACTTCAGAACAGACAGCAAAAGGTCGTTCTCCAAGGTGTTGAGAATGGATATGATGTGGGGTCTGAGTGCGGCACAGTGAAAGGCAGGGGTGCCCCTAGGATCAGTGCTATGGCCACTCCTGTTCCTTATTAATATAAATGACATGCCTTCTAGTATTATAGGTGATTCTAAAATATTTCTGTTTGCTGATTACACTAGCTTGGTAGTAAAGGATGTTGTGCGCAATGTTGGCTCTGTCTAAAATAGTGCAGTTCAAGACGTAAGTTCAATGCTTGTAGAAAATAAGCTAACGGTAATCACAGTAAGACTCAGTTTTAGAGTTTCTGACACACAATTCAACAAAACCTGGTATTTTAATTTCACAGAATGGGTATATGAATAGTGAGACTGAACAGTTCAAATTGCTATGTATTCAAGTAGTAAATTATAGTGGAAAGCCCACGTTCTGGATCTTGTTTAAAGACTTAGTGCTGCCATTTTTACTTTTCGAACGGTGTCTGAAGTAAACGATAGTTCGACGTGAAATTACTCTCCTCTGTTTATTTTACTTAGCTTATGACAGACAGTATTACATTTTGGGGTAACAATTCCCGTTCTCAAAGGATATTTGTGGTTCAGAAACGTGCAGTTCGGGCAGTAAGTTCGCGAACCTCTTGTCGACCACCGTTCATTAGTCGGTGTATTCTGACATTGGCTTCTCACTATATATGTATTTTTACTGTAGTTTCTTGTTGACAATATCAGATTATTCCCAAGAATTAGCAGCTTTCTCTCAGTTAATATTAGGCAGAAATGCAATGTGAAACCTGCCGTTTTGGCCGAGCGGTTCTAGGCGCTACAGTCTGGAAGCGCGACCGCTACGGTCGCAGGTTCGAATCCTGCCTCGGGCATGGATGTCTGTGATGTCCTTAGGTTAGTTAGGTTTAAGTAGTTCTAGGTTCTAAGGAACTGATGACCTCAGAAGTTAAGTCCCATAGTGCTCAGAACCATTTGAACCATTTGTGGAGGGTAACATTACATGCCTTGCGGTCCTGTTAAATGGTGTTGTAAATAGTCTGTAAAATACTGATACGGAGACAAATAGATACTAATATGCTATCAAACTCAATGAAAAGTTGGTTAACAAGAATAGAGAAGTAGAAGACATTTTTAATAATCATTTTTAAGTGTTGTAGAGAAAATAGGATCTAGATATTCATTAGAAAATGCATGGCATTGTATGGAAGAGGCAGTACCTATGCAATTTGATAAAACTGAAGTTCATCCCACCTCTCCTACTGAAATTAGGAAAACAATAAATTCACTCAAAAATAAAAGCTCACATGGAATTGATGGCATTTCCAACAAAGTACTAACAGCTAGTTCGCAACAAATAAGTAGGATTCTCAGCCACATATGTAGTAGCTCATTGAAACAGGGCATTTCTCCAGATAGACTGAAATATGGTATTGTTAAACCATTGCATAAAAAAGCGAAAAGGTCTGATGCTAACAACTACCGCCCAATCTCACTTCTGACAGCTTTATCCAAAATTATTGAAAAACAGTTTATTCAAGAGTAGCATCTCATATTTGTAAAAATGAAGTACTAAAAAAGTTTGGTTTTCAAAAAGGTTTTTCAACAGAAAATACTATATATACTTTCACTGATCAAATATTAAATGCATTAAATAACCGAACATCATCCACTGGGATATCTTTTGATCTCTCAAAGGCCTTTTGAATCATGAAATTCTTCTAATTAAGCTGAAGTATTATGGTATGAGTGGGACAGTGCACAAATGGTTTAATCCATACTTAACTGGATGAATGCAGAAGATTGTATTAACAGTACAGATAGACTGCAAAAATCACCAGAGTCCTCTAATGGGGAGGCATCAAGAATGGTGTCCCTCAGGGTTCCGGCTTGGGTCTCTCATTGTTCTTAATATATATCAACGACTTGCCACTCTATATTTATGAAGATGCGAAGTTAGATCTTTTTGTTGATGATACAAGTATAGTAATCACATCCAACAAGCAAGAATCAACGAAGGCAATTGTAAATAATGTCTTTCAGAACATTATAAGTAGTTCTCTCCAAATGGACTCTCACTAAATTTTGAGAAAACACAATTTATACGATTCTGTACTGTAAATGTCATAACACCATTGATAGATACAGACTATGAACAGAAGTCTGTTGCTAAGGCAGAATACTCAAAATTTCTGGGTGTATGCATTGATGAGAAAATGAATTGGAAGAAACACATCGATGATTTGCTGAAATGGTTAGGTTTAACTACTTATGCTAGAAGGGTTATTGCTAATTTTGGTGATAAACATATCAGTAAATTAGACTTCTATGCCTATTTTCATTTACTACTTTCATATGGCATCATATTTTGGGGCAATTCATAATTAAGAGCGAAAGTATTCATTCCACAAAAGTGTGTCATCAGAATAATAGCTGGAGCCCACCCAAGATCACCTTGCAGACATTTATTTAAAGAACTCGGGATATTCACGGTACCTTCACAATACATATATTCACTTATGAAATTTGTCATTAATAACCCATCCCAATTCAAAAATAACAGCTAAGTGCATAGCTACAACACCAGAAGAAAGAATGATCTTCACTATTCTGGATTAAATCTTACTTTGGCAAAGAAAGGGGTGAATTATGCTGCCACAAAAAAGTCTTTGGTCATTTGTCAAATAGTATTAAAAGTCTAACAGCTAGCCAACCAACATTTAAAAACAAATTAAAAGAATTTCTGAATGATAGCTCCTTCTACTCAACAGACGAGTTCTTAGATATTAGGTAGTAACTGTAAAAAATAAAAAATTAAAAAAATAAGAAAGAAAAATTAATTAATTATTTTGTGTATAGAAAACTTACATTAAAGTGATACGTTCCACATCATTACGAAATGTCGTATCCATGATTTATGGAACAAGGATTAATGTATGTGTTATGTACGTAAAAATATTGAAAATTCAGCTACAGTGTTTTGTAGAATGCGCAATGGTCGAGAAGCTTGTGATGCACCTTACAAGAACGTTGGACCAAACAAACCAGGTGAAACATCGATTCTGGCAACTACAAGATTGCCCAAAGTTTTTGAGTATCTACATTAGAATTTGTCATCAGTTACCTTAGTATCCCATTCCACTTACGTTCACCATCACCACCAGCCTGCTGGCGTGGCAATGGGTCATCACAAAAAAAAAAAAAAAAAAAAAAAAAAAGAATTCAAATGGCTCTGAGCACTAGGGGACATAACTTCCGAGGTCATCAGTCCCCTAGAACTTAGAACTACTCAAACCTATCTAACCGAGGCAGGATTCGAACCTGCGACCGCAACGGTCGCGGGTCATCACATATCCTCGCTGTGCTGATAATTTGGGGAAGAAAGAGTTGGCTGGCTTCGATCGCAGGTCGTTCCGAGACGGTTCGGAGAACATGTCTTTGTATGATTTACAGTTGGTTTTCTATACTCATCTAGGGGAATTGTGGCAAAAGCGATTGTAAAATTCCTATTGTAACGCTAAAATAAAGAGACATTTCAATATACATTCATATACTGTTCGAAATAACAGTAAGTTACATTTACTGCATAAATCATGGGTGTTTACACCAATAAAATCAAATTATACTACCACTAAAACAAGTTTTTTTTCTTGTCTCGCAGAAAGCATGAAAAGGATAGCTCCAATTACTTTATTAAATATATTTTCATTACTTTGGTAATATGGTAAGTTGAATGAATAGTTATTTTTAAAATCGGCGCAGTATCTTCAGTTCCACAATCTATCGATTACCCTTATGCTTATCAGTCAGAGGATTTAAATAGTGTGTATCATATAGAAAATTCTGACTTATTCAAGGTATACTTTCTCGACGCTGACTGTGAAATCTTTGGCACCTCATATATCAGAATTATATTTCCAGTTTATAAAGGTAAACTATAACCGCTAGCTACTGTGATATTTAGATCGCGGAACGTTTACGAGTTTCTATTCCTCTTCTGTTCGAATTTTTAAGCGATATCCCCTTCTGAACACGCAAAAAAAAATCATCTGCAATAACCAGTTCTGAAGACGCTGGTGGATACTGCGATGCTATAACAAATAGTTCCAGTCTTATTGTTTTTTTCTGTTTATACATCACACTTTCTTTCAGCCTGACTTCAAGGCACTTGCGTGTCTTGTTTACCGATGTAACTAATCAGTTAATAAATAATAAAACCAGCAAGTATCCTCGACCTTCAAAAATATGTAAATGATTTGACTTAATTAACATATAATGTCCTTTTCAAAACTTGCTACTGGCCGCAGCTGTAGGGTTTACCATATTCCATATTCAACAAAATAGAATTTTAGTGCACTACACACAATGTTCTTAAAGCCTAACGACTTGTTACTTACGTTATCAAGTCAAAGATGTTATTCAAAACGTGTCGTTTAGCAACGAAAGAATTATTGCAAAATATGGCAACTAATAAGGAGGCTATAGCAAACTATCTGTAGAAAAAAGGAAATTTCCAAACACGTCACTGAAAAACCGAAGAAATGCGATGCATTCTCTAGTCTATTCAGTCACAGCCCATGTAGCGTCGTCGAGTCGGTGCGTATGGCCAGCTAGAGTTCTGCGTCATAGTAAACTGCGACATTAAACAACACGGTGAGCGAAAATAAACTACATTTGCTTCTTACACGGCAACCTACTGCAATTGAAATTCATAGAATGAACTTCAGTTTGTTTGAGACGTTTACGTTACGTGTACCAGTAATATAACACTGTTAAATGATGGCTCAGAGTGACATAATAACTGAAAAAGTTTCAGTGATAACTTAACACATATCATTCATAAATAAATAATTCTCCTGTTGTCATTGCAGTCGGAGGAAATACAGTACCTGGTGACAGTACAACGAACATCTCAACGTACCAAAATCTTACTTGTTGCTGTGTTGAAACCAGACTGGTCTGTAGGATAAAGGATTTCTTGTCCTACGTTTTACATAAAATTACTCTGCAGGTAATGCATGTGCCTTTCGATTATAGATAAATTTTCAATCACAAGACAGAATACCTGGAAAACATGCCATTACTAAAAATTTATACTCATAACTCTTTTCTATATTAAGCCTTGGTTGATAAAGCGGAATAGTTGCATCTTTACGAATTTAAAGTGGCAGATGACTTTGTTCCCATAATTATTTGGCTGAAGCTACGAATGTTAAGTCGACCCCTGGATTTCGCTATCCAGACACGTCTCAGCGTACCCTGAACGGAGAAGATTCTCACTCACTGAAATTTCACTGATAACGAGACACGTGAATTTTCCCTCAATGAATCGGCCCTTATTCAGAATATGTAAAATTCGGGACTGAGAATTCCAATACGTAAAAGCACAGGGGGTATGTCTCAGCCCCTGTCGTGAAGGAAATATTCAAAGATTGATAGTACAGGTTTTTTACACTTCGAATGTGCTTCTCATTCTGGGACAGTAGAGTCTCAGCAGTAAGCGCTCTGCTCGTGCATGCGGAATCGAAGTTACGTGTTCACACACATGTTAATTTTTTCAGTTTGTAGTCATCTGAGCTAGTAAACCATCTTTACTGTTGTATTTGATATTTAAAAATGCATACGGTACGCTATGCCTCAAGAAACCTCTGTTTAAGGAAAAAATTTATGTAGAAATATTATATGTCCGTGGAACACATTAATACTATGATTCATAGCACCTCCGTTCCAATGTCTCGGCGGGAGTGATGATCTACTCAGAACATCTGAGTACAAAGAGATTTCCCATCAATAGTGGGGAGTGGACGACGGACAAAAACTCATACCAGTGATTGAAAAATATATTTTGATTAGTCGTCAAACAGTTCTCACATTAATACGCGAACATAAGTCATCATATGAGCACGTTAGGTAAACCAAAATTTTAGTATAATTTTCCCTTAAACAGTGATATGAACGGGTTGAACGGACAGTTCAAATTTTTGGAGTCTATCTTGCTTTTAAAAAGTTGTTATGATGCACATAACTTATCTATTTCTGCGTATCAAATATGTGGAGTGCAAATTTTCGGTGCACATTAAAAAATAAACCACCTAGGAGATGAACTTGATACTGTGACCTCATTTTACACATCAGTGGGCTACCCATCCCTTAATATAGTCTGAAAATATTATGTATTCCACAGCATCGGCAATTTTTTAATCCTATTTTCTCGAGGTTGGTGCAAAATTGCATAAATTTGAGTTGTGTCGAAAATGGATCGAATGGGTGAGCAAACTTCCCTCACCGCCTCCTGTAAGAAGACAGCATTTTCACGTAGTAGGATTGCCGGTCCAAAGAAGAAGTTACAAATTCTAATCTTACTCACGCACGTTTACTTCTTACAAGTTACCTTGCATGTTTAATTTTACGGTTCACAATATCAAATTAATGCCTTCTTCTTTGAAACGATGTCAGAGGGCAGTATAGGACAATTGTTGAGAAGTCTGCTTTCTCGAGATTCTGTGTGTGTATGGTGTGGGGAGGGAGGTCTTGTGGGTTTGTGTTTGGTATAGCAAAGATCTTGTGTTCAGTACTCACCACCAACAAGAATTTTAGCTCACATAAAAAGGCCTCCTTCACTCCTGTAAGTGGCAAGTGAAAAACTCTGCGCTCTGCCGTCATTCGGAATTCTCGTCAAACGTGATGTCCTGCTCCCGAATGGAGCGTAATCGGCCTATAAGGGGAGGGTCTGACATGTGGGTCACCGATATTGAAAGTAAAATGGAACGTGTTTCGGTTTTTTGTTTGACACTACCGATTTATTGAAAAAAATCAAGGTCAAAGTTGACGACGGGAAATCATGTTCTTTCATGCTGTAGCTTGCGTACACGTAAGTCTAATCGTGTTGCCAAGCGAAGTCGGCAGTGGAGGCATAAGACCACCAAACCCCTGGTTCGTGTTCGACTCTTGATCGTAGCTGTTTTTCGTTCCATTTTTTTTTTTCGGTCCATCTGCTAATATTCTAACGACCGAAATACCTTTCTTTGCCTCTCTGCATCGGGCAGTGAATTTATAACCTGGATCACACATGTTTTTCACAAGCAATGCGGCGAGAATTCGTTCGCGTGTTGCGTATGGTGCGAGAACCATTTATGTTTTGTCTGTTCCTACGATGAGTTTCACCCTACTCACAGTGCAAACCTCCACAAATAGACAATCAGCTGGAATTACGCAGTAATTTACTTACGGTGTATTTTTGTTCTACATACAAGGTGTACCAAAATTGTTCGACACAAATTGCAGGAACACATTCCTTACATGCCGATTAAGAAATTATGTTATATGCACATGGGTCTGGAAACACTTTGGTCCCATGTTACAACTCATTTCCTCCAACTCATTAACCATGGGAAACACACAAGAACAGAACGTTGGAATATTGGGGGTCATGCACTCCTGTTGACGTCTGATCACATTGTGCACCGCCATTGTTCTGTTTTACATGACACTCAGTTGCTATTCGATGCACGTCATTGCTTGTTTACAGGTAACGTCAACTGTTCCAGAGATCAGTACGAGCGCTGCAAGTGCACGGGTTACTATGTAGAGTTAATCACATACTTCGATCGTGAAGTGCCAGTGTTCACAAACGCAGACAGAGCAGGTACCCATTCGAAGTACGGATTAGCTGACGCCAATGGCTCTTGCGCTTAACATTTCTACCGGGAGAGATTTCCAGGACGAAGGTGCCCCTACAGGAGAACGTTTGAACCCGTGGTGACGTGGGGCATTTAAGCCTGATACCCGGCACCGGGGGCCAACTAGAAGGAAGGGGACATTGGTACGGGAGGCGGCAATTCTTCATGCAGTTTAGGACGATCCTAGAGTCAGTAAAAGACATTGTAGCTGCAACAATGAAAGCTGACCACATGACTGTCTGGCGAATGTTGCACGAGAGCCAGCTGTGTTCGAGTGTTACACGACAGCCAGCTGTGTTCGAGTGTTACACGACAGCCAGCTGTGTTCGAGTGTTACACGAGAGCTAGCTGTGTTCGAGTGTTACACGACAGCCAGCTGTGTTCGAGTGTTACACGACAGCCAGCTGTGTTCGAGTGTTACACGACAGCCAGCTGTGTCCGAGTGTTACACGACAGCCAGCAGTGTCCATACCATTCACAATGCGTGCAGGCACTATCAGCCTCTGACTGTCCTGGTCTGGTACTCTTCTGTGAAGGGTTTGTTGAACAATGTGTCAACACTAATTTTAGTACAATGGTGCTATTGACAGATGAGGCGTCATTTCAGTGACATCATGTTGTAAATTTTCACAGTTCTTCATGCATGGGCAAACGTCAATCCTCACGCAATTGCTGAAGCAAATCATCAACAAAGATTTTCTATCAGTGGTTGGGTCGGCATTGTTGGTGGCTATGTGGTAGGGCGTCATTTTCTTCCACCCAGACTCAACGGACAAAGTTATCATAATTTCGTAGGGAATGTTCTACCTGATTTATTACAACTTGTGCCTTTATCTGTGCGATAAAACACGTACCGGTACTTCACGCGCTGTGGAACACCTACTCATTTTAGTGTTAATGCCGGTCGCTTCGAAATAACGGATTCGATGACAGATTGATAGGTAGAGATTGACCAGTTGCCTGTTTTCACGCTCTCTGGACTTAAACCCGTTGGACTTTTATTTGTTGGGGCTTTTGAAAGCTCTTGTGTATGGAACACGAGTACAAGATGTTCAGAGTCTCCGTGACCGTATTGTGGAAGACAGCGAAACCATACGCAATACTCCAGGGATACATCAGTGCATCCGAGATACACTGCGACGGCGGGTTGATGTATGTATCAGTGCCCACGAATTGGAATACTGAATATCTCTTATGAGAAAGAGGTACATGTGATATGCTGATGGGTTCTATTCGTGCATTTATTCCATGATTAATGAGTTGGAGAAAATCAATTGTAACATGGAAACAATGCGTTTCTAGAACCATGGTCATGTAACATAATTTTTTCATCTAAGCGTGAAGAGTAACTCCTCCAAAGAGGCAAAATATGTGTCTGTTTATTTTAGATACAGAACGTCCTCGCAAAACGTTATCAATACTGGTGACTTCTATGTCACACGCTCACTTCGGCGCATTAAGTGATGGTAGGGGCGAATGGTGGAGTCATTTAAAATTCTTAATGTTGCTTACAGACAAAAGGTAATTTTTGTGTTATTACTGAAAAACAACAAATAAGAACATTATCTGCTTGGATACGATGCCTTCGAGAAATTCGTTAGTTGCAAATCTGTTCTCTATTGCCCATGTTTCTTCTTTTGCTATTAGGACTTTTGAAGTTTATCGAAACTGGCTGTGAATGACATATTTCGTCATAATGTTTGAAATACTCGTCATTATTAAAATTTTATATGAGTTTTTTTAAGAAAAGATAATGCAATATATACAGAAGTGCAAAAAAAAAAAAAAAAAAAGACTGTGACGAAGTGGGTACTCGAGCCGTCATTTGATAACCAGTGGTATGTCAGCTGATCAGACTTAATAAATAACCTTATCTTTTAGCAAAACTCGGTGCTCACAATTTTCGTTTGAAATAATCGCGTGTGCTGGTATTAAGCCCTAATAGATGATCCTTGATTATTTTTATAAGACACCGACTGTGGATAAATTAGCTGCAGTTCTGAAGGTTCTCAGTGGATTGTAGACATTGGTAGTTTTGTATAGGAATTATAAGAAACAAGTGGGCTTACATCTGACACTGTATTTCGAATAAACATCTGTAACATATTGGCTTAAGATGCGCTATTAGTAAAATTAATAACCACTCTACCCTGAAGTTCGATGGTTTATTTTTCGTTTGGTACCGTTAGGATGCTTGTTTCGAGATAAATCCATCACACCCGGTAGCTCAAAAAAAAGTTTTGCATCACCCCTGTTCCCAGAATTCCTGAAGATAGACGTTGACTGTGAATATTGTATCACAGACACAGTCCCTTTGACTCTTCAGAGATGTCACTAAACCCGCCAAAAGATGTAAAGAACATTTCATGAGCAGCGCCTATTAGACGGACGGGTCCCACAGCCGATCAGTTCTAGTCATTCCACCAGGAAGGAGGGACACGGTTGGTGTTGTCTGTAGTTCAGCCATGCATAGGTGGTCAATACCACGGTTCGATCGCGTCCGCATTGTTACTTTGTGCCAGGAAGGGCTGTCAACAAGGGAAATGTCCAGGCGTCTCGTAGTGAACCAAAGCGATGTCGTTCGGACACGGAAGAGATACAGAGAGACAGGACTATCGATGAATGCATTGCTCAGGCCACCCAAGGGCTACTTCTGGAGGTTTCCTGCGGATTTTGGGTGGCATTATGTGGGTCCGACGTACGCCGCTGGTGGTGATGGAAGGCTCCGTAACGGCTATACGATACATGAATCGCATCCTCCGACCGATAGTGCAACCATATCGGCAGCATATTGGCGAGGCATTCGTCTTCATGGACGACATTTCACGCCCTAATCGTGCACATTTTGTGAATGACTTCCTTCAGGATAACGACATCGCTCGACTAGAGTGGCCAGCATGTTCTTCGGACATGAACCCTATCGAACATACCTGGGATAGATTGAAAAGGGGCGTTTATGACGACGTGACCCACGATCCTCTGTGGGATCTGCGCCGAATCGCTGTTGAGGAGTGGGACAATCTGGACCAACAGTACCTTGATGAACTTGTGAATAGTATCCCACGATGAATACAGACATGCATCAATGCAAGGGGACATGCTACTGGATACTAGAGGTACTGGTGTGTACATCAATCTGGACCACCACCTGTTGAGGTCTTTCTGTATGGTGGTACAAAATGCAGTGTGTGGGTTTCGTGACCAATAAAAAGGGAGGAAATGATTTTTATGTTGATTTCTATTCACATTTTCTGTGCAGTTTCCGGAACTCTCGAAACGGAGGTGATGCTAAACTCCTTTTCATGATTGTATTAATTATGTATCTAGAGAAAACTGTCGGATGTCTCAACACAACTTGTTTATATCTGTTAGTTTCACATTAATACCTTAGTTGCAGCATCAATAGAATATGTTGAAACCAGTGGATGTGAGCATTAGAATTAAATCTCGACTCTCGAGAAAACTACCAGCGGTCCGCCACGCCGAACAGTTCCCTCCATTCTATCGACCGACAAAGCTGGTGGGCGGAAACCGTCTCAAGTCCTGTCCGATCATCGTGGTGCAGTGCGACCCTAGTGATTCGTAACGAAGGATGTAGACGAAGATCTCCTTTCTCTGCCCGTCAACGAATAAGTGTCATTAGCGCTGTTCCGGCATGTGGGCCCGTGAGGCTCTCACTAAACGTACAGTTATTCAAGGTTGCTTCAAGTGATACATAATTACTTTCCGTCCTCTAATTCAAGAATTTTCGTGCTATGTAATCACCTTTTCCAGTCTAGTGCGTCAGAAATGTTAGAATCATGTTTGCCATTGTGTAGCATCTTAACGTTTATTACTGTCTTCATTCACTGAAGCTAAGACAAAAGGGATTGATAAAAGAATGTCTCATTCGTGAGTGGCTTAGCGTGTAACACCGAGATGACACGTGCAAAGCAGTGTGCGACGACCACCACAGAAAGAGATACGTGAATTGGTTTTCTGTCTGTGGTTGTAGTAGATAACTGTTTTCCTGTCCGCAGCTCGTGGTCGTGCGGTAGCGTTCTCGCTTCCCACTCCCGGGTTACCGGGTTCGATTCCCGGCGGGTTCAGGGATTTTCTCTGCCTCGTGATGACTGGGTGTTGTGTGCTGTCCTTAGGTTAGTTAGCATTAAGTAGTTCTAAGTTCTAGGGGACTGATGACCATAGATGTTAAGTCGCATAGTGCTCAGAGCCATTTGTTTTCCTCTCAGCTTTCGTCTCGTTGTGAGATTTACTAACTACACTTGTGACCGCGTATTGGTAGCATTGTGTATTTCCGTAGCGTGTAATGCTATGGAAGAGACAACAAAGATTTGCAGTTGAACATGACAAATAGGCGAGGGGTTCCGCGAATTCTGTATGAAACAAATGTAGAAATGGCAGAAATATATAGCACCGGCTGTAACGAAATATTTTCTTAGAAATGTTCACCTCCCATAGGGGCTGAATTTCCAGAAACACTGAAACGCGTATTTTCTTTATTTCTAACCGAGAAGTCAAATACCATTTGTCATCGATAAAGCCTCAAAAATCCTTTAGTAGTTCTTTAGTAATTACTTATTTTCAAAAAACCTTTCATCCAATATTTACCCCCTTATATGTGTTTAAAGACATATCTTTTTTATTTTCTCGCTGAGGAACCAAATACCAATTTTCGTAGTTGCATCTCCAAATTCCCATTATAGCGACGTACTTTCAGAGAGCCTTTCATCCCCTATATCATCCCCTTAGGAGAGGGATTTTGGACAACCCTTTCTTAAAAGATGCCTGTAGCATAAGTTGCATACCCCCTGGAAACTTCAAGTTTGAATCCTTAGCGGTTTGGCCTGGGCGATAATGAGTCCGTGAATCAGTGTGACCCTACTTCACCGCCTCAGGGGCTGAATTAAAAAAAACAAAAAAAAAAAACAGGGAAACACATATTTCCTCATCTGTAATCGAGAAGCCAAACACCGATGTTCAGATATTTAGCTTTAAAAATGCTTTCGCAATGAAGTAGTTTCATAATACGTTTCACTCCCTGCCTCACCTCCTTAGGGGTTAAATTTCCAAAAACAGTGACATACATATGTTTTGTTTCTAACAGAAAGGCCAAATACAAATTTTCGTAGATTTAGCTTCAAAAATGCTTACACAATGAAATATTTCCGTAAAATCTCTCATTCCCCCAGTTTCCCCGCATAGAGGTTTTATTTATTTCTAACTGAGAAGCCAAATCTAAATTTTCATAGAGTTAGCTTTGAAAATGCTTTCATAATAAAATAATTTCGTAATAAATCTTACAACTAGTTCACCCGCTTAGGCGTTCAATTTCCAAAAACAGCGAACCACGTATTTTTTTATTTGTTACCGAGAAGTCAAATACCAGTGTCCAAGGATGTAGCTTTAAAAATGCTTTCTAATTCTTTTACAGTGATATACTTTTTAAAAAGCTTCCAACCATTATTTCACCCCATACTGTTAAATTTCCTACCAAATACCAGTTTTCGTAGTTCTAGCTAAATATTAGAGACACCTTTAAACATAAAAATAAACCCTTCGTCCCCTATTTCACCCCCAAAGGGTTGATTGGAAAAATCTCTTCTTAGTCGATGCCTACGGTATAAGATACACACTTCTCCAACTTTCAAATTTCTATCCTTCGCGGTTTGGGCTGGATGGTGATCAGTCAGCCAGTCAGTCAAGACATTGCCTTTTATGTATAGAGATTATTTCAAGCTACCCGTGCGATAATTTGTTTCCCACATTTGTGGCTGATTAACACTACAACATTCCGTACCGAGTTGGTGGGGGTGTGGATAATAACGCACCAGCCTTTTACTCAGTAGATAGTTGGCGCAACTATTTCCAGTGTAGTCAGAAATGTGTGAATCGTGGGAAAACTGGAAATCATTCAAAATTATTTCAACTACCTACTGTCGTTTTGAACTTGACAAACGTCGGTGCCCGTTGTGTTTCGTAACTGCTCACACCCACTGAAAAAAATGGTTCAAATGGCTCTGAGCACTATGCGACTTAACTTCTGAGGTCATCAGTCGCCTAGAACTTAGAACTAATTAAACCTAACTAACATAAGGACATCACACACATCGATGCCCGAGGCAGGATTCGAACCTGTGACCCTAGCGGTCGCTCGGCTCCAGACTGTAGCGCCCAGAACCGCACGGCCACTTCGGCCGGCTCACACCCACTAAAAAAGCCCGCCGAGAGGAAGCAGTAATACAAATGTTATTGCTGTGTCAGCGCAGTCCAGATAGTGTCTTTAGCCGCCTCATCACCACGGAAGAGTGTTCCGTAAATCACTTAGATTCCGAGCGAAACAATCAGCGATAAGCTGTTGATTCGCCACAGCCGAAAAAAGGGGAAGATCCACCGATTGCTGGACAAGTTGGTGTTGAATGATTTTTGGGACTGTGGTGGTAACATATACACGTATGGGGTAAAAAGTTCCGGGAGTGTATTACTGAACTCTCCTCACAAAGCTGCCAAACGAAGAGTCGGGAGAAACTGTCCAATTGGGTAACTTAAATCCACGACCAGTTTCAAGCTGAACATTGTCATCACACAGACACACATGCTGCTTTCGTACACGCTGTATCTTTAGGTTACCAAATTTTGCCTCAGTCTCTCCCTCCTGCTCCCACCCTTCCGTATTCTACTGACGTATCACCTACTGACTTCTACCTGTTTCGCTGAATAAATAATCCGTTGCTTGACAGATACTTTCAGAACAACAACAACAAGGTGATTTTCGATATGCAGCGTTATCAGAACAATCAGAATGCCAACTTCTACAGCCAAGTTCTCTGTCGAGGCACACATCGTTGGCAAAAATGTGTCGTAATGAAAAGTGAATTGGTAGAAAAAGGACTAATACTCTCTCACATTTATGGAAGTTGTTTGATTTGTTCCAAGGTGACAATTAAAACTTTATGGCTGAACATCACGTATCTACCACTGGCTACGCCTTACAATCCAAAATATGCTTTAGAATTCTCTGTCTCACTACTCTGTAATCCAGCCGGTATTTTCCCGTGTCTCCCGCTCTTTTCACATCACCTTACAATTGATGAGACGTGTGTTCGCTGTTACTAGTTGAAATATATTGCACACTCCCCTGTCGTTTCTACTACCTAGTCGGTATTCTTCCGTACATCAGTCTGCTATCCTTTCCCCTATAACAGCGTTCAAATTCCCCTTGGTTATCAGATCACATACTGACGTACACGTATAATGAACTTTGGCTATTCGAATGAGATACAAAGTATGCATAGTACAAGACTACAACAAAGAAAAAGTCAATCCAACGAGATCCAATTATTTTGTGTAAAGCATCTCATACGTTCTCTCGAAATGCGTAGCTGTGAATGAACACTGCTTTATTACGTGTTGTATGTTACAAAAATGTCACTATTAGTCCCTGGAGCAACTTCTAGTACTCACAAAGGACTATGAGCAGCATTCTCTCCTCCTTTGTACTTCATCTACCGTTCCAAGAATCGACATTTTGTGCGGAGAGGTAATTCCGGAGTTACAAAGCAGTTCTCAGAAATCTAGAGCTTGGACGTGCAATGTACTGTTTTCAGCCGGAACAAAACGCCCGTAGATACACCTTTAGCACCGACAGTGACCTCCCACAGAGATAATTATGCCGAGGGATGGCAACATAGCAGGGTGGAGGAGACTAGTACTTGACAATTTGAAAAGGGCTTTCGACAATGTTGCTTACAATTTGTTATCAACACTTCCGCACATAATAAGCCTCCTTAAAGATATTAGTTTAATTCTTTCTGCCTGATTTTGGTTCTCATTATGTTTCTTCCGACCTTTGATTCGTGTTTCAAATTTTTAGCTGTCTATCATCCTCCATCCTCTCACCACTAACTTCTGAATTGTTCCACCTTTTCATTTAGAGACATTAATCCTAATTCTGCTTTTTTCTCTGTATTTCGCTTTTGAGCCGGAATACATTATTCTAAATTATGATCAGAGGTAAAATACAACGAGTCTATGTTTATCTACAACATATACAAAAGGGCGTGAAAGCGAGGCCATAGGTGAGAAGCGAATGGGATACATTTATAGCGAATCCAATGTAATACTGAATTTCTTCTTGGAACAAGAACTAAGGAGAACTATGGCTCAAATGGTTCAAATGGCTCTGAGCACTATGGGACTTAACACCTGAGGTCATCAGTCCCCTAGAACTTAGAACTACTTAAACCAAACTAACCTAAGGACATCACACACATCCATGCCCAAGGCAGGATTCGAACCTGCGACCGTAGCGGTCACACGGTTCCACACTGAAGCGCCTACAACCGCACGGCCACACCGGCCGGCAAGGAGAACTATGGAACAGGAATTAAAGTTCAGGGAACACAAACGAAAATTTATGTTTTACCAATAATGATTCTATCAGTGGGCAGAGAGCGAAAGGCAAAAGATTTGGAAGGTCAGCTGAATAGAACGAATAGTCCTGAAACATGTTTATAAGAAGAAATCAAATAATAGGAAAAAGGGGTAAAGAAGGGTAGTTAAATTTAATCAGTTGATGTCAGGGGAGGTAGATTAATTAATGAGATTCTAAAAGTAGTTGACGAGTTTTTACTATTTTCACAGTAAAATAAATGCTAAAGGCAGAAATGCCATATGAAAATAGACTTACAATACTGCAATACAGTGCTTCATTATTATCACATTATTTCTTTTTGAATTTTCAATGTTATGTTAAGTTTATAAACGTACGTACTTTATTACTTTCTTGAAGATTGTAAACGAAACTTAATAAAAGTAATTTAAAAACAATGTTGTGAAAAGTGTAGGAGACATACTAGTAAAGTCATGGACTTTACAATGAATAATAATAATAATCTTTAACAAAAGATACTGTCGGCAAGACACTAACACCATTGGTACGTGAGAGCGCGCACAGAACGAGAAGCAAGTTGACTGAGTATGAAATAGGACGCGAGTGACTGTTCAAATGGCTCTGAGCACTATGGGACTTAACATCTATGGTCATCAGTCCCCTAGAACTTAGAACTACTTAAACCTAACTAACCTAAGGACATCACACAACACCCAGTCATCACGAGCGAGTAACTGTGAAAGCGCGCGCAGATTATTTGTGTGAACTCACGTGGTGATAAAATAAGGAAGGCATTGTTTAAGATAGCAAGCAGTCAGTGGCTTGGGCCACAGTACAGTGTTTATTTGGGAAGATTTTCAAGAGTATTAAGGAAAGAAGTGTGCTGCGTGGTCAAATATAACAAATTTTGCTCATCATGAAAGAAGAGCCTTTTGTAGTAATTGTTTTTGTCTAAACGTTACTTTCCACTTGCAACTGTGCCCCTTCAAAGTAAGACTGTGCCATTTATGAATTTGGAAACGTAAAATACTTCCCAGCGAAGTACAATCAGTTACTGCTATTTCACAGTTTTTGTCAACTTTAATTCTTACTCACTATCAAGACTTTTCCTACGTCATTAGCACCAACATTCGTATTCTATTACTATCATTATGCAACCGTATGGTACTTCATTAAAAACAGAGGTGAAGTTTAATATGAAAATATCCATTATACCAGAAGGTAAATCGTAAATTTTTCTATTTCAGTGAAAAGAGAAAGTTTACGATGATTAAAAGTATTACTTAAACTTTTCAAATTTAACTACATTATTTATTTTTTCAGAAATAAGCTTATTAGTGATCATTATAAATTTCCGTGCCAAAGTAATGCTGCGTAATGTAATTCAGTAGTGTTATATAAGTTTACGTATTTATTTTTGAGTTGTGTAGTCCTGGCTTTGTACTTTCGGCGTCGCCTCTTCTGATTGCTGTTAACTGTAACATATTTAGTGTTCAGGGATTAGATTTCTTGTAAAGCGTTTTGTTAGTTGGAAAGAAATGGTTAGTGAAACCTGAAGAGAGTGAAAATTATAGGAAAGTCTCGTTTTCCTATTAGTACCGTGTTAATTTTGCAGTTAGTAAGTTACTTTTTGAATTGTTGAAAAGTGTTCAGTGTCATGTTAATCAGCTCTCACATATTTTCTTATATCTTGCATTTTCAATAGATTTCTCGCACGTACATTGACCCTTGTCGCTTAGATGATTTTCGGTAACCCTTTCGCAAATTTAAAATTCAACTCGACGTGTTTCGTAACTTTTGCTCTCAAGCGAACTGGTGACCGCATTAATTCATTAAAAAATTACAGTTTTGCTAGATTTCAAGTTCTCAGTTTATAACTTTTGCGTTCTAATTACAATCCATCAATACAATGCAAGCTGTGCAAGTGCAATATGTTTCGTTTGCACTATAAGCCCCAGTAGTACGCTTATTTGCATTCTGTCGATATAAGTTCTTCGGAATTGATACATTTTCTGAAAATTACGAAACATTAAGTACACGTGTCGTCAATTACCGGGGAGTGTGGGCAGCCTACAGCCTGAAAATAACGAGCAAAGCGTTTTTGAAAACAAACCGAATATATCGAATATAAACTGACGTGCTAGGGTGGTGCTTCTGATTGTATTAGTCTGGGTTGTAGCGTTATCTGCAGGTAAAACGAGAATGATGAACAGCAAGTGCAAGACGTGATTAGGAGTAGTCATGCAGAGAAGAAAACATTTGTACACAATAGATAAACATGCATCAACGTGCATCTAACCGGCCCTAGGTCTGAAGACTACCACGGCAGATGCTACAACATCCCTATACAGAACCTGACTATCTGGTCCCAGCTCTGCGTTTTCATCAGAGATAAAGCAAAATAAGCCGAAATCTCATTGAAGGAGCCTTGCTGCACCTCTTGCTAAATGTACAGCCGAGGGGTCATTGCCCCCTACGTTCATCCACAATGACATCATGTTGAACGTTCAACGTTCATATTTCCACTATCTGATCAAAAGTATCCTGACACTTTGTTATTGGAAACTAATATGGTGTTTCTCCATCCATTCATAAGGGCTTGAAATTTGCTGGAGATACTTTCAGTGATGTGTCTGAATGTCTGTGGAGGGAATAGTAGCCCATTCTTCATCAAGAGCCGAAACTTTAGAAGTTATGTCGGACTAGGAAATATGCAGCGAAGTCAATTTTCTAACTGATATCAAAGGTGTTCCATTGGCCTCAGGTCGGGACTCTGGTCAGGCCCGTTCATTTCAGGAATATTATTGTCCACGAAACATATTTTCATGTAGGATAGAGCCCCTCGACGCACACACCGGCATGATGGGCAACACGTGGGTCTACTGAACTCTGTGCACAGCGGTTAGTTAACACTAAATGAGGCCTTCGCAGGATGTGGGTACCGCAATGTTTGGGCACGTCTAGTTACAACCATTAATACTCGCTCCTCTTGAGATAGGTTCGGTCGAAAGTTGAACCAAGGGTAGTGGTTTAAAGGGCAGAGAGAAAAAACTGTCAGGGATAGAGCCATGGGAGGAAAACCTCTGCAACAGTCGTGTCGGGCAGCAAGAGCACTAGCGGACTGTTTGGTATCTGCGACAGAGCATGCAGGAGTTAGGTAAGTTGTAGTGGGTACCATGCAGGCCGGTACCTTTGACGTTGCGAGGCGTTGTCACTCGGCGGCTGCAGCTGGGTACCGGTGTTGTCTTCTCGGTCAGCATCATCATACCTGTAGCAGTTGGGTTAATCCTCGGTTAGAGTCGAATAGGTCATATATCGTATGCACAGTGTAAGGTAGTGTTGCCGGTTTGTTTGTGCGTTGGTGGGCGAGTCTATCGGCTACCCTGCTGTTGCCTGTTGGTCGGCTGTGATAGCAGCTGGCATGTCCAGTAAGTATTCTAATGTGCTGGAGCTTTCCGATGTTGTCGCTTGTGAGTGTTAGCTTCCCATAGGTGGGTATGCCCTAGCTTGCAGTGTATTTGATCGCTTATTCTTCCACCTATGGTTTTCATCATATTTCCACAAAATAAGGATGAAAGTATTGTTCGAGTGTCTCGAGTTCCTGTATAGTCGTGTGGCGAGTATTTTGAATACTTCTTTGAGGGTACTTTTTGCGAAGATCCACGATGGGAGTGTAGGGTGGAGCGTTGCAAATGATACTTAACACTTTGTTCTGTACAACCTGCAGGCGGCGCAGGCGTGTAGCAGCTGCATTACCATAGACGAGAGCTGCGTATGTCATCATAAGTCTGACCAGTGTCATGTACATGGACCTCCATACCCTCCTATGTACTTTCCCTATTGAGCACTGGGTAGAGTTGTTTGAGACTCGCGTGCGCTGTGTTGGCGTCGTGCTCTATGTGCGAAATTTAAAACTTAGCCGGTGAATTAAACGTTGGAAGAAATTTCGGGATTTCACCTGGTCGTCGTAAACTTCACACCACGATATTTCAATTAGACACCTGCCAGTCATCTTTAGATGAGACATCGAATACTGTCTTCGATGGATCAGCTATAGATGATTGGCAGGTGTCCAGTTGAAATATAGTGAACTGAAATTAACGGCGACTGGCTGCAATCCCGCAATATTTTCGAACGTGTTCTATGTGTTCCCCACATTTTAGTTTCTCTCGAAAACGTATTGCGCTTGCCTGTTGTGTCACCTGTGTACAGTGTTGATGTTTGCGCAGTAGTTTTGGTCTGCGTGTGAACAGAAATTCTTCGCATTTAGCTCACAAATACTGTTTTATGACGGGACGGATTATCTTATCGGTAAAAACAACCATCTTCACCGAACTGTCCCCGTACTGTACGCAGTGCACAATCGTGCCAAATGTGTTCGTATCTTGCCACATTTATCGTTTTCTTAAGCGCAATAAGGGGTTCAAACCCTGAACACGAAAAATAACACCGCTGTCGAAGCATTGGACAAACCCTAATCCTTCCATCATATTGCCACGGAGTGTAGCGTGATTCATTAACCAAATCATTCGATTGAAGTTATCCCCTATTCAACGTCCTCATTCCTTATATCATATGAAGTGTCGCTTATCATTTACTACAAAAATGTGCGGCTTACAAGGAGCTGCTCGTCTATTGTACCGATACTTTTCAACTCTCTACGCACAATCATTGTGCTTATTGGGCTGTTACTAGCACTTTGAAACTCACGATTCCTTTCGCTGAAGATCATACGAATTCTTTTAACCATCCTTTGCAATGCTCGTGGGTTCCCGTCCGGTAGCCTGGTGTTCGTTTAGCTATGGATGTTCCTTCACATTTTCATTTCACAGTCACCACGCTGTCACCTTGGGTGGCATTAGAAGGCTTGAAATGTCTTTCATAGATTTGTTACTCCTGACATCCAATGACTACTATTTGTCCGCCGCTCGTGGTCTCGCGGTAGCGTTCTCGCTTCCCGAGCACGGGGTCCCGGGTTCGATTCCCGGCGGGGTCAGGGATTTTCACCTGCCTCGAGATGACTGGGTGTTTGTGTTGTCCTCATCATTTCATCATCATCCAGGAAAGTGGCGAAATTGGACTGAGCAAAGATTGGGTAATTGTACGGGCGCTGATAACCACGCAGTTGAGCGCCCCACAAACCAAACATCATCAAACATCATCATCCAATGACTAGTCCGCCTTCGAAATCACTGGGCTCTGCTCACCCTCCCATTCTGCTATTACTGACAACACAATACTCTTCGTCACTTTCATGCAGGCTGGTCCGTCTTTAGCGACATCTAGTGCCGAATACCACATTACATAGGATACTTTTGTTGTATTAGTGTACTTACGTAACCAGTGTTTCTCGACGTGAAGGTCGTGTGCCGTTCCCACAATCTGCCTCGAATGACTGAGCTCTTGAGGTGTTTCTATCCACTTTCATTCAATCTCCAGCCGTCGTATATCTCCTATTTCCTCCACCCATCGCGTTCTCGGTTTGTCGATTGACGTTTACCTTCAGGTTTTCACACCACCACTGCTTTGCCCCAAAAGGCGTTCAGACGTGCGAGCAACATGTAGAGTGGAAATGCAAAACTCTGGAAGTGCCATTTTTTTCCGAAGACACTTATTCAGTGCTGTTGTGTCCCCAGACTTAACCAAGTGTCAAAAGAGGTTAGTTACGTTTAAGTAGTTCTAAGTCTAGGGAACTGACGACCTCAGCAGTTAAGTCCTATAGTGCTCAGAGCCATTTGAACTATTTGTTTACAAATTGTTAGATTCAGATAGGCATACATTTGAGAGTATGAAATTATTAGCCACTGCTGAATAACAGTTATGCTTATCAACAAGTTTATACAACTACAGCCACTGTCAATAATTATAACAACATTAATAATAACAATCTGCATAACTTATCAGACAAAAGAAAGAATTGTTTTTTTGGAATTTTGTTCTTTTGTACATAATTAGATAGAGTTAGGGTTCAAAATGGCTCTGAGCACTATGGGACTTAACATCTGAGGTCATCAGTCCCCTAGAACTTAGAACTACTTAAACCTAACTAACCTAAGGACATCACACACATCCATGCCCGAGGCAGGGTTCGAACCTGCGACCACAGCGGTCGCGCGGTTCCAGACTGTAGCGCCTAGAATCGCTCGGCCACCTCGGCCGGCAGAGTTAGGGCAATAAGGAAATAATGTGTTACCTTTCGGAATTCTACAGTTTGCATTTTTGTGTTTGGAGTTTTTGTGCGTTTTCATTTTTTCTGACAAATATGCAAAATCCCCAACATATGTATTAATTCATGAATTTACATCTGGGCTGAAAAATCAGATATTCTTAAGCTGAACCTTCACAGAAACTTGTGCTAACTGTACACTTCCTTGTTAAATATTTGCTTGTAGTCACGCTTATTTGATTTCGTCACTCTCTCAATCAAAGGATCTTTTCTCGGAGGCCCTAGTTCCTTTGCGGCTAAGATTTTCTGGTAATCTATTTTTATGTTCTCAGAATAAGATTTACACTCTACTGCGATGTTTGCGCTAATATGAAACTTCTTGGCAATCTAAAGCTGTGCGCTGCGCCGACACTCGAACTCAGGACCTTTCCTTTCGTGACCAAGCGCTCTACTGACGTAGCTACCAAGGCAACACTCACGAACAGTTCTCACAACTTTACTTTTCTATCAGAATGTCAAACAGATTGAACGTAGTTCATATTTACACTGCACACGACAGCCAATTCCGTCACAGCAAACAACTAACACCAAACACAAAGTGCCGTTTGTGTAAATGATTAAACTCAAGCAATATGCCTACCAACATGGTCACATAACTAGAATAGAAATGAGGCGCTTAGACCCAGAAGGGCCTAAAGCATACCGCCGTCGATCCCACATTTAACTGATTATCAGAGGAACCATTGATACATCTTCTCTTGAACTTACAACACATATAATTAGACTCATCATAAGGTCAATAGATTTCAGAAGGTTGAAAAACTGCTCACAGTTGACGATGATGTGCCTTAAGCACTTATGAATTTCAGCGCTTCAAATGGATTACTGTGTGATAAAATTCATTACTCAATATACTATAACTCATTCAGAAACAAACAAAATAGGTTTACTATCCGTACAACTTTAGCATATACTGACTTCCAATCTAATTCCACTACAGGAAATAGAGAGTGAATTAGCATATCTTGCTGTCATGTAGCTGGATTTATGCCGAGCGAACGGGCTTAAAAATCTACTGCAGTGTGCTACCATATGGTGGCACTGACATATACTCCTGGTTGAGTGGGAAGGGCTAGCTGTGCACGTCGTTAACTGTTCACGTTGTTTACCAAATACGTATGTATTTCGCCCATAATGCAATTACGTCAATCGAGTTGCGCATGCGCAAAAGCTCCGTAAAAATAGTGTGTGTGTATTCCTAAGGGACCAAACTGCTGACATCGTCGGCCCCTAGATTTACACACTACTTAAACTACCTTAAACTAATCGATGCTAAGAACAACACACACGCCCATGCCCGAGGGAGGATGCGAACCTCCGGCGGGAGGGGCCGCGCAATTCGTGACATTGCGCCTCTAACCACGCGACCACTCAGCGTGGCGCGAAAGGTCCCTAGAACGTGCAAAATTGAAGGTGTGCTCGCGACCCTTATGCCAAGTTTCACCGAGTCTAGAGGAGCAGCAGTGCGGAGATTTCAATGCCGTATGTTTCAGATTGCAGGGTCTACGATACGTCTAACAGCATTCAAATAAAAATAACCAATAGATCAGGAAGATCTCGAAAGTTAGGGTGCTTACGTGTTCTTGTGCTCTTACACAGCAGCCGCCAAACAAAAAATGTTAACCAATGTCATTGTACTGCTTCATGTCACCTTCAGTATGTGATTCAAAGCTGTCTGTATGGTGCTCCAGTGTGATACCGTCACCACTAGCAGTCGCGTTCCCACACTCTGAAGCCATCTGCCGCACAACTCACTGCACGGTACTGTGTCCCTAACCATTGTAGAGAATTGGCGTAGGGAAGAGAATCAAAGGATTAGTCCTAGGAGTACTGCTGTAACCTGTCACGAGGAATATAACCAGATGCTAAAGTAACACGGATCCCTCACACAAAACAAATACGCTTCTCAAGGTGAAAGATGCTCCTAACAAGGGAACCTCCCCATCACACCCCCCTCAGATTTAGTTATAAGTTGGCACAGTGGATAGGCCTTGAAAAACTGAACACAGATAAATCGAGAAAACAGGAAGAAGTTGTGTGGAACAATGAAAAAAATAAGCAAAATATACAAACTGAGTAGTCCATGTGCAACATAGGCAACATCAAGAATGTTCTCAGCGTAGGAGCGCCGTGTTCCCGCGGTTAGCGTGAGCAGCTGCGGAACGAGAGGTCCTTGGTTCAAGTCTTCCCTCGAATGAAAAGTTTACTTTTTTTTGTGATCTGTCCGTTCGTTCATTGACGTCTCTGTTCATTGTAATAAGTTTAGTAAGTTTAGTGTCTGTGTTTTGCGACCGCACCGCAAAACAGTGCGATTAGTAGACGAAAGGACGTGCCTCTCCAATGGGAAGCGAAAACATTTGATCGAAAGGTCATAGATCAACCGATTCCTCCACAGGAAAACACGTCTGATATATTCTATACGCCACTGGTGACGGCATATGCGTCGCATGACAGGAATATGTTGCCGTCCACCTAACTTGTACACTTGGTGAATGGGTAAAAAGGTTCTTCTACCTTGCCCGATACTACGGCACAGTTACCTCGTATCGGACGGACGAACGGACAGATAATAACTGTCTGAAAATAAAAAATTAAATTTTGAACCAAGGACCTCTCGTTCCGCAGCTGCTCACGCTAACCACGGGACCACGGCGCTCTTGGGCTGATACTATCCTTGCTGTTGCTTATTTGGCGCATGGACTACTCAGTTTGTATATTTTGCTTATTTTTTTCATAGTTCCCAAACAACTTCTTCCTGTTTTCTCGATTGATCTGTGTTCAGTTTTTCAAGGCCTATCCACTGTGCCAACTTAAAACTAAATCTGAGGGGAGTGCGATGGGGAGGTTCCCTTGTAAGTGCACTAGGAGGGTCTGTGAATAAAATAAGGTCTTAGTGCCAAGGGCAAGAAGTGGATTTACAATTCTATAGAAGACCTATAATAATTTATAGGGCTGCCCTCTGGTGAAATAAAAAAGAAGAGAAGGTGCAAAGACTGATGGAACGGTTGTCTGATCATTTAATATTAAAAGACTACGACCAAGATGTGGACGGGGCCAAGGAATTGACATATCAGACGTGATTGAACACATAAATAATTTATTCATAACATACAATACATAACACCAACTACGTAAATCCTGCTTCGATGCTTACAATTGCCCAAAATGGGAGGGCCACCACTTTCAAATTGGAAAGGCTTTAATTTAAGAAACTGAAACGCCTATTATACTTTTAAAAAATTATAATACCACAACACATAAGTAAGCGCTAAGTGAACGCACTCTTAAATCTTTAATTATTAATCACAAAGCGTGGGTTTACCACATTTAAATTCTCATTGCAATGTAAAACATAAATACATGAATTCACAACACAGCACGGCTTCAAAATTTCTACCTGGACAACCTATGGTCCTAACACTTTCGTACTACATTCCAGCCAATCACATTAATAACGTATAAACACGGTTGGTAAAATACAAACGTTTGCACTATAATCAATTTTAATAATCCACAATCACTCTAAAAAACATCAGAAGTTCTATACTGAGCATGTAAGCCTGTTTATACAATCTTTCGGACCAAAATAGGCACGAGGGCTATCATAACAGAAGTGCGCTAGTTGCTTTTAGGATAGGTGCTCCCATTAGCTTAATCACTGAGCACATATTTACTTAAGCGACAGGTAAGATAGTTAATGCAAATAGAAGGTATTTCTAAAGTTTTTTTTTTCTTCCTCCCTTTTAACGAGGGGGATTTAGTAAGGTGGAAATTACACTTGGGGGAGACGCAATAGCAACCTAGCGGGCACGCCTTCACGAGGACGCCATGCCACTACACACGTACTTAACTAGCCGCGTAGCCGCTGTTCAAGCCAAACATTAGCAACACAGTGCCATATTTCTGACACCCCAATAGTCGGGATCAAAACAAAACAAAAAATCCCAAGAACGCAAGATCCAGCATAGCGTCAGAACAGATCTTACCTCATGCGGTTGCCTTCACAGATACAGGCATCAAAATGAAAACAAGAACGTGTAACAACATTCCCTAATCAGCAAAATGTCCTTCTTTAGGTCCCGGTAGCGCTAGATAACGCTGACATGCCAATGTTGCCAAACCTCTAAGGCAACACCCTCCAACTGACAAGCCGAAACCAATGTGACCCCTTGTCAGCTCTGTGACAGGACTCGAACCCCCAACTACTCTCAGTGCAACTCACTTAGAATAAATACAGCGCAAATAGTATGGCGGACACATATACCCAGGGATTAACAGAACACTAGACTGAACTAGAATTAACCTTAATAATACAGCACTAGATCTTGGGAGACAAGGAACTAAATCCCCACCCGAAATTCTGCAACCACAGGGCGGGAGGATGAACTACCAAAACACAGAAGTGCAAACGTACACAAATAACTACCAAAATACACCACTACACCGGTTAGCAACGATGCGTGGAGGAATCTGCACTGTCAGAATTGCACCAGTAAACAAAACAGAGGATTGCCACAGCGGTGGCCACAAGCTGGGAAAGACGACAGGATGAACTCAATCCCAAAGGACGATCAACTTGAAACATTCACACTTAACTTCTTTTCTCCTTTCACTCGGCGCACTTCGTCGTTTGTCCAGGACTGCTGTGCACAATTCTGAGCCGTCCCCAGTCGTCCCGGTAGATACCGATCCAGCCGAACTGCTCCCGGACTCAAACCCTCGCCGAACGGCGGCTCCACCGCCCCATGATGGTTACTGTTTGCTTGCCTTAGTCGACGCAGGCGTGATTAGACTGCCATCCGCCTCCCGCGGACAACCAGTGAAGAGCGGACAGAGGGGCCCAACCAGGCCGGCATTCCTCCACGGGTAGAAGTGCGGGTTCGATAACAACACCCGTACGCGGAAGGCAGGATGTCAATGTCACAAGAGCAGACATGAAGGCCACTGCGCGACAACCTCCTCCAGCGTGTTTTTTTTCTTTATTGTAATTTTAATCATTTCATACAAGGCGGGCTGTCAGCAGCATATTACGCTGCTCTTCAGCCTTGAGTGGTACAATAAATTGACATATAGGTGGCACAGATAATACAATAAAAACGGCGGGCAAAAAATGTAGATACGAAAAACAATAAAACATGAAGCCGTTCAACTGGACGAGAAAAAACACTAACACTTATTGACACGGCGCACAAAACAAGGATGACTGCGACGGCACACGTGAACAGTGATGGCGTGACGGCAAAAGAACACGAAGCACAAAACGAAGGCAGACACACGAGACACTGATGGCGATGATCTCCGGCGCGCAAAAGTCCACTGAGCGTGTACGAGTCCGGGGACATGCCAAGAGAGGAGGAGGGAGGCTGGGAGATGGAGAGGGGAGGTCAGAGATGCCACGGGCAGGGGAGATAGGGGGAAGGGAGGAAGGGGGAGGGGAAGCCCGGGGGAAGAGGGGTGGAGGAAGGGGGATGGGGGGAAAGGAGAGAGAAGGGAGGGAGGGTGCCTAAAGGAAAGGACCCAGGAAGTGGCAGGGAGGATCAATGTTGATAGGAGGGGTAGATGGAGGGGAGGAGGACATCATCAGGGAGGGGGAGCTGGCGGAAGCCACCTTGGGAGAGGGTAAGGAGGGTGGAGAGATCGAGACCGGGTTGGACGTGGGAATACAGGCACGGCAGTGGGCAGGGGTGGGAGAGGATGGGCGAGACAAGCGGGTGAGGAGGATCGAGTCTGCGGGAGGTGTACAGGATCCATATCCTTTCAAGGAAAAGGAGGAGGTGGGGGAACGGAATGAGATCATACAGGATCTGCGTGGGGGAGGGGAGACGGATGCGATATGCGAGGCGGAGAGCATGGCGTTCAAGGATCTAAGGATCTGAAGGGATTCATAAAAGGTTGGGGGGGGGGCGGAGATCCAGGCAGGATGGGCGTAACAGAGTATAGGGCGGATGAGGGATTTATAGGTGTGGAGTATGGTGGAGGGGTCCAGACCCCACGTATGGCTGGAAAGGAGCTTGAGGAGATGGAACCGGGAGAGTGCCTTGGCTTGGATTGTCCAGAGATGGGGGGTCCAGGAGAGGCGACGGTCGAGGGTGAAGCCAAGGTACTTAAGGGTGGGGGTGAGGGTGATAGGACGGGCATAGATGGTGTGATAGAAATCAAGGAGGCGGGAGGAAGGGGTGGTTTTGCCTACAGTGACTGCCTGGGTTTTGGAGGGATTGACCTTGAGCAACCACTGGTTGCACCAAGCGGTGAACCGGTCAAGATGGGATTGGAGATGGTGTTGGGAACGCTGCAGGGTGGGGCCAAGGGCAAGTAAGGTGGTGTCATCGGCAAACTGGAGAAGGTGGATGGGGGGTGACGGCGGCGGCATGTCCGCCGTATACAAAAACTACAGAAGGGGCGAGAGGACGGAGCCTTGGGGCACACCGGCGGAGGGAAAAAAGGTATAGGAATGCGTGTTATGGATGGTAACGTAGGAAGGACGGTGGGAGAGAAAGGAGCCGATCAGACGGACGTAGTTAATGGGAAGGGCGAAGGTTTAGAGCTTGAAGAGGAGACCGGAATGCCACACATGGTCATAGGCACGTTCGAGGTCCAGGGAGAGGAAGATTGCGGAGCGACGGGAATTTAGCTGTTCGGAAAGGAGATGAGTGAGGTGAAGGAGAAGATCGTCGGAAGAGAAGGACGGCCGAAAGCCACACTGGGTAACGGGAAGGAGGCGGTGCTGGCGGAGATGCTGGTGGATGCATCGGGTGAGGATGGATTCCAGGACCTTGCTGAAGACCGAGGTAAGGCTGATGGCACGATAGGAGGAGACAGCGGACGGTAGTTTTCCGGGTTTAAGGAACATCAGGATATGGGAGGTTTTCCACAGGTTGGGGTAGTAGCCGGTGGACAGGACTACATTGTAGAGCCTGGCCAGGGTGGAGAGGAAAGAGACAGGAGCTTCACGAAGGTGGCGGTAGGTGACACGATCGTGACCAGGAGCAGTGTTGCGTTTTGCGCGGAGTGTAGCAATGAGATCCTGTGTAGCGATAGGGGCATTGAGTTCCGTGTGTGCAATGTTGTCCAAGTACTGGAAACCAGGTGCGATGGGAGGGACAGAGGTATCAGTTCGATCGCAGACATCCGGGAAGGGGGAGTAATCGAACTGGGGCTCGTCAGGGATGGAGAAGATATTGGAAAGGTAGGAGGCAAAGTGATTGGCCTTACTAAGGGTGTCAGGAAAGGGGTGATTATCATGGAAAAAGAGGATAGTAGGGAGAGGGTTTAGTTCCAGTAAGGCCACGGAAGGCTGACCAGTACTTGGACGAGTTTATAGGTAGGGTAGCATTTAAACGGGTGCATGTCTGTCGCCAGTCCCGGCGTTTCTTAGCCACGAGCAAGGGTCAGATGTGTCGCTGGAGTTGCCGGTGGCGCCTTAGTGTGTCCGGGTCACGCGTGTGAAGGAAGGCACGGTAGAGACGGCGGGATTCATGGAGGAGGAGGACAGCCTGTGGGGGTAAGGTAGGACGGTAGGGGTGGATGACGACAGTAGGGACGTGGGCCTCCATGGCCTCAGACCAGGTCTGCTGGAGAAAGGAGGCGGCATGGGTAACATCGTCAAGGTGGTGGTAGGTGAAGAGGTGGCCTTCGACCCGGGTGGAGAGGGTATCCCAGTAGGCATACCAGTTGGCACGGAAATAGGCATGGACGTACTTCGGGAGAGGGTCATTATGAGGGTTGGGGCGGGGGCGACGACCATCTGCAACGGTGGGGAGGACAGGGAGATGGTCGCTACCAGTGGGGTACAGGACATCCACCGCCATGCGGCCAAGGAGGTTGGGGGAGGAGAGAATGACATAGGGTGTGGAGTTGGATTCGGGATGGGTGTGCTGGGGAATGGGGACGAGGTCGCCTTGGAGGGTGGAGAGGAACCGATGCCACCTCTGCGACTGGGTGGCGGAGCGACTATGGATGTTGAGGTCGGCGACGATCACATAGGAGGAGAAGGTATGATGAATGTGGGAGAGGAAATAGAGAGGAATAGGGGCGTTAGGGCGGACATAGATGGTGGCGCAGGTGACAGTAAGGCCAGGGAAGAAGAGACTAAGGATCAGGTGTTCAGTGGGGTCGGGAAGGAGAGGTTGGAGCCGAACCGGGATCTGGCGGTGGTGGCCAATGGCAACTCCGCCATGCGCAATCGGGAGGGGATTATCGGAGCGGTGGAGAAGGTAGGGCGAAGTGAGGATGGTGTGGTGCGGTTGGAGGAAGGTTTCATTGAGGAGGGAGGCACGCACATGGTGGGTGGCAAGGGTGTGAAGGAAGAGGTTTTTGTTGGCGGGAAGGGAAGAGATGTTGTTGAACAGGATACGGTGCTGTTGCGCCATGACAGGGATTTAGACGGGGGTGTCAATACGGGATAAGGTGAAATGGGCCTGGTTGTGGGAGTAGGTGGCATACATTTTTAGGTGGAAGATGGAACGGGCGGTGAGGGAGACCTGTTGGAGGGTGCGAGGGCGCTGGAAAGGGTGGACGTTTTGCAGGACAATGGTGAGGAACCTGATGATGTCCTCAGCGGGGGGGGGGGGGGACGAAGGGAATTGCCAGGAGGGGTGGGGGCGTCCAGAGGACGGACAGGGATGGTGACCGCGCTCGCCTATAAAAAGTACAGGCCAAAGAGTCTGCTGCAGTAAACACATGAGTCGGTCGTGTTACCAACCTACGGATTCTAAGTACACCAAAGACAGAACTCGCCATCGATAGTGGGTACACTACGGGCGGGAGTTCAAACGAAAGAGCTTCATAAAAGACGAACCCTGAACAACCGTGGAAAAACGTAATAGAAGCGAAGCAATAAAAGACAGCAAGGAGATGCTAGAGCCCGATCCCGCCCAAACACTGTCGATTACCAAAAATATCAACTCCACACGACCCTCAGGAAACGAGCTGTGGAAAGATGGAAGTACACATGGCTCAACTGACTTGCCTAACTGTAAGCATTCTCGCAGCTGAGTTGGAGATAGTGCTGGATATGCACTCGTCACATATTTGGGTTACAACAGAGGCTGCAACACATGAGCACATGTTGAAAAATTGAAATGAAACCCACACTAGTATAAGGAATGTAGTAAGCATAGGAATGGGCGCAAGTGCACCTACCTGCTATAGTTACTTATAGCTGCTTCATTATACATATCTATGTAACTATAGGAAGTAGGGAGCAGGGAAAGAAACAACCACGATACTGTTCAGGTGACATAGTTTATTTCAATGATGGGCTGAAAACAGATGAAGATGCAGGAGCCAGGAGATATCCCATACTGCCTGGACTGGAGAAGCCAGTCTCCTTAGGAAAACCGGTTACCGTGTACCAGGAGGAGCTATTCCCGATCAGAATATGCGCGGAAGAGAATATATGTAGGTGTTAGAACTGTCGAAGCATCTACATTCATGCTTTCACTCATTCAAGCACCTCAGAGCTCTCTATCAGACACTGAAAGAGACCAAAGTTCATTGCTCGGGGACTGGATGCTGCGTTGGTTTCACGTTCCCATCGTCATGACTGTCATTTCAGTACTACCATGGCTGTATGGGCTACCAAGAAGCCCTTGTGAGGCTAGGGGAAGCACTTTTCCTCTCAGCAGTGTTGTGAATATGTCTGTCAATAATGCCTCCAACCTTCTTGGCATATACTCCAAAGCAGAACATAAATGATGGGGCTTCCAACGAAAATACTGTAGTAATAGCGGGGCACGCAAATGGAATGAAGCAACCCCCACTTTTGGCGGCACAATGTAGTAATAAAATACTATTCCTACTGTATTATATCCTATATCGGGCGTTAACAAAAGTTAATCATTGTACGCAAAATGACTGAAATTAAGACAGTTGTTGGAAGAGCAATGGTCGTGTTTACTCTACAAAACGAAGAAGCAGTAACTGGGCATGTCTGAGACATTAATCAGTTTCACCACCTGTTGAGTGACGGAAGTAGATGTATACGAGACGTTGGTGGATGGCGTAGTGCCGCCTCGATGTGTTGATGTCGACGTCGGCCGATGACGATCGCCTGTTGATTGACAACCGGTGGCTACTGTCTCCGCATCTCCGTGTACTCCCGGCTCTACTGGCATCGATCAGAGCATCACGACCTGCGGTCTGCTCGCTGCTTCTTCTGTCATAAGCGGCCACCCATGTCAGTAGACTAACACTACTCTTCTTGCTTAGTCACCACGCGGGATTAGCCGAGCGGTCAGGGGCGCTGCAGTCATGGACTGTGTCGCTGGTCCCGGCGGAGGTTCGAGTCCTCCCTCGGGCATGGGAGTGTGTGTTCGTCCTTAGGATAATTTAGGTTAAGTAGTGTGTAAGCTTAGGGACTGATGACCTTAGTAGTTAAGTCCCACAAGATTTCACACACATTTGAACATTTCTCTTGCTTAGTCGCTGGTGAACACCAAGTACGAAGTTTACAAAATGCATAACACTGTGCTGTCTGTGATAATGTTATTTATTCTGTTACCGGTTTCGGTCTTAAACCATCACCAACGGCAGCAAAAATTGTCGCAGATGTATCACATGTCATACATGTAACATACATCAAAGCTTGTATGACATATGTTACAAATGGCTCTGAGCACTATGCGACTTAACTTCTGAGGTCATCGGTCGCCTAGAACTTAGAACTAATTAAACCTAACTAAACTAAGGACATCACACACATCCATGCCCGAGGCAGGATTCGAATCTGCGACCGTAGTGGTCATGCGGTTCCAGACTGAATCGACTAGAACCGCACGGCCACACCGGCCGGCGACATATGTTACATCTGCGATAATTTTTTCTGCCGTTGGTGATGGTTTAAGACCGAAACCGGTAGCACAATAAGTTATATTATCACAGACACCCAGTGTGATGCATTTTGTAAAAATAAGTCTACTCCACTGTCTAGACCACAGCGGCCATTCGGAGCCTCCTGATGCTCGTAAGGTGTCTCATGCAGAGTTGAACGGCATTTCTGAAAAACTTTAATCATTACAGTCGCAGTTATCCACATCGAATAACGCTTCAGAACTGTTTCATTTGCGGAAATGAATAACAACTCTGTTACGGTATAATGTATTTTGGCAGCGCACACTTCAAGTAGCATTATATAACGTTGATAAGTCTAATCAGAATTCATTTCATTAATATGCTATCAAACCACACGGGCTCACCACGGGTAGTACTAAATATCAAATGCCGGGCGACTTGTGTTGCGTAACAGTAATAACTCATACACGCAAACCTTCCTCGTAAGTCAGTCTGTCTATTAGTCAAGGTCGTACCGAAATATTTACAGTAGTTCCACTGATTAGCTTTCACATACGGACAGAGAAACGTGACTAGAGACTTCAGTTCATCATAGGCCAGCCAATTTTCACGAAATATTTATAAACTTTATAGAGGGATATTATCTTTATAGAGAGATATTCCTCGTGAATTAATATTTTTGATAATAAAAGCCGTATCGAAATCCCTACAGTAATTCCTGAGGTTATTCTTCACATACAAATAGAAAGCTGACTATAATTTATAATACATATAGATTGTGTGTTTTGAGATCAATGTCGCCTCTCCATGTACAAATAGAGCAGAAGAAGGAGACCTGATGGAGGGGAAGTTGCTCTTACGAGTGACAGACCACACTAAAGAAACGAAATCTAACCGAAACTATTACTGGTTATGTTGGTACATCACACTCTGCAAAGGAACCTATTATGTACACTGAGAACTATCTGGCTTATTCATTAGACTCATGAGTTACACATACAGGTACATGTGGATGGATAACCAGCCCATCGCGCAATCTCCACTCTGGGAGACCGGGTTTTACGTTAGAGTACCTTCTCCTCGGTGAAATGCAAATCTAGGGTAAGAGATCTATCGCCTATTTTCTTCCTTGTTAAATAGACAGCAGAGGAGAGGGTTGGTGCTTCCACCCTCCTAGTCACTGTAGGATGTGCCTGGAACAAAGACTCACACAGGAATAGAAAATGGTTGAAACTGAGGAAGAATGGGAAAGATTAAAACCAATAATGCTGAAAATAGCTAATGAGGTACTAGAAGAAAATAAAATATAATACTGAAAAAGGGGTCTGAAAATACTGAATACAAAAATAGCTGACAGTATTAAAGAAAACCAAACTGTTTATAACGCCTATTTACAAAAACAAACAAATGAAACCTGTGGAATATATGAACAGAAAAGAAATAAAACAGAGAATTTAACGAAAAGATATCATAGTGAATACTGCCAAGGTTCACTGCTAACACTGAATGTGACAGTCATGGATTCAGACTGTATAGTTTAAACTGATGAAGCATATGAATGAAACTGAGAAAGACACTGCAAACATTGATACAATAACAGAAAATCAGCGGATACATCACAACAGGAATTTGTGGTATGACGAAGACAATGCCGAAAGTCATTCTATAATAAGTGATAACTCTATAGATAAAATTGATATAAAATAATTAAAAGCTGCCTTGAATGTAACAAAAAGTAGAAAAACGTCTGTCCTAGGCGAGATTAATGCTGAATTAATCAAATATGGAAGAATCATATTACAAATTTACTTTCTACATTTTTAAATATATCTTGGAGGAGCTGTTCTGTACCTGAAGAATGGAACAAAGCTAAAATTATCTCTATATTTCAAAAAACAATAGAAAAGACACAGGAAATTATATGGGTATGAGTTTACTAAATGCAGAATATAAAATTCTTAATCAAAGATTACAAACCATTGATTATGCAATAATCACAGAAGAGCAATCAGGCTTCGAAAGGGTAATGGTAATATGGTTGTAATGTAAAGGTGATATGGTTATAATAAGGCAAATTCTTGAGAAACATCGGGAATTTGGTGAAAACTCATTTATATTTATTGATTATGAGGAAACCTTCATAAGGTAAAGAGACTCCTTTCATGGTATATATTGGAAAGAAAAGTTTTCCCTAAACACCTTATCAATATCAGGAAGAGTCTATACACAAATATAAAAGAAGTTATAAGTTCAGATTCGTGAATGTCAGATGAAATTTCAATAAATCAAGGTGTTCGACAGTGATGTAGCCTATTATCCACTTTTATTTACTTTGTGTATTGACGTTCTATTTATGAAACGGAAAAACGAAATATTGTCAGGAATTGAAGTAGGATCTAACATGCCGTTAAATATTGTTATATGTTGACGACTAGGTAGTTATTCAGGAAACAGAAGATAATTTACAAGAGTCGTATATAGATTGAGCCAAAACGCGACATACCATACTACAACCATATCTGTGAACAAGACCAAGATAATGGGCTTCAAAGGAAAGAATCCAGTCAGATCGAAAATAATAATTAATGAGAAAACTTTAGGATGAGTATCCTACTTCAGTTATGTAGGATGTGATATTACTTTTAACTACGACAAAGATATTGAGAAAGAGGTTAATAAATAAGAAGATATCTGTGGAACAATTGGGAGCACTTTAGGAAGTGAAACAAGAAAAGAAACACAAATGAAATTCAATAAAGTACCTACTCTAGCATATGGTTTCGAGTCACGGACAGTAACAAAAAAGAAATATACAGGTAGTAGAGATGAAATTCATTAGATGTGTATGAGTCTGTAATAAAATGGATAAAATAAGGAACGAAACAATAAGATCACATTTTTTTAATTTTTTTTGTTAGTGACAGGATACAAAATAGAACGAAGTGGAAGGATCATGTTGAGAGAAAGCCAGAAAATATATTGCCAAAAAAGTTAGTGAATTATCGGCCGACTCCAAAGAGAGAACTGGGTAGTCCTCATAACGGACAGGTGGATGATAGAGACCGGAACAGGTGTCCACAGCACCTAATCCTTAGAAGGAGATGATGATGATGATGATTATGGTAATGATAATAATGTGCACTGCTACCTGTTGCCCCAAAAACTCATAAACACTCAACTCTGCACATGCCCAGAACAAAGTCCTCCCAAACTAAGGTTTTATTTTCCTAGAGTCAATATGGTTGCCAGGAAAGACAAATGGTACTAAGCATAAAAATATTTACTCAAATTAAAATTAAAATTTTTCGAGCTTTTAAAATAACTTCATTATGAGGCCAAAAGTGACAATTACAAAAGTTGTTTCAGCAGTCGTTCTCTCAGGACTCCTGACATATACCACTGGATAATGGCCGAAATCAGTCATGGTTTTTAAAATAATACGTTAAGTCCAACTGCTGCTAACATTTTATTCGAAGCCAATACTACACAGCTCTGGAACTGCATCAAGATAATCCATATGTTGGACAAGAAATTTAGTTACACGATTAACAGTCTCATTTATAAATGTAATGCTTAAAGTAATGCTAGTTTACTCCTGAAGAAAGAAATTAATTTGCTACGAATGCTTAAAATTTTTTCCATTTTTGTGGTTATTAAAGATGTTACTAAAAGCAGTAGAATTTAGTTATGCGGAAGCAAAATCCTTATGCTCACCAAAGTGCAAAGGATACCAAATGCCAACTGCCAATGACAAGAAAAGCGTTTTCGAGAAAGAGGAATTTGATGACATCGAATGTACACTCCTGGAAATTGAAATAAGAACACCGTGAATTCGTTGTCCCAGGAAGGGGAAACTTTATTGACACATTTCTGGGGTCCGATACATCACATGATCACACTGACAGAACCACAGGCACATAGGCACAGGCAACAGAGCATGCACAATGTCGGCACTAGTACAGTGTATATCCACCTTTCGCAGCAATGCAGGCTGCTATTCTCCCATGGAGACGATCGTAGAGATGTTGGATGTAGTCCTGTGGAACGGCTTGCCATGCCATTTCCACCTGGCGCCTCAGCTGGACCAGCGTTCGTGCTGGACGTGCAGGCCGCGTGAGCCGACGCTTCATCCAGTCTCAAACATGCTCAAGGGGGGCAGATCCGGAGATCTTGCTGGCCAGGGTAGTTGACTTACACCTTCTAGAGCACGTTGGGTGGCACGGGATACATGCGGACGTGCATTGTCCTGTTGGAACAGCAAGTTCCCTTGCCGGTCTAGGAATGGTAGAACGATGGGTTCGATGACGGTTTGGATGTACCGTGCACTATTCAGTGTCCCCTCGACGATCACCAGTGGTGTACGGCCAGTGTAGGAGATCGCTCCCCACACCATGATGCCGGGTGTTGGCCCTGTGTGCCTCGGTCGTATGCAGTCCTGATTGTGGCGCTCACCTGCACGGCGCCAAACACGCATACGACCATCATTGGCACCAAGGCAGAAGCGACTCTCATCGCTGAAGACGACACGTCTCCATTCGTCCCTCCATTCACGCCTGTCGCGACACCACTGGAGGCGGGCTGCACGATGTTGGGGCGTGAGCGGAAGACGGCCTAACGGTGTGCGGGACCGTAGCCCAGCTGCATGGAGACGGTTGCGAATGGTCCTCGCCGATACCCCAGGAGCAACAGTGTCCCTAATTTGCTGGGAAGTGGCGGTGCGGTCCCCTACGGCACTGCGTAGGATCCTAAGGTCTTGGCGTGCATCCGTGCGTCGCTGCGGTCCGGTCCCAGGTCGACGGGCACGTGCACCTTCCGCCGACCACTGGCGACAACATCGATGTACTGTGGAGACCTCACGCCCCACGTGTTGAGCAATTCGGCGGTACGTCCACCCGGCCTCCCGCATGCCCACTATACGCCCTCGCTCAAAGTCCGTCAACTGCACATACGGTTCACGTCCACGCTGTCGCGGCATGCTACCAGTGTTAAAGACTGCGATGGAGCTCCGTATGCCACGGCAAACTGGCTGACACTGACGGCAGCGGTGCACAAATGCTGCGCAGCTAGCGCCATTCGACGGCCAACACCGCGGTTCCTGGTGTGTCCGCTGTGCCGTGCGTGTGATCATTGCTTGTACAGCCCTCTCGCAGTGTCCGGAGCAAGTATGGTGGGTCTGACACACCGGTGTCAATATGTTCTTTTTTCCATTTCCAGGAGTGTATATTTGGCATTGCGAAGTACATTCTGACGATTTCTTGGAGTGTAACCTTGTACAAAAATGAAACTTTGGTGGTGAACAGTTTTGATAAGACAATACAAGCGTTTGAAATGAGTTAACAACGAAGTACGATGAATATAAGTGGATCTTCAAGTAATGAATAAGAAGTGGACCGATGTGGAGAAAAAGGAAATTTATGAAAAAGTTTGATTAAACGGTGAGATCGGCTACAGGATATGTCCTAGAATATCAAGGAATTGCCAGTTTGGTAATGGAAGAGACTGTGAGGGGCTGAAAACTGCAGCGGGCGGTCAAATCTTCAATACAGAAAGCGAGTTCAAATGGATGTACGTTGAAGGTGTTATTAAGAAGTGAAAAGGCCTACTCAGGATAGACTGGGGTGCTGCAGAAAAGCAGTCTTGGACTGTAGATGACACGAAATGAATTTAACGTTCTCCTAGCCTTGGCTGTCGTTTTATGTGGATAGCTCCAGAACGGTGCATTTATGACCCATGATTATTTGTCAAATCATGCTCTTTTCACCGCCTGCTGTCCTCAACATAGCCACACGTTCGTCAGTCACGTATTGGTCACAGTATTTTTGATGCAAGAGTTATTTCTATTGTTGCAGCCACACAGACAAGAGAGTAACCCACAATACGCGCTGCGTGGAAAAGGGAGCGGGCAACTCATATTAGTTTCATGGACGTGGGATGGGCGAAGCAAAACGGATTACAGTTTCTTGCAAAGTAACACCCAAAATTCTGGAGAACTGTATTGTTAGTAATCATCAAACATATTAGACCTACCTGTTTTAGAAACAGGTACCTTCTACATATGTACTTAACTCAAGTAATACACTCGGTATGATTTTTCTGCATATTATTTTCCTATCAGACAGGTAGCTTTCAGATACATGATAATACTTCCTGTATTCAAATTTTTTATAGTTTCTGGCATTGGCTTTTAACACGAGAAGAAATGTCGTTAACTGAAGGCACAACGAACAGTAGTGAAAGCTTATATAACAGACAATCGTCTCATCTTTTGAGTAGCAAGAAGAATAGCGGCGAACGGTTAACGCCTAAATATTTATGAGATTTTACGACAAATGGCTTTGGCTCCACTTGCACAAATCTGAATTGATACGCATGTTTCTGTGACATCGTAAGGATATATTTTCCGTTTACGAAAATATTTGGTTTTTAAGAAGGGTGATTTTGTTCAGAGGGGCGGGGGAGTGGGGGGTGGGGGGAAAGTCAGACGGCAGATGCTATCCCCAGTCTCTCGCTCTTTACGACGTCGTACGTAACAGCGTAACAGTAGTATTGTGGGTGAAACACAAGTAGTAATATGTGCTAAGGCATACCCACCAATGTGTTGTATTAAATATTGTACGTAAATGGAAAGATGCAGCTAAGATATGTTTCCCGGTCACTCGTCATAACACTTCTTTGCAATAACACTATGTTGTTTTTGACTGGGAACTAGAGGGTGCCAGAGAGTGCTTGCATTTATTCAACGAACCCCAAAAAGTCGAAATACTTTCACACCAAACTTTTACATTAACGGTAGATAGCTTGTTATTCGTTTTAAGGAGAGTTTTCCTCCACTGCAGGTATACCTCTCAGAATGCCCCAGGATGAGTAATAGAGATGAGCATGACACACACAACCACGCATATTGCGTTCATGCATGCAGTGGGTAACCTCACCCAGTGCGTGAGCCCTCAGAGGAAGTGAGTATGTTAAGAGGAGAGCAAGAACAGCGAAGAGATGGCTGACGCAGAATAGCTGCACGCGAGTGAAGAGGTCACTAAATCCAAACGTTTGAGTGTTGCTTTCTGTGAGTTCAACACATTCGTCTCGCAATAATAAGATCTTCCGCCGTACTGCAACTGCTGTGTTCGGATGCAGGCTGAGTTGGCATCCCTTCGCTCCCAGCTTCAGGCAGTGTTGGCTTCGGTCACACAGCTTGAGGCTGTTGCCAATTGGCATCACTGTGGGGGTCCGGATGGGGGTTTGTCGGGGACGGCCAGCTCGTCCCACGCATCCCCCGAACGGACTACGACTGTGGCTACCTGGGATACTGCCCACATTGAGGCTGATCCCTCACATGTGGTAGAGTGGGAGGTCGTCTCGAGGTGTGGCAGGGGGCGAAAGACATTTCGGAGGGCTGAACGGAAAGCCTCTTCAGTTTGTCTGACGAACCGGTTTCAGGCTCTGTCTCAGGCTGATACTGATCTTCGGCCGGACATGGCTGCATGTCCTGTTCCAGAGGTTGCCCCTCAGTCTGCAAGATCCGGGCGGTCGCAGAGGGTGGGCTTACTGGTAGTTGGGAGCTCCAACGTCAGGCACGTAATGGGGCCCCTTAGGGATAGGGCAGCAAGAGAGGGGAAGAAAACCAATGTGCACTCCGTGTGCATACCGGGGTCGTCATTCCAGATGTGGAAAGAGTCCTTCCGGATGCCATGAAGGGTACAGGGTGCACCCATCTGCATGTGGTCGCTCATGTCAGCACCAATGATGTGTGTCGCTATGGATCGGAGGAAATCCTCTCTGGCTTCCGGCGGCTATCTGATTTGGTGAAGACTACCAGTCTCGCTAGCGGGATGAAAGCAGAGCTCACCATCTGCAGCATCGTCGACAGGACTGACTGCGGACCTTTGGTACAGAGCCGAGTGGAGGGTCTGAATCAGAGGCTGAGACGGTTCTGCGACAGTGTGGGCTGCAGATTCCTCGACTTGCGCCATAGGGTGGAGGGGTTTCGGGTTCCGCTGGATAGGTCAGGAGTCCACTACGGGCAGCAAGCGGCTACACGGGTAGCAAGGGTTGTGTGGCGTGGACTGGGCGGTTTTTTTAGGTTAGATGGCCTCGGGCAAGTACAGAAAGGGCAACAGTCTCAAAGGGTGCGGGGCAAAGTCAGGACGTGCGGGGACCAAGCAGCAATCGGTGTTGTAATTGTAAACTGTCGAAGCTGCATTGGTAAAGTACCGGAACTTCAAGCGCTGATAGAAAGCACCGAAGCTGAAATCGTTATAGGTACAGAAAGCTGGCTGAAGCCAGAGATAAATTCTGCCGAAATTTTTACAAAGGCACAGACGGTGTTTAGAAAGGATAGATTACATGCAACCGGTGGTGGCGTGTTTGTCGCTGTTAGTAGTAGTTTATCTTGTAGTGAGGTAGAAGTGAATAGTTCATGTGAATTATTACGGGTGGAGGATACACTCAACAACCGAGCTAGGTTAATAGATGGCTCCTTTTACCGACCTCCCGTCTCAGCAGCATTAGTGGCAGAACAACTCAAAGAAAATTTGGAATACATTTCACATAAATTTTCTCAGCATGTTATAGCCTTAGGTGGAGATTTCAATTTACCAGATATAGACTGGGACACTCAGAATATTGAGTGTTTGTGGAAAAAGTTCAAGTCAATCGTAAAATGCGTTTTAGACAGGTACGTGCCGAGTAAAACTGTGAGGGACGGGAAAAACCCACCGTGGTTCAACAACAAAGTTAGGAAACTACTGCGAAAGCAAAGAGAGCTTCACTCCAAGTTTAAACGCAGCCAAAACCTCTCAGACAAACAGAAGCTAAATGATGTCAAAGTTAGCGTAAGAGGGCTATGCGTGAAGCTTTCAGTGAATTCGAAAGTAAAATTCTATGTTCCGACTTGACAGAAAATCCTAGGAAGTTCTGGTCTTACGTTAAATCAGTAAGTGGCTCGAAACAGCATATCCAGACACTCCGGGATGATGATGGCATTGAAACAGAGGATGACACGCGTAAAGCTGAAATACTAAACACCTTTTTCCATAGCTGTTTCACACGGCAGTTCCTTCTCTAAATCCTCGCACAAACGAAAAAATGGCTGACATCGAAATAAGTGTCCAAGGAATAGAAAAGCAACTGGAATCACTCAACAGAGGAAAGTCCACTGGACCTGACGGAATACCAATTCGATTTTACACAGAGTACGCAAAAGAAATTGCCCCCCCCTTCTAACAGCCGTGTACCGCAAGTCTCTAGAGGAAAGGAAGGTTCCAAATGATTGGAAAAGAGCACAGATAGTCCCAGTCTTCAAGAAGGGTCGTCGAGCAGATGCGCAAAACTATAGACCTGTATCTCTGACGTCGATCTGTTGTAGAATTTTAGAACATGTTTTTTGCTCGCGTATCATGTCGTTTTTGGAAACGACAGACAGTCGTTCTTCCCGCGAACCATACGCGACTGGAACAGAAAATGGAAGTAATGACAGTGGCACGTGAAGTGCCCTCCGCCACACACCGTTGGGTGGCTTTCGGAGTATAAATGTAGAATGTAGATGTAGATGTATTTTATAAACATTCCATGACATTTCATTACGACGTCTCAACGTGGTCTGAAAGTCGAAGCCGAATACCGTTGCAAAAATATTTCGTGAAATGTATCCTGATGCATCTCTTGCCTCAAAAGTCTGACGTGAGCTCCTACGGTGTTCTGGAACATGTTGTAGAGGATACTTATCCTCTTGTTTGTCGTGTCAAAGAGCTACTGTACATTGAATTTATATCGTTATGTAGAGTATGGAAGCAATCATACTACCGCCTTTTCAAATAGTCCAATGTGTTGAGTGCATTGCCAGCCCAACGAAGCGGTTTACCTGCAGTGAGTGGAGGATGTAATTCAGGCCAAAGGTGGTTCCATCATGTTTTGGTATGCCTTTCATACGTCAACTTGGGCCCACTAATTTAACTAATCTCGAACAGAAAATAGGATGTCTATTTGCGTATTCATTGTGACCAAAAGTAGCCCTTTCTTCCATATCGTCGTAACGAGCATGCAGTGGAAGCTCCCAACTCAAGATTACAACAGTCATACTCGCAAGGCTGCATGCGTACATTCCTGGTTTGACAAAGGCTCAAGCAACCTATGACACTTCGACTGGCCAGCTAAATCACATTGCTTTCGTACAACTGAAAATTGCGAGAGTGTTGCGAACGTCGGATGAAATGTAGCAGTCAGCATCCAAGGCTTGTGGATTCTCTTCTTCCGCAAACAGAGACGATTGTCAACACCAGCAGTAGTGTTTTTTATTTATTTGCTCTTAAGAGTGACTACATTATTAAGCCATGACCATTTACACAATTCAGCTTTCAACAGTTGCACTATTGAGCCACCAAAATGGAAAAAAACTTTTAACGCAGAAAGAAAAAGCTATTTAATTTCTAAGCGTTTAAGTTTTAATTAAATTATTCTCTAGAGAACCGGTTTGTAACGTCACTAATTAGTGACAGAATTTTATAATTAACAACTGAACAATGGTAACGGCACAATTTCTGGAAGTCTGTGATTAGATTAGTAAACTGACAACTAAAATAAATTTTATCAGGCATCTACGAACCGCTATATCGTTCCTAGCAGACCAGTAATACCTGTAGGGAATGGTATTCAAAGGTTTTTCAATTTTGAGAAGAGTTTTTCTCTATCTTGCTGGAACTTGGAACAAGCGAAGAATAAATGATAAATTAATTCTTACAGTTCATTATTGCAACCACAAATTTCTGAATTTCTTAGTTTAAGCACTAAAAATCAAGATGAGAACGGCCTTGACTTAATCACATTCGAGTGACTGTAGAGACAGCGCTGCAGATCTTCATGATGAATAAATCCGCTTCATTTGTGCTTCATAAGCCCTTTATTGGGATAAAATCGTACACGACTCGGGATTGAGGATATAAATCCCATCTTCAGGCGCTTTTTTGCGTACGAGAAAGTCGTACCAGCCATGTAAAAAAGAAATAAAGGAAAAAAAGGCCGGAAAATTTATCAAGTAGCATGAGAGATCCCGTGCGGGTGAGGTATGAACAGGTTCTCCGAGTCGACCAGCACCACACCGAGTGAAAGGGCAAGGAAAGTGCCTAGCTCGACGCATATCATGCAAACCCCACAAAACGGGTCAACAGACTGCAGTGTACAGACATATCGCGAAACCAGAGCCGCGTCTGTGGAGTTGATCACACTCGCAACACTTCCCATTACCTATGTTTGATGCTTCTTATTCGGTTTCCCACAGGGACCTGATTTCCATTTTTATTTGATGTTAAAATTCGGTAAATGGTAACTAACACCAGTTGACATCACAGCAGCTGAGAAGAGTGCACCACCTACCATCTTCGAAGGATGCCATGGGTCTGATGATGGTCGTATGATATGACCGAAACCGGTCACCTATATTCTTGTAACATACGTGGTGTGATGAAGACTGAATTTAATAAAGAAAAATGTTTAAAATTTTTGATCAGTGCTCCAAAAATGTTTATTAAAATTGTTCAAATGGTAACTAGATGTCAAGATAGTCTCTAGAATGTGGTGGCGTTGCACGTCATTAATGTAATGTCACTTACAAACAAATAATAATTTTCTTCCAGTGTGTTCAGGAAGCACACAACTCTTGCAAGAAAGTGGCGTTCCATGTCATAAAGTTTATCGTGAAAGTAATCTGTAAAACATGAACAAAGTATTCAATCATAAACTGAGCGAAAAAATCTGCAAATTTTGAGCTACTTTTGATCGAGTTCAAATTTATATTATGAATACTTATAAAGTTAAAATATTTTTCACACATCGTATCTGTGTGATGAGGCAGGTACTATTGCTGGCTACTGACACAAATCCTGCATTCGAATTCTGGAGTCTTACGGCGCGTGAAGTTCTCAGAGTAGATCCACTCAGAGCCAGAAAGCAAAAATATAAATAAGCATCAAAATTCATATGCGTGATAAGTGGTTCAATAAAGCCCTTAAAGTGTGAGCTATACCACATTTATTTATTTCATTACATCAATACAGTTTTCACAGCGTCCAGCAGTATTCTGAGTGCCATCCGTATAACTGTTGTTTCTAAAGAATTTGTCCTGGTGTACTCAATAAATTTTAAAGTTACGCACGGGGAAGTGGCTCGTGTGCTCCGCGTTTGTGAACACGTTGCTGAAGGAGTAAAGATCGTTTTACCATCGAATACAAATACAGGTATAAAATATTCCAATTTAATGGCAACATTATTTGACTTTTTAACTAACTCTACTGTGAAATGAGCTGCGCAAAGTAGATATTTTGCAGTCTGGAGAGGCAATGCGCTGTACAGGAACTGCCGGCCACTTGCGCGGCCACTGCTGTTCAACCCCACTTGCCCAGAGGTGGAGGTGGCCGCCCGTGGCGCAGGTGGCGGCTGGCGGTAGCTACAGCGAGGGAGGGTCTGCGAATAATTCATTTGCAGCAATAGCGGATACAATGGGAGCCACCGGCTTTGAGCGGGACACTGGGTCCGCAGATAATTGTATTTGCGCCACTCCAGTGGAACCCGCCACCCCGTCTCCAGATACTTGGAGCCTACCACTTCGACGTAGCCTTTGCTGCAGACACAGGACTCAGATTCAGCAACTGTCAACTACAGCGGCTGCAATTTGTGTTCTGCCTTATCGCAACCAGCAGCAGGCAAAACAGAGCAAGCCCGTATTGCACTTGTGTATTGTGAACATCGCAGTATTCACCACCTGCCGCGGATATGGTCGTTTGCTTTTCGCGAACACTGTGAAAGAAGCTACAAAACGAGAAGCCCCGTTCCACTAGATGAACAGCCGTTAATTTTAATCTATGCGTCACTTTGTATACTGGGTGGAAATGACAGTTTTCAGTTTGCTGGGACTGGTATCAGTACAGAAAAATGGCCCGGATATAGCAAGGTTTCAGGGGCTCATATTCGTAAGGATGGTTCAGATCCCCATCCGGACATTCAGAATTCATTTCTCACTACTTTCCTAATGTTCTTAAGGCAAATCGTGGGTTGGTCCCATTCAAGTGCACACAACCTCCTGGAACCCTTTCAAATCTCCTCAGAAGCAAAATAAACTCCAGAATGAAACGAACGTCAGTAACATTCATAGACCGACGCAACAGAGCGCCGCATTTGAAGGATACGAGCCTTCCTACGTGGCAGCTAGCTCCATCATCTCCACTGGCCATCCTGTCAACTAGCTGCAATCAATGAGTAGCGCACACCGGTAAGAGACGTTCCGACTACGATCCGTCAGCCCACAAACAAAGTTGACTTAACTACCGAATGGGTGGCATAGTGGGACCGCCGGCGCTTGTGACTTCGATGCTCAGTAGCGTCGGTGGGACGACATTTCCGGACATAGGTTCCTGTCCTGGATTTGGCCTCAACACGTTTAAGGGGACCTGGACGTGAAAATGACTAAAAATCGAAAAAAAATTTTTGCCGCTATCTGAAAGACAAATTTCTCCCGTTTCCAAAAAGGTACGGTTTATTAACCATTGTTACTATAGTCTTAAACACTAGTTGACCAAATGTCTGCACACTGGCTTCAGGCAAGGTATACCACGATAAACAATCCATGCCTGAAACAGTCGTGGAAACAATAAAGCCAATATACAGGGACCTTGCAGATAAAAAATTACTCAGTAAATGTATATATGGCCGTACACAAAGCCCTAATCAAAGTTTCAACAGCTGCGTGTGGCAACGAGTACCATAACCGGTGTTTGTTGGTTGGACAGTACTGAAAATGGGTGTGATGGATGCTGACATCTGCTTCAATAATGGTGTAATCAGCAGGACAAAAGTAATGGACAAATTAGGCATCCAGCTGGGAAATAATATGGTAGCTGCTCTGACTGCCATAGATCATGAGCGACTAGTTGAAGCTGGAAGGGCTGTGGAAACTACTACTAAAGAGTCTAGAGTAAGGAATAGGCTCCTGAAGAAGTGTACAGAAGATAAATAAGCAGTTGACCAGCAACATTATGCTGCTGGAATGTTCTGAAAGAGGCATACGGTGAGTCAAAAACACTGAATATTCTTTCTCATTTTCTCGAAACTACATTTTCAGAACTTTAGGTACATATAACTTCACAATGATTTTATCCGTGTTCACCAAATTTCTCTAAAGTTAAGAATGGGATAGTATCTTTGTATTATGCCTAATACATCGCTGAAATGATCTATGTTTGTCATTCTGTATATAATTTTAGCTGCATTTTTTAGACAAAATAGTAATGTGGTATAAAAAGGGGTTTTCTATTTCCTCAGAGATACGCCAAGCTACAAACCGAGAGGCATAATGTGCTCCTATAAATGTTGACAGCAGCCTGCCACTGTTTGAATGCTATTACACTGATGGTGGGCCAGAAAATAGTACCAGAATGGGAACGTGTATTATAAAAACTTCTATCAGGCAAAATACTGTAATTCTTAAACTACACGTATATTTCAATAAATTTCCTATTACACATTGAGTTAATGCCATTCATTGTTGGTAAAAAACCACAACACCCTCCACACTGTAGATCAAGAGTAATGTGTACTGAGAAAGAGGTATAAAAATGTAGCCCGTTCACGTCCAAGTCCCCTTAAAAGAAAAAAAAATATAGCCCACATCTGTCCAAGTGTTTACATCTAAATCTACATCTACATCTGCATGGATACTCTGAAAATCACATTTAAGTGCCTGGCAGAGGGTTCATCGAACCTCCTTCACAAATCTCTATTATTCCAATCTCGTATAGCGCGTTGGAAGAACGAACACCTATATTTTTCCGTACGACCTCTGATTTCCATTATTTTATCGTGGTGATCGTTTCAGCCTATGTAGATCGGTGTCAACAAAATATTTTCGGATTCGGAGGAAAAAGTTTGTGATTATAATTTCGTGAGAAGATTCCGTCGTAACGAGAAACGCCTTTCTTTTAATGATTTCCAGCCCAAATCCTGTATCATTTCTGAAACACTCTCTCCCATATTTCGCGATAATACAAAACGTGCTGCCTTTCTTTGAACTTTTTCGATGTACTCCGTCAGTCTTGTCGGGTAAGGATCCCACACTTCGTAGCAGTATTCTAAAAGAGGATGGACAAGTGTAGTGTAGGCAATCTCCTTAGTAGATCTGTTACATTTTCTAAGTGTCCTGCCAATGAAATGCAGTCTTTGGTTAGCCTTCCCCACAAAATTTTATGTGTGTTCCTTCCAATTTAAGTTGTTCGTAATTGTAATTCCTAGGTATTTAGTTGAATTTACGGCCTTTAGATTTGATTGATTTATCGTGTAACCGAAGTTTAACGAATTCCTTTTAACACTCATGTGGATGACCTCACACTTTTCGATGTTTAGGGTTAACTGCCACTTTTAGTACCATTAAGGTATCTTTTATAAATCGTTTTGCAATTTGTTTTGATCTTCTGGTGACTTTATTAGTCGACAACGACACCGTCATCTGCAAACAACCTAAGACTACTGTTCAGATTGTCTTCCAAATCGTTTATATATATATAAGGAACAGTAAAGGGCATATAACACTACCTTGGGGAACGCCACAAATCACTTCTGTTTTACTCAGTGACTTTCCGTCAATTACTGCGAACTGTGACCTCTCTGACACGAAATCGCAAATCCGGGTCACATAACTGAGACGATATTCCATAAGCACGCAATTTCACTACAAGCCGCTTGTGTCTCACAGTGTTAAAAGCCTTCAGCAATCCAGAAATACGAAATCGATCTGATATCCCTTGTCAATAGCACTCAACACTTCATGTGAATAAATACTAGTTCTTCTAAAGCCATGTTGCTTGTGTGTCAATAGACCGTTTTCGTCGAGATAATTCATAATGTTGGAACACAATATACGTTCCAGAATCCTGCTGCATCAGCATTTGGTTTTATTAAGTGATTAAAATTGTTTCAATACTCCGAGGACACCTACTTCTACGTTACTCATGTTGGCAGCTGTTCTTGATTCGAAATCTGGAATATTTACTTCGTCTTCTTTTGTGAAGGCATTTCGGAAGGCTGTCCTTAGTGGTAGCACTGTCTTTGATAGTATATCGATTGATATCGCGCAGAGAAGGCATTGATTGTTTCTTGTCGGTAACCTACTTCACATACGACCAGAATCTCTATGGATTTTCTGCCAGGTTTCGAGACAAAGTTTCGTTGTGGAAACTCTTACAAGCATCTCGCATTGCAGTCCGCGCTAAATTTCGATCTCTCTAAAAGATCGCCAATCTTGGGGATTTTGCGTCTGTTTAAATTTGGCATGTTTGTTTCGTTGTTTCTGCAACAGTGCTCTGATCCGTTTTGTGTACCAAGGAGGATCAGCTCCGTTGTTTGTTAATTTATTTGGTATAAATCTCTCAATTGCTGCTGATACTATTTCTTTGACTGCAAGCCACGTGTGATCTACACTTATTAATTTGGAAGGAGTGGAGATTGTCTCTCAGGAATGCGTCAAGTGAATTTTTATCCGCTTTTTTGAATAGGTATACTTTTCGTTTAGTTTTGCAGGATTTGGGGGTTACAATATTCAGTCGCTACGACAAACCTGTGTTCACCAACCCCAGCATACATTTTGATTCTCGTTATTGACTCAGGATTATTTGTTGCTAAGGGGCCAAGTGTGTTTTAACAATCGTTTACTACTCGCGTGGGCTCATGAACTAACTGCTCGAAATAATTTTCAAAGAATGCGTTTAGCACAATTTCGGATGATGCTTTATGCGTACCTCCGAAACTAAATATATATTTTCGCCGTCATATCGAGGGTAAATTAAAGTCACCATAATCGTATGAGTCGGGTACGAATTTGAAATCAAACTCAACTTTCCTTTGAAACTTTCGGCAACTGTATCATATGAATTGGGAGGGCGGTGAAAGGGTACAATTATTATTTTATTCCAGTTGTCAACAATGACCTCTGGCCATACTAACTCACAGGAAATTTCTACTTCAATTTACATACAAGACAAACTACTTCTAACAGCAACAAACACGCCATCGCCTACCGTGTTTAGTCGATCCTTTCGGAACACCGCTAGGTTGTTCTGAAAAATTTCGGCTGCGCTTATATCCGGCTTTAGCCAGCTTTCTCTGCCTATAACGAGGATCAGTGCTTCCTGTTAGCCCTTGGAGGTCTGGTACTTTCCCAACACAGCTACGACAATTTACAACTGTTATACCGATGGTTCCTATATCTACATTCTTCCTGTGTTCGGCCGGCACCCTTTGTGACTGAATCCCTTCTTGTGTTTTCCGAGACCCTCCAACCTAAAAAAAAAACGCCCATTCCACACCACCCGTGTAGCCACCTCCTGCGTATAGTAGACACCTGGCCTATTCAGTGGAACCCGAACCCCAACCACCCATTGGCGCAAGTCGAGGAATCTGCAGCTGGAAGAAAGTGCAAAAATTTGGATTCTCTCGCACTGTCAGAGAGTATGATGCTAGTAAACGCAGCGAAGGTGATTCCATTAATCCTCTGCCAGGAATGTAAATATGAATTGCAGAGTAGTTACAGCGACGGGGAAATCAACCTGAACTTTTCGAGATTTTCGGAAAAAATGTTCCCTTCATATAAAAATTAGAACAAAACTCGTCAGGAACTTTTCGAGATATTTGGTACCGACATTAAACAACGGCTGATCTTTATATAGTAGTATAGATGTCTTCGTCCATAACTTACTTCTATTCTTCTAATAATTTCTATGTTGCACGAATTACATTTTCGAATGCTTTCTCTACGTCACCATATCCTATGAAAGTGACTTGATTTTTCTAAAGTATTGCCCCCATTATCAAACTCAACGTCAGGACAGCCTTTCTGGTCCCTTCATCTTTTATAATTCCAAATTGATCGGCTTCTAACAGTTCCTCGATTTTCTTCTCCATTCTGCTGTTTATTATTCTTGGCAGCGACCTGGATGTGAGAGACGTTAAGCTGACTCACACTTCTCTGCCCTTGCTATATACTGAGGCGAGAAAAGTTATAGGATATCTCCTAATATCGTGTCGGACCACCTTTTGTTCGACATGGTGGAGCAACTCGACGTGGCATGGACTCAACAAGTCACTAGCAGTCCTCTACAGAAATACTGAGCTTTCTGCCTTTATAACCGTCCATAAATAGTAAAGTGTTGCCGGTGCTGGATTTTGTGCACGAACTGACCTCTTGATTATGTCCAGAAAACGTTCGATGTGATTCTTTTCGGGTGATGTGGGTGATCAAATCATTCTCTCGAATTGTCCGTAATGTTCTTCAAACCACTCGCGAACATTTCGTCAGTGTAACATTATTGGTAATATGAAGTCCATGAATGCCGAAAATAGTCTCCAAGTAGCCGAACATGGCGATTTCCAGGCAACGATCGGTTCAGTTGGACCAGAGGACCCAGTCCATTCCATGTAAACACAGCGCTCACCGTAATGGAGCCACCACCAGCTTGCACCGTGCCTTTTGGACAGCTTGGGTCCATGGCTTCGTGGAGGCTGCGCCACAGTCGAATCCTACTATCATCTCTTACCAACTGAAATCGTGACTCTCCTTATCAGACCACTGTTTCGCATTAGTCTAGGGTCCAACCGACTTCGTCAATAGCCCAGGAGAGGCGCTGCAGGCGATGTCGTGCTGTTGGCAAAGGCACTCACTTTGGTTGTCTGCTACTTTAGACCATTAACACAAAATTTCGCATCACTGTTCAAATTGATACTGTAAGTAGGCTGTTTACGTTTTCTTATTGGTAACGCCACGTAGCGCTCTGATTGAAAATCACTGGCTGTGCTGTGTGCAGTCTGTGGCCAGTTTGCATTGTTGTCAGCCATTGTAGTGTTGGGCAGCTGGATGTGAACAGCGCGTAGCGTTGCGCAGTTGGAGGTGAGCCGCCAGCAGTGGTGGATGTGGGGAGAGAAATGGCGGAGTTTTGAAATTTGAAAAAATGGATGTCATGAACTGCTGTATATATTATGACTTTGATGACTATTAAGGTAAATACATTGTTTGTTCTCTGTTAAAATCTTTCATTTGCTAACTATGTCTACTAGTAGTTAGTGCCTTCCGTAGTTTGAATCTGTTATTTAGCTGGCAGTGGTGGCGCTCGCTGTATTGCAGTAGTTCGAGTAACGAAGATTTTTGGTGAGGTAAGTGATTTGTGAAACGTATAGGTTAATGTTAGTCAGGGCCATTCCTTTGTAGGGATTATTGAAAGTCAGATTGCGTTGCGCTAAAAAATATTGTGTGTCAGTTTAAGCACAGTCTTGTATAATTGTTCAAATGGGACGTTTCATATGCGACCCTGCCAGGATTACGTAATGACTATAAGGCTCACATACTTAGAACATTTACCAGTACTGCTAATGAAATTTTAATTCAACATTTTGGTGTACTTGAAAATACACTCTGAATTAAAGTACTTTCTGAGAGATACCAGATGACACAGTGGTTAGTTTATGTGACAGCTACACGATTTTATCACGACGTTACTAATGAGTGACAATTTACAATGTTGCTTTTGCGGTGTATCTGTTTTATATCTGCACAGTTTTTCTGAATTCTTCTGGAAAGTAAAACATGTTTAATAGTAACTTTTGTGGTATAGCTACAATGAGACAGCCTTTTCCGTAGCACAACAATACGTTACAGCACAGTAATTTCTTCATCAGAACAATAAGCGTAATAACTAAGATATCTATACGCAAAGCATTTCACTTTTGTTTATCATGAGGTAAGTACATTGACTTCTGCAGAACTTAGCTTTCGGAGGACAATAACTACGACACTTCCACAGAGATTATCTTACAGCAAGACACACATTTAGCACTACAGGACACGCATTTGAGTGCTTAATTTTGTACTTAAACCATTTATTTTTCAAGATTTTTGAAATACAAAGAAAGTTTTCTGTGATACATTTCATTCCATTGCTGTAATCTGTAACACCTGAGGGTATAATTACATTAATCCTCAGGGGGGTACATGCTTACTTTGTGTACCATGTGTTTGGCAAGCACAAGGAGCCCTAGCTAATATGGTATTTGCTTATACAACTTTACACATTGGTACCATATTTCTCTAATACATAAATTACACAGCTATCTGATTATTTAACTGAGAGAGACAAACTTTTTTATTATGTCAGTGACACATGTTTACGCAAATACAGAGTTGGATTACTTCACACTTACAAAATTGTATTTTGTCTGTACTGTGTGAACTGTTCATATTTTTTTGGACCCATTGTGATACTATGAGAGCTTTGAATGATATATTTGGTATGGGATCATGATTTTTAAAGTATGTTTGAGGCAGATGACACTTTTGACATGAGCAGAGAATTTTTTTTAATTATTGCAGAAAGCTACGACATTTTTGAGATTTGACTGAGGTGTTATGGTGTTATTTTTTACGACGACGATGTGTATTATGCTGTTGCAGTATGTTTATGATTAATAAGCTGATGCTATATGAGTTATTTGATTATGCTATGTGTCTCTTATGATGAAATATTGAAGAATTGTTGACAAATATGTATATGTATAATGAGGTAAGGAATAATGAGTAGTGGTTAGGAACTCTGGTTTGTGAATAGGGATGTTGGAAACCAAGAATCGTACTTTAAGAGCTATGAAATGTGTGTAAATGCGTGAATGTATCACAATGCCGGCGAAAACGTTTTGAACACTGTTATATTCATAGGTTTTGTTTCTACACATTTTCAACATAAATTCTCGACCTGTGAAATTTTTATATGAGACTGCCACTGTAGCAGAAACTGCGGTCGTAAATATTTCAGTAAGAAAGGTAAGTGACCTTGACGTATTGCGTTTTGGGCGCCCAGCTGAGAGGTAGTCGTCTGAAAAAAGAAAGCCATTAGGTGGAGAAAAAAAGAGGCCATTAACCTCGCTATTGACATTCCTTCATAGAAAGCACCGCAAATACGACACGCTCATTACTTGGAAACATTCTTACATCTGCACACCTGATTATGACAAGTATCTTTCTACGGAGTTGAGAGATTTTTTTACTACCTTATGAAATGCCATATGGCTAATGAATGAGGTTTCATGCCTTCCTTTGTACATATTTTCATTTTTTTTAATATCTAGTTTCTAGCTGCACTGCAGCATTGGTTAAAATAGAATTTTGTAGATGTACTAATATAAATATTTTCTGCCTACAGATCCAGTAAATAATTTTATGATCTATTCAAAAAAACGAAGGAGCATAAAAAGACATTTCCCTTCACAGGAATTGCATACGGAATTTTCTTTTCAACTACTTGGTAATTTTTTTGTAGAATAACTTCTTGTGGTGCACCACTTTAATGACATAGACATTAAGATGTGAATATACATTTCCCTTGTCTGCATTATTGTCTTTAGTGTACTATTTTTTTGCTTGAGCTATGTCATGGTTAGGTATAAGTTACTGCTGTTTGCCAGGCATAGTGTTACTGAATTTGACGTTGTGTTACTCTGCTAAGCCAGTTTATTACTGATTTATTTTTCTTGTTTGCTGCTCATTGCATATTAAATGTAATATTGTTGCTTACTTTGCCAATTTGAATTTTTTGTCATTGCTGTTCGTGTTAATTGTTTTGTGCTGCTGCATTGCCTTGTCCCTTAGTTTAGCATCTGAGCTCAGTAGATTTAAGTTAGCTTAAGAGGGGGTAGACTATATAACCTCTGGTTGCAATGAATTTGAAGAAATGCACTGAGAGGTTATACGAAAAAAGTACAGAAAGCAGGTATTGGTAGGATTTTCTTGGAAATAAATGATGAGGTAAGAAATATGTGAAATAAATAAGAAAGCATGCTTGGATAGGATTTTTTGGTGGAAACAAAGGATGAAATAAGAGGAAAGATGTATGGAATGAAGTTTTGGGGTGGACTGCAGTACCAAATGTTACACTGAAAACAAACCCTGTCCTTTCCTTTTGTGTTATCCAACTATGTGTTTGTGTACCCTTGTGTATTTGTTTTCTTCCTGTCTCTGTGTAGTTTCATAGAATTTTTTCTTCTTTTAATATTAAGCTACATTCACTATGATGAGGAATACTGTTCTCCTCAAATATAATTGACATTAATAATATGTTATTTACCTTGTAAATATGCTTAGACATTATTTATTCTGTTTTGTTTTAATGCTCATGTGTGACGTTGATGTTTCAAAAGTTCTTCTGATCTTTTATGTATTTACTTATGTCATAATTCCTGTAACACTGATGTATATGTTTATTTCTATTCTGTTGTAAAGCCTGTACTACAAATGTTATCTGTATTGTTATGTTCTTTAATGATGTATTTTGTACCTTTGTTATTGTATTTTTATGTTATAAAATTGTAATTGATACCAGTTCATCATATTATTAACTTGTTAGTTACATTTCACTGCAGACGTTTCTGTTGGTCATAGTATATGGACAATATGTTAGAAGTAGGGACTGTTAGTGTTTGCACGTGTGTTGATAATTCTGCAAGGGACTGGATAACAGCATTGCTGGTTCTAAGGACAATTCCAAAAACTTTGTGAGTGCACAAGAGGTGGTTTATGGACTTGCTATATTCTCCGCAAGACTCTTCAATGGTGATTGTGCACCTGCACAGTCGCAGCAGATGGCTGCTGGCCATTTCTACAAGGACTGCAGTGGGTCAGCACCTCTGGTGGCCCACCAATACCATTATTTTAGAAGGACTACAGTGGGTCTGCACCTCTGGTGGCGCACCAATACCACAATCTCTACCAGGACTACAGTGGGTCTACTCTGTGATGACCTACCTACCAATATTCTTCAAAAGTTCGAATGACTCTGCTGTGGATTTGCTCTGTTGTGGCCCATTACCTGTCAGCATGTCAAGAATCAGCACTGTCTATCCGTTGGAAGGACAACACTACTTCTTCAAGACTGCATGGAAATCCGCTACTTCTGTGTGCAATTTCTTTTACTAATAAGACTTTGTGAAAAACAAAAACTGTAATTACTATTATGATGAATGATCAGGACTATCTTTATTGACTGAGAGGAATTTTTAGCTTTTGACCAACATTGTATCAATAAGTGTGTGCATTTGATATCTTTGTTATTGTAATTATGAAAAATTTTATCAAATCATTATTGGCCAGTGCCCAAAACAATTTGTTGTCAGCCATTGTAGTGTTGGGCAGCTGGATGTGAACAGCGCGTAGCGTTGCGCAGTTGGAGATGAGCCGCCAGCAGTGGTGGATGTGGGGAGAGAAATGGCGGAGTTTTGAAGTTTGTAAAAATGGATGTCATGAACTGCTGTATATATTATGACTTTTGATGACTATTAAGGTAAATACATTGTTTGTTCTCTGTTAAAATCTTTTATTTGCTAACTATGCCTACTAGTAGTTAGTGCCTTCCGTAGTTTGAATCTGTTATTTAGCTGGCAGTAGTGGAGATCGCTGTATTGCAGTAGTTCGAGTAACGAAGATTTTTGGTGAGGTAAGTGATTTGTGAAACGTATAGATTAATGTTAGTCAGGGCCATTCTTTTGTAGGGATTATTGAAAGTCAGATTGCGTTGTGCTAAAAAATATTGTGTGTCAGTTTAAGCACAGTCTTGTATAATTATTCAAAGGGGACGTTTCAATACGTTTGCTGTACTTCCCACATTAATTTCTGAGGTTATTTCACGCGACGCAGCTTGTCTCTTAGCACTGACAAGCCTACGCAAACACCACTGCTGTTGCTCGTTACGTGAAAGTAGTCAGCCACTGCGTTGTCAGTGGGAGAGGTAATGCCTGGAATTTGGTATTCTCGGCAGACTCTTGGCTCTGTGGATCTCGGAATATTGAATTCCATAACGATTTTCAAACTTCAATGTTCCATGCGTCTAGCTGCAACGAGCATTCCGCTTTCAAAGTCTTTAATTCCAGTCATGTGGTCATAACCACGTCGGAACGTTTTTCGAGTGAATCACATGAGTGCAAATGACAGCTGCGACGATCCACTGCCCCTTTATACATTGCGTACGCGATACCACCGCCATCTGTATACATGCATATCATTAGTCTACGACTTTTGACATCTCGGTGTATCTGGGAGAGTTTGGAAGATATTTTTCAAGAATTGTGACGGTATATTTCCAGCCTCAAAGATTCTACTCACCAACTACACCCATTTCTCCACAAAGATTTTAGAAATTCCGAAGGAATATTGTCCATCCCTTCTACTTTCCTAGATACCGAGTCTTCCAAAGATATCACGCCTTCGGACAAGTCCCCTCGTAAAGTCCATCAATGCCCTGTTTCTACCTCTTCGCTCCCTCATCTGCGTTTAACTGTGAAATTTCCATTGCGCTCTTCATGTTATCCACACGCTTTTAATTTCCACGAAGGTTATTTTGGGTTTTCTATATTCTGAATCAGTTCTTCTGACGACCACTTCTTTTTTGATCTCCACATTTTCCTGCAGCCATTTTACGTTGGCTTCCATGTACATCATATTTATTTCCTTGCTAAGCGACTAACATTGTTGTATTTTTCTATTTTCTGAACACTTTTGCATTTCCTTCTTTCGACGAACAACGTAAGTGTATCTTCTTTGAATCTATGTTTCTCCTCAGTTACCCTACTTGTCCTTATTTGCGGGGTGATCAAAAAGTCAGTATAAATTTGAAAACTTAATAAACCACGGAATAATGGAGATACAGAGCTGAAAATTGACACACATGCTTGGAATGACATGGGATTTTGTTAGAACAAAAAAAAAAAAAAAAACAAAGTTGACAAAACGTCCGACAGACGCCGCTGGACAGCAAAACTGCTACCGAGACGGGTGAGAGGTACGCCGATATGTTACAGAATCGCATCATCCCCAGCCTGGCTAATAAACACCTGCTGGAACGTACGATGTTTATGCAGGATGGCGCTCCACTCCATATGGTAGACGCGTGAAAGATTTCTTGCGCGCGTCGTTTGGTGATGATCGTGTGCCCAGCCGCCACTTTCGTCATGCTTGGCCTGCCAGGTCCCCAGACCTCAGTCCGTGCGATCATTGGCTTTGGGGTAACGTGAAGTCGCAAGTGTATCGTGATCGACCGACATCTCAAGGGTTGCTGAAAGACAACATCCGACGCCAATGCTTCACCATAACTCCGGACACGCTTTACAGTGCTGTTCACAACATTATTCCTCGACTACAGCTATTGTTGAGAAATGGTGGTGGACATATTGAGCATTTCCTGTGAAGAACATCATCTTTGCTTTGTCTTACTTTGATATGCTAATTATTGCTATTCTGATCAGATGAAGCGCCATCTGTCGGACATTTCTTGAACGTTTGTATTTTTCGGTTCTAATAAGACCCGATGTCATTAAAAGCATGTGTGTCAATTTGTACCTCTCTATCTACATTATTCCGCGATTTATTCAGTTTTCAAATTTATAATGACTTTTGATCAGCCGGTATGTATCTGTGCAACAGATAAATAGAGATTTAAATTGCTCTTGAACTAAACTTCCTACTTTGGTATTCACTGTGGTAGTATCTACAGCGTTACAGAACTTGAAACGCTTCTTATCGTTCCTCATTACTTCAGTGACATTCTTACGTCCACACTGATTCCTCCTGACGATTCTGCTACACTTGAGTCTACTCTCCATCGTCACTAAGTCATCTACGTCTGGATATGTTTCACAGTCCGACAACTGATTTCGGTATCTCTGACCATGTCGCAACCTATCTGGAATCTTCTACTCTGAGATTTATTTCAAAACTCCCCCCGCCCCTTGCTACTACCAAAGTGTAAATTATCACGTAATTTTAACTTCCATTACTTTCCCAACTATATCGTAACAATGACACATGAGTTTTACATTCTATGATGTCAGCACGTATACGTGGAATAGTGGTGGCGGCGTTGGTTTTTTGTCAGTGCTGACGAGGGCAACTTTTTCGCTGGAATTTTCTCAGTAACTCCTATTTATAACAAACTCTACTGTGGTTATACTATTTTCTGCTGCTGTTGGCATTATCTTATATTAACCCTTAGTGCATCTAGGTTTCCCTTTGCAGATTTTCTAACTGCCATTTTCAAACTTCTCACATTCATTGGTTATTCAGTCTTTTTATCGCGGTTACCTTGCGGGCTTTCAAATAAAATGAAATGAAGTGGCCCTCAACTACGTACCCTCAGGCTCAGAGTTGAAATATTAAAAGTTTTGGCTGGTTTCGTTGTCTACGGGCTGGGATACGTAGTTGCCGCGTTACAATCCAAATATACAAACAGTATACAATATGAATTTGCACATGAATCGAATGGTCGAAGGTTCCTATCACTCGGCAATTGCGAATTTTGAATGTAACACAGAAATTTATAAAATAAAGATTGCAACTTAATAAAATCTGCAGGTGCTATTTTTAACGAATTTAAATGATGAGTACGATATCAGAAGTACCTTTTAGAATGCCGTTTATTACTGCAAAACAGTTATTGATGTCGATGGTCCAGTAATTAAATAAAATATAAGTTGAATAACAAGGAAACAATAGAGTCCTACTTCACGTAATTAGTTATGAGCAAGAACATAGCTCGCAAGATATTCACTTCTAAACGCATACTATGTCTTCACTGCAGAAGCCACGGAAATCTCACAAGTGCACAAGTCGGCACTACGAAATGTTTCTATCTCCTATGACAAACTGCTCCACTCTCCATGTAGTTCCTGCGACCGACCGCCGCGGCTTCCCCTCCAAAATCATCTGTCCTCCGTGACCCAATGCTCCTCCCGCACTTCCATACAGTCTCTCCATACCGTAGTAACGCGCGCTGTGATTGGCTAGAGCGATCCCACTATTTCTCCCAGCCAACGCACACTCTCAAACATATCGAAACACATACGAAATACTGGATTTACATTTAAATAACTTGAAATTAAATAAATATTCCCACGGGTGGACCATAAAACCGCTCCAACACACATTATTAAATACATAAATCAATCAAATAAACATATATCAAAGGAATAGGAACAAAGAAGGCCAGTAGCCTAATGTGTCTGTGCTTTCTAAATTACATTAAATATTTGATTAATTTTTTCATGAATAGTATATTTCTGATATAAACAAAGACACAGACGAATAACTACACTCCTGGAAATGGAAAAAAGAACACATTGACACCGGTGTGTCAGACCCACCATACTTGCTCCGGACACTGCGAGAGGGCTGTACAAGCAATGATCACACGCACGGCACAGCGGACACACCAGGAACCGCGGTGTTGGCCGTCGAATGGCGCTAGCTGCGCAGCATTTGTGCACCGCCGCCGTCAGTGTCAGCCAGTTTGCCGTGGCATACGGAGCTCCATCGCAGTCTTTAACACTGGTAGCATGCCGCGACAGCGTGGACGTGAACCTTATGTGCAGTTGACGGACTTTGAGCGAGGGCGTATAGTGGGCATGCGGGAGGCCGGGTGGACGTACCGCCGAATTGCTCAACACGTGGGGCGTGAGGTCTCCACAGTACATCGATGTTGTCGCCAGTGGTCGGCGGAAGGTGCACGTGCCCGTCGACATGGGACCGGACCGCAGCGACGCACGGATGCACGCCAAGACCGTAGGATCCTACGCAGTGCCGTAGGGGACCGCACCGCCACTTCCCAGCAAATTAGGGACACTGTTGCTCCTGGGGTATCGGCGAGGACCATTCGCAACCGTCTCCATGAAGCTGGGCTACGGTCCCACACACCGTTAGGCCGTCTTCCGCTCACGCCCCAACATCGTGCAGCCCGCCTCCAGTGGTGTCGCGACAGGCGTGAATGGAGGGACGAATGGAGACGTGTCGTCTTCAGCGATGAGAGTCGCTTCTGCCTTGGTGCCAATGATGGTCGTATGCGTGTTTGGCGCCGTGCAGGTGAGCGCCACAATCAGGACTGCATACGACCGAGGCACACAGGGCCAACACCCGGCATCATGGTGTGGGGAGCGATCTCCTACACTGGCCGTACACCACTGGTGATCGTCGAGGGGACACTGAATAGTGCACGGTACATCCAAACCGTCATCGAACCCATCGTTCTACCGTTCCTAGACCGGCAAGGGAACTTGCTGTTACAACAGGACAATGCACGTCCGCATGTATCCCGTGCCACCCAACGTGCTCTAGAAGGTGTAAGTCAACTACCCTGGCCAGCAAGATCTCCGGATCTGTCCCCCATTGAGCATGTTTGGGACTGGATGTAGCGTCGTCTCGGTCTGCACGTCCAGCACGAACGCTGGTCCAACTGAGGCGCCAGGTGGAAATGGCATGGCAAGCCGTTCCACAGGACTACATCCAGCATCTCTACGATCGTCTCCATGGGAGAATAGCAGCCTGCATTGCTGCGAAAGGTGGATATACACTGTACTAGTGCCGACATTGTGCATGCTCTGTTGCCTGTGTCTATGTGCCTGTGGTTCTGTCAGTGTGATCATGTGATGTATCTGACCCCAGGAATGTGTCAATAAAGTTTCCCCTTCCTGGGACAATGAATTCACGATGTTCTTATTTCAATTTCCAGGAGTGTATATTTGTAAGCCTGCTGCTACCGTTTTCTCGTGTAACTGTGAAGTACTTATGGCTTGACGTGACAAATAGTAAAAGGCCACTTTGACCTAAAATAACTCATGTACTGCTCACGTTACATGCCTGTAATTCATAACAATCTAGGTTTACATTAATAGCTTACTAAAGACACACCGAGCGACAAAATCGAACAAACCGTTTAGATGGAAATTCGTTGTTGCATGTTACTTGTATAATTTACAGTCAGATACTAAACTTTAAACTAATAAAGATATTGAAAATCTGATTACACCATCAGAATCGTCGTTCAAATAATGTTAATGGTACCTGTTTCTTTTTAAGGTATCATGATTCCTCTGGTTATTATTAATTTCTACATGAACTGTGAAGTGTCTGCCATTATGGTTCCTCAAAGCCCGCCATCTCTGGTACTCCTGGCATACAGATCTCCTCCATCGCCACAAAGCACAGTCCTCGTTACAGCGTCAACATGGAATTGCCACCCACGCGGTTGGCCTGGACCATGCGCTGGGGCTACCCCTTTCGCTCCGGCTAACGTCTGCACCACGCGGTTGCTGACCAACCCCGGACTGCCGAGCGCCCCGATTCAGCCGCGGCAAATCCGAACCTAAAGTATTTTCATGGCGCCGCAACTTGTCCGTTTCTTCACAACCTCCAACCTGTCGGTCCACTGCCAGAGCTACGAAAATGGGACGAATTGGGAATGATTGTCAATTTAGGGACCATTACGATACTTTTTCAGTTGTAGGCAATATCCTGCGGATACACATTATGTGTCTTTAATACAGTGAATTCCATTACCTTCTACATTCACATGCCACTGATCATTATCGACTTTTAGAGGTAGTTTCCCACCATGTCTGTCCGCTCCTCCGTCCCCATTAACAAGGCCACTTACAGGTTGAGGCTGACTCATTATACAGGAAGTCCTCTGTCACCATTGCTGATTACATCATCATCATCATCATCATTTAAGACTGATTATGCCTTTCAGCGTTCAGTCTGGAGCATAGCCCCCCTTATACAGTTCCTCCATGATCCCCTGTTCAGTGCTAACATTGGTGCCTCTTCTGATGTTAAACCTATTACTTCAAAATCATTCTTAACCGAATGCAGGTACCTTCGCCTCGGTCTGCCCCGACTCCTCCTACCCTCTACTGCTGAATCCATGAGTCTCTTGGGTAACCTTGCTTCTCCCATGCGTGTAACATGACCCCACCATCTAAGCCTGTTCGCCCTGACTGCTACATCTATAGAGTTCATTCCCAGTTTTTCTTTGATTTCCTCATTGTGGACACCCTCCTGCCATTGTTCCCATCTACTAGTACCTGCAATCATCCTAGCTACTTTCATATCCGTAACCTCAATCTTGTTGATAAGGTAACCTGAATCCACCCAGCTTTCGCTCCCATACAACAAAGTTGGTCGAAAGATTGAACGGTGCACAGATAACTTAGTCTTGGTACTGACTTCTTTCTTGCAAAAGAGAGTAGATCGTAGCTGAGCGCTCACTGCATTAGCTTTGCTACACCTCGCTTCCGATTCTTTCACTATGTTGCCATCCTGTGAGAATATGCGTCCTAAGTACTTGCAACCGTCCACCTGTTCTAACTTTGTTCCTCTTATTTGGCACTCAATCCGTTTATATTTCTTTCCCACTGAAATTAATTTCGTTTTGGAGATGCTAATCTTCATACCATAGTCCTTACATTTCTGATCTCGCTCTGAAATATTACTTTGCAAACTTTCAATCGAGTCTGCCATCACAACTAAGTCATCCGCATATGCAAGACTGCTTATTTTGTGTTCACATATCTTAATCTCACCCAGCCAGTCTATTGTTTTCAACATATGATCCATAAATAATATGAACAACAGTGGAGACAGGTTGCAGCCTTGTCTTACCCCTGAAACTACTCTGAACCATGAACTCAATTTACCGTCAACTCTAACTGCTGCCTGACTATCCATGTAAAGACCTTTAATTGCTTGCAAAAGTTTGCCTCCTATTCCATAATCTTGTAGAACAGACAATAACTTCCTCCTAGGAACCCGGTCATATGCCTTTTCTAGATCTATAAAGCACTTCTCCATTATTTACCGCAAGCTAAAGATCTGGTCCTGACAACCTCTAAGAGGCCTAAACCCACACTGATTTTCATCCAATTGGTCCTCAACTAATACTCGCACTTTCCTTTCAACAATACCTGAGAAGATTTTACCCACAACACTGATTAAAGAGATACCTCTGTAGTTGTTACAATCTTTTCTGTTTCCATGTTTAAAGACTAGTGTGATTACTGCTTTTCTCCAGTCTGATGGAGCCTGTCCCAACTCCCAGGCCATTTCAATTATCCTGTGTAGCCATTTAAGACCTGACATTCCACTGTATTTGATGAGTTCCGACTTAATTTCATCCACCCCAGCCGCTTTATTGCACTGCAATCTATTGACCATATTTTCCACTTCCTCAAAGGTAATCCTATTTCCATCATCACTCCTATCCCATTCTACCTCGAAATCTGAAACATTACTGATCGCATTTTCACCTACATTGAGCAACTCTTCAAAATATTCCCTCGATCTGCCCAAGGCATCCACAGGATTCACCAGCAGTTTTCCTGACCTGCCCAAAATACTTGTCATTTCCTTCTTACCTCCCTTTCGAAGACTGCTAATTACACTCCAGAATGGTTTTCCAGCAGCTGGACCCATGGTCTCCAACCTGTTTCCAAAGTCTTCCCACGATTTCTTCTTGGCTGCTGCAATTATCTGTTTGGCTTTGTTTCTTTCTTCAACATAACTTTCTCTGTTTGCCTGGGTTCTGGTATGTAGCCATTTTTGACACGCCTTCTTTTTCCTTTTACAGGCTGCCTTGACTGTATCATTCCACCAAGGTGTTTGCTTCATCCTGCTTTTACACACTACTGTTCCAAGACATTCTTTAGCCACTTCTAGTACTGTGTCCCTGTACCTTGTCCATTCCTTTTCCAACGACTGTAATTGACTACATTCAACTAACTGGTACCTTTCTGAGATCGCTGTTATGTACTTGTTCCTGATTTCCTTATCCTGAAGTTTCTCCACTCTTATCCTCCTACATATGGACCTGACCTCCTGCACTTTCGGCCTCACAATCCCAATTTCACTGCGGATTAAATAATAATCAGTGTCATCAAAGAATCCCCTGAATACACGTGTGTCCCTCACAGCCTTCCTGAATTCCTGATCTGTTATTATATAGTCAATGACAGATATGGTTCCGCTGCCTTCCCAAGTATACCGGTGCATGTTCTTATGTTTAAAAAAGGAGTTTGTGATTACTAAGCCCATACTGGCACAGAAATCCAAGAGTTGTTTCCCGTTCCTGTTGGCCTCCATATCTTCTCCAAATTTACCCATAACCTTTTCATACCCTTCTGTTCGATTTCCAATCCTGGCGTTAAAATCACCCATGAGCAGAACACTGTCCTTGTCCTTTACTCTAACAACTACGTCACTGAGTGCCTCATAAAAACTATCCATCTTATCTTGATCTGTCCCTTCACAATGCGAATATACTGACACAATACTAATTTTCTTGTTAGACACTGTCAAATCTATCCACATCAGTCGTTCGTTTACATACCTTATTGCAACTACGCTGGGTTCCATTTATTTCCTAATGTGCTATTCCTGCTTTGACTCCTGACAGGTAGACCTTGTTTTCTCCCACTTCCTCTTCTTTCTCACCCGTTACCCGAATGTCACTAACAGCTAAAACGTCCAGCCCCATCTTACTTGCAGCCTCTGCCAGCTCTACCTTCTTCCCAGAGTAGCCCCCATTGATATTAATAGCTCCCCATCTCATTACCATTTGTTTGCCAAGTCGTATCTTAGGAGTCCCTGGTTTGTCAGTTAGAGGTGGGACTCCATCACCTCCAAAGGTCCGAGGCATTTTGCTCTGATTGTTGCCAGCATCATATTTAAAGTACCAGGGAAGCAGGTTGCTAGCCTTATTTGCCCCGAGTCCCATTGGGTTTTACCCCTAAAGGCTGAGGGACTAACCGGTGGATTTGGTAGTCTTTGCCGTATGAGCACAAAGGTGACCACGACTCAGAGTATGTCCGAGATGCCCAGCCTTATTCCGAAGTAACAGGTATCCCGACTGTCGGGACCACTTACTTGGCCACTCATACGTTGCCCGTGGTTCATGAATTAGGACATGACTACAGGGACCCACACCATGCTGATGACCTTTATTCGAAATACTAAAGCGGTTGGGTTTGAACCTAGGACCCATGGAGTTTCGAGCAGTAGTCAAAGATGCTTCCGGCCCCTCCCCCCCCCCCAAACTCTTTTTCAGTGGGCCCTTCCCGTCACGGAAAGGGAGGGGCAAGGGCAAAGTGGGCAGGACTCACACTCCGAGGCCTGGCCTGGTCACCGCTTTTGTTTCCTCTCCCAAGGAACAAACGAAGGCGCAGGGAACGAGTAGCAGTAGTACAAAGAATGTCAATGAAACAGTTTTCTTTAACTCACTGTCAGGCGTAGCAGGAAATCGACACCGCAGAGGGGCAGGAGCGTCATGTCTCCACACTCGATGAGACTGTCGATACGTAATTTTTAGGAGAAAACGTTCCAATGACGAGAGAATAGTCGGGGCAACGAGTAGACAATGTGTGGATCAATTGGTCGTTGCAGCAATACCCCATATCCAGGATGGGTTAACAAAAACACTACATGGAAATTATAGGAAAATTGTCTGTTTTTGAGATTGCTAGCAACTGCATAATATCGATCAGTAAGGTAGTGTCGAAAGTCAAGGACATTTTTCTCGTCGTCAGCAAACAAGTAGTGAACCGCGTGTCTGCGTCTTCGTTTGTGGGAAGTCCTCCAGGCCGGAAAGAGGAGCATGAGAGGAGGAAACTGATGAGGACTCATTGGGTAATTAAGGCTAGCATTCGCCGCACCAAGAACTAGACACCTATCGCCAATCGACACATGAGGCGTTGCTAATCCATGTCCAGAATTTCACAGGTGGCACGCAATGGGGAGACAGCAAGCGTAACAGGTATACTTCCTCCTCATTGACACTGAGTTAACATGCAAACTTCCCTTCAGTGGCTAGATGAGGTGCGCTCCTAGGCTACGGGTGCCACAATACATCAGCATCAAACGAATTACAAAATTCCAACGCACTGAAGTTTGTAATAGAGGCCTATTTTGTCGAGTGCCTCTTCGACGATGTAGCTATATATTTTTCCAATAACTGAGAACGCCTCGCTCATCCAGAGACCTACTCCTTACTGCTGATAAATGAGGTGTATATATTTTTGCATACTCGATACAGAATCGTTTAGTTGTTCCATCAGGTCCAACCGCTTTTAAGGAATTTAGATCACTTATTTAGATATCTGTGACTTTGAAAATTGTGCGAGGAAATGAATGACGAACCGCAGTGCAGTGCGATCTTCCTTATTGAAACGAATTTAATATCTGAGCCTCTCTTTGTCGTACTACGTTTCGATGCCATTACAAGCATAGAATGTCTGGACAGATGATTTACTGATTTAACATGAGACCGACATTTCTTAAAATTTGCTGTCAGATTGGTAGATCAAGTGCTAGTGTATTCGCATTCGACGAATTCGAGATTCTTTGGAGGAATGATGTGTAAAAATGTAGGGCAGAGTGGCCCATACTTCAACAAATATGTTTCCTGACAGTCATGTGTAACCTGTTTTTCTAACTCTGACTAGCCTCCTGTAAGTATATGGGACAGAGTGTTTTAAACACAGTGTATAAATTGCGTTAACTCGTTTGGAGTGTCCCTACTTTTCAGCACAGTGTGGGTGCGCTGGCGCTGGCACAACTGCGGTAGTTAATTTGCGGGAAGTGCTTGGTTTAGACGTTTTATTACGCGCTTCTTTTAGAGCTAAACAAAAACTTAATTTTCCAGCGTAGTGTGGTGCTTTATTTACGTTTCTCTATTTTTGTCTGCATTTTTTTACGAGCGTTAGTGTGACGTAACGCAAGTAGTGCAAAGTAGTTTATCCGTATTCAGCCACATTTAGTTGTCACTTCTTTAGACTGTCAGACAACAAAGCTTTAGTTTTTTATAAAAAAAATCCTTTCAAGTACCTCATTTTAACTCAATTGATAGGAAGTTTCCTAGGGAATGTGCTTGTTCTGTATGGATGCAAAGGAAGTTAGTCTCACTCGGTTAACAGATACGAACTATTCAGTCTTGGAATTTTGTGGCTTTGGCTGTGTCAGTTTCTCGTGTCATCGATGTGTCCCGTGAACCGTAACGCTGCTGAGGTATCTGCTGATGCACTCCATCTGGCTAGTTCGGCGTCACTGAGCGTGAATTGCAGATAACGTGGAGTGCGTGAATCTCTAAGCAGAGGGCCTATCGGTAATGTCAGTATGCCTGACTCATATGCCTTAACAACAGGTATGTGACGATGATAGTTTGAGAAATTGTGAGTGAGTCAGCAACATCCGCCTCATATGTTCGTTATCGGTCTGATTTTTGTACGATATCTGGATTTCATAAATTGATACCTATAGAAAAAGCGTCTTTGCTACATGCTCTCATCAAATGGTTCAAATGGCTCTGAGCACTATGGGACTTAAGTGCTGAAGTCATCACTCCCCTACAACTTAGAACTACTTAAACCTAACTAACCCAAGGACGTCACACACATCCATGCTCGAGGCAGGATTCGAACCTGTGACCGTAGCGGTCGCGCGGTTCCAGACTTTAGCGCCTAGAACCGCTCGGCTACCACGGCCGGCATACTTTTATCACTCTCCATCGCTTACCTCATTACACGGCTGTACGCCGCTTCGTGTAGAGGGCTGGGCGGAAGCGATCACCAAATACTGGGAGCGAAGTCCGGTCACTCAGCCCTTCTGCCGCCCGCTTCTGGCATTCTGACTTCAGTTAGCTGAGCGCTGGGTCCCACGTTTTTACTGAGAGTGATGCCAATGTCTCTAGTGATCTGGTCATCGGCCACTGGTGTCTCGACGCCCGTCTGTGAGTCAAAATACCAAAACGATTAGGTCTATCTTCGAGTCCGTTGGTGAACTGACGGAAAGAAGGAAAGCGCAACAGCAAAAAATAATTAATATAGAGTAATGAAATTTTGATAGTACATTTGTCTGGGTAACATATTAAAGTGATTAACATTGCAAGATCACAGGATGATGCAAGCTCGATAGAAGCCGTATAAAATGTGTAATGTTGGTTCGCCAATAACAGGTGTAGCCGCAAGAATGTTGAATATAAGGATGCAAAGGTGCATGCATTGTGCTGTACGGGTACCGGATGTCACATTATGTGATAGAGTTACATGACTGTTGCACTTGGTTGGTCAGCACAAGGACGCTTAACGCTCTTTATGGATGACGCTGGTGTTGTCGTCTGATGATTCTCATTTATGCTCGATTGTAGACAGATCTGTCAGGGCCAAGGCAACATGTCGACATTCCCTAAAGCACGTTGGGTAACAACAGCGGTATGGGGCGAGCGTTATCCTGTTAAAAAACACTATTGGAATGGGAGCACAACAGGTCGAATCACCAGACTGCCGCACAACTTCGCATTCAGGGAGCGTGGGACAACCACGAGAGTGCTCCAACTATCGTACAAAATGTCACCCCAGTCTATAATTCTAGGCATAGGTCAAGTGCACGCAGACAGGTTGACTGCAAAGCCTCTGCTGGCCTCCTTCTAACAACAAACGGCCATCACCTTCACCGAAGCAAAAGCAGCTTTCATCGGAAAACACAACAGACCTTCACCCCGCCCTCCAATGAAATGGTTCAAATGGCTCTGAGCACTATGGGACTCAACATCTTAGGTCATAAGTCCCCTAGAACTTAGAACTACTTAAACCTAACTAACCTAAAGACATCACACACATCCATGCTAGAGGCTGGATTTGAACCTGCGACCGTAACAGTCCCGCCGTTCCGGACTGCAGCGCCTAGAACCGCAAGACCACCGCGGCCGGCCCGCCCTCCAATGAGCTCTCGCTTGACACCTATGGCGGTGTGTTATGTAGTGGAAGGCATGCTACATGGCGTCTGGCTTGGAGTGGTCCTCGAAGTAACCGAACTGTAACAATGCGTTGTGTCACTGTTCTGCCAACTGCCCGTCGAATTGCCGGTCGAGAAGCAGTACGATGAGCCAGAGCCATATGCCGAACACGATGGTCTTCCCTCTCGATAGTGTCACGTAGCCATCCAGAGCCCGGTCTTCTTGCGACCGCACATTCTCGCAACCACCTATGCCTGCAGTCATGTACAGTTGCTAAATTCCTGACAAGTCTTTCTGCAATATCACACAAGGAAAATCCAGCTCCTCATAGCCATGCGACACAACCTCGTTCAAACTCAGTGAGATTTTGATATCAGCTTCTTTGTCACCTTAAAGCCAGTCTTGACTAATGTCAACTCACTACGTCTAATCTCAAAGGTAACTAACGCTCACCAGCGCTACAGCGTGTATTTAAAGCAAATGATTAGCATCCTCACAGTAGCACTACTAACACCATACCTATGCAACTGGCAGGAAATTTGAACAGACGTCATCTTTCAGATGTGGAAACACGCCTGCCAACTTTCGTTTATGTCGCACAACTCCTTCTTGCTGTTATGATTTTTTCCGTTAGTGTATTTCGAAGAAATGCAAAAGTCAGTAAGTTTTAGAGGCGAATATGTAGGCTCAGCTTAATGTCTTTCACCGATTATAAAAATTTATCTCTACAGAACTAAAGTATCCCGTCGTGGGAGATGCATGCACAACTGAGAAAGGTACCTAGGTAGTCAAGAACACTAGAACTTAACTGCTACGTATTTCGCAAACTACTGGACCCGCTGGAACAATCGAGAGCCATACAAACAGGTTATTCCCCGGGAGAGCTTGGATCACAGGTCACGGTCCCCTCCAGCTGGCCTTCTACTTCCGCATCGTTAGGGGAAAGAAAATTGAGAGAAGTAGCTATCCACTAACTTCTGTCGTTCTTAGAAAGGACTTTTGGAACCATTGTAACATGGAATTCTTGATACCCAAATTGTTTGGTCACGAATTCATACAAAACATTCCGCTATAGCAACGGGAAGCTGTCCGAGAGTTGATGCATCGTGAGAAGTGGTACTCACTAACTCTTCCATGAATTAAGATAATTGTCGTTTATTGTTCCGTCTCAGTTGCATATTTTTATATTTATATTCCCTGTTTCCATTGCTATGCATCATCTTCAGATCTAAGTACTGTGATATGCGGTTCTGAGCAGAGAAGATAAGTTGCTGACGAAACTTCATCCATCTGTAGAGGATCCAGAGTCATCGAAACATGAAATATAATTGAAAATATGCAACTGAGATGGAACAATAAATGAGAATTATCTTAATTTATGTAACAGTTAGTGGGAACCAACTTTTCACGATGCATCAATTCTGGGACTGCTTCCCATCGGTATCACGGAATGTTTTGTGTGATTTCGTGACTGAATACTTTGGGTACCACAAGTTCTGTGCTCCTTTCGCTCCAAAAGTTAATCGCTACTTCTCCTGATGTTTTTCTTTTGTCTTTTTACTTTGCGAAAGTAGAAGGGCAGTTGAATGGAATCGTGACGCGTGATTTTAAGCTTTGTCGACAAATAAACTGTTTGTATTACTCTCGGTTGTCGCAGCGGGTGCAGTCGCTTACGAAACACGATATTCCCACAACGTAGCTTCATGTGATCTCCTTTATACAATTATCGCTAACAGATTTGAATGTCCTAGTCAAAAGTAAGGCGGACGGCACTATGTTACAGTCCGTACAGTAATGCTCCCACACCGATCTGCACGCTTCCAACTGCACCATCCTCCACAGCGTGAGGGAAGTGCTACGTGTATGTAGACTTTCCTGCAGGGTGCTATGTACACATTCCCACAGGGCACGTGCAATACCGGGCTTAGGAAGTCTACTAAGGGAGCTCATTCATTTTTAAGACGTGATGAAGAGGACCAGACTCAGCGAGAGACCAATCTGATGGGCTTTCACGCAGAGGTTACAGCCTCAGTACGTAGAACCCGACGAGGAGGATAAGACATCTGGCGTACATCAGCAAAGTCTCGAACACAATCGTTAGAGACCTGACTCGACGTAACACTGAATGCGTTTTCCGTGCGCCCCTGGAAACTCGTCCACCATCAGTTAAGGTTAAAGGGACTTGAGGCATCTTAAAACGGTAAACCAGGTGAGTACTGTATTCCATGCCAATCTGGTAAACGATACATCTGGAAAATTGTGAGCAGAGTCAAAGAAAGGCGAACTCAAGCAACCCAAAAAATTTGCGGTTGCTCTTCAGTTCTTAGCTGCAGGAGACTGAATAAAATACACTGACGGAAAAAATTCGCAACACCTAGAAGGAGTTGTAGCGACATAAGTTGGTAGGCATGTTTCTACATCTGAAAGATGATGTCTATCCAAATTTCATGCCAGTCACATAAGAGCGGTGCTAGAAGTGTCACTACGAGGATGCAAACCTGGTTTTCTTCAAATACACGCTATAACAGTCGTGAGCGCAACTGAGACGGAACAATAAATGATAATTAATTATCTAAAGAGTTGCTGAAACTCTAGAGGCGATTATGTCGACTGTAGTGTTCCATAAACTTTGTGTGTCGTTTCTTTGCCGTTTACTGATGGACCGCCGCCTTTGACATCATTGAGAAAATCCGTCCTTCCACTCTTCAACAAACCACACCACTAACGCACAACACATTCATTCATCACTTACGGTCGACATGCACCAAATTTTTCGCAATGAATATAAACAGCTTATAGGTTTTTACCACTACGACCCATTACAGAAAGGACTTCTAATTTGGAAGAATTTTAAGTTATCGTAAAGCCCGATTTGGAAAAGAAATACATATTTCTCATTTTCGCAGCTCTAGGGACACTGATCTGCTGCGTGAGTCAGTGCGTCAACTGTTTCTGTCCAGTCCATACCAGCTCTACACTGCCCCTCCCCCAGCCCTACCCAATATCTCCATCCCCCTCCCTCCCCCTTCCTCCCCCCGCAAGAAATCCTCTCGTCATACATGTGTAAGTAGGCAGTTTATGTTTTCTTATTGGCAACGTTACGTAGCGCTCTGTATGAAAATCACTGGCTGTGCTGTGTGCAATCGGTGGCTGGTTTGCATTGTTGTTGGCTATTGTAGTGTTGGGTAGCTGGATGTTAACAGCGCTTAGCATTGCGCAGTTGGAGGTGAGCTGCCAGCAGTGGTTGATGTGGGGAGAGAAACGGCGGAATTTTGAAATTTGTAAGACTGGATGTCGTGAACTGCTACATATATTATGACTTTTGATGGCTATTAAGGTAAATACATTGTTTGTACTCTATAAAAATCTTTCATTTGCTAACTACGCCTATCAGTAGTTAGTGACTTCCGTAGTTTGAATCTTTTATTTAGCTGGCAGTAGTGGCGCTTGCTGTATTGCAGTAGTTCGAGTAACCAAGATTTTTGTGAGGTAAGTGATTTGTGAAACGTATAGGTTAATGTTAGTCAGGGCCATTCTTTTGAAGGGATTTTTGAAAGTCAGATTGCGTTGCGCTAAAAATATTGTGTGTCAGTTTAAGCTCAGTCCTGTACAATTTTTCAAAGGGGACGTTTCATGTGGTGACCCTTTGAAAAATTGTACAGGACTGAGCTTAAACTGACACACAATATTTTTGACGCAACGCAATCTGACTTTCAAAAATCCCTACAAAAGAATGGCCCTGACTAACATTAAGCTATACGTTTCAAAAATCACTTACCTCACAAAAATCTTCGTTACTCGGACTACTGCAATACAGCGAGCGCCACTACTGCCAGCTAAATAACAGATTCAAACTACGGAAGGCACTAACTACTAGTAGGCATAGTTAGCAAATGAAAGATTTTAATAGAGAACAAACAATGTATTTACCTTAATAGTCATCAAAAGTCATAATATATATAGCAGTTCATGACATCCAGTCTTAAAAATTTCAAAATTCCGCCATTTCGCTCCCCACATCCAGCACTGCTGGCGTCTCACCTCCAACTGCGCAATGCTATGCGGTGTTAACATCCAGCTGCCCAACACTACAATAGCCAACAACAATGCAAACCAGCCACCGACTGCACACAGCACAGCCAGTGATTTTCATACAGAGCGCTACGTAACGTTGCCAATAAGAAAACATAAACAGCCTACTTACACATGAAAAGGAGGTTGCTTTTCGAATGGCCTTCGAAATTTGATGTAGTATATCATGCTGTGTAGTGTGTACAGCTATTCCTGCTATACTCATCAATGTGCCTGAGCATCCCCCTATCCCGCCCATCATGACTCGTACCATAAATTCGCATTAATAATATCGTGTGAGGTTTGTCAGACAAGCAGCGAACACTTTGCTACGAAACAGTACGTTCATAACACAAGCAGATACTTACAGGAAAAGCCGAAATGGAAACCTATATGCTACAACCACTGAGGGGGAAAATGTGTAGGCTATGGAAACTAACGGTCGCTGCCAGAGTGGGCTGAAAATTCATGCTTGCAGAGACAGTGCATATGTATGCAGCGAACGTGGCAAAAACATTGGTTTCGAAGTAAACTCTACATGAGTTCTCTTTGTCCTTCTTCAGTGTTTGTAGAGGACAGAAGGCACATGACATTTACACACGGAAGCAAGCAATGGAAGCAGCGAAACCCCGCTGGTCAAACACCGAGTACCGTTGCTAGGTAACAGTTGCCGCCAGCAGCAGCAAACAAACGCTGAAGCTCCCTCGACGCGATAACTGTCGCTCATTAGAAGGCGAAACAAGGCGTGAAATGTCAGCCCGTAATAGACACAGCTGGCGTGTCACAGGGGCTCACTTTTTTTTTTCTATCGATTTAACATCATACCGTCGTTCTCCGTAGTAACATTGTCTCACGGTTACCTGCATAGACACTGAAGTGACAAAAAAAAAAAAAAAAAAAAAAAGGGCTCGTATTCACACATAACGGTGTCTGATAAATATTTCTGTCTGTTTCTAGAGCCCTGCTCCGCAGTTAAATACAACCTACATGATCACAAACAGTTGAATTGTCGTTTAGTTAGTCCACCTTTTAATCAAAATTTGCAACAGGCCTCTCGAACGAAAACCTGTGACCAGCAGCTGGAGCGATGCACAAGTCATAGGGGAATAGCCGCTAGTATGGGCTATTAGTTCAAAATAGTCACAAAACGTTTGTTGTAACACCTCCATTTGAACCTTTATTTTTGCTTAAATGGCGAAAATAAGCTTTCTAACTGAAACGACAGGTAGAATATTTTCTGTGACATGTAACTTAAGATGTTAATAAGAGTGTTAGGTAGTATAGGCCATACAAAGAAATGTACGATTTAAATTAAAAAAATTCCAGGTGCGAGTAGGACTTACGCGCACTGAGTGTTCCGTACAAACTTAATTATATATACAGACAGTTTATCGTTTCCGGGTATCGGTATATTGACAATTTTTTCCTGTTATGCACACAGATACTGGCAAGATACCGGTCCCAGAAATTCCAAGATTTTAGCGAATGTTTTAATTTCAAGTTTTAAGTAAGATGTCAAATGAAAAAATAAATATTTTTTCATGTGATATAATTACAAATTAACAACTTCAGATTTTTCCCTTGACTTGTACTGTGTAACCTTACTTCTTGCCAAATTTCATGATTCCAAAAAAATGGCTCTGAGCACTATGGGACTCAACTGCTGTGGTCATAAGTCCCCTAGAACTTAGAACTACTTAAACCTAACTAACCTAAGGACAGCACACAACACCCAGCCATCACGAGGCAGAGAAAATCCCTGACCCCGCCGGGAATCGAACCCGGGAACCCGGGCGTTTCATGATTCCAGGTCAACGGGAAGTACCCTACAGGTTTTGAAGTGTGAGATTTCAAGTAACAAAATATTTGACACCAATGGCCGTATCTTTTGACTGTATTGACTAAGAAGATTCAAATTTGTACTTCGCCTAGTCACCATAAGTGTCAATAAGCGATATAAATTTCAACTTGATACGCCTGCTCGTCCTGAGAAGAAGGGTTCGTAACAGTCCAACGGACAGACAGACAGAGGGACAAAAAAGGGATCCTGTAACAGTTGTGAAAATTACCGTACTATCAGTTTAATAAGTCACGAATTCATTAAGACGAAAGAAGAAACTGGTAGAAACCGACCTCGGGGAGGATCAGTTTGGATTGCATAGAAATGTAAGAATATGCGAAACAATGCTGATGATATGACATTCTAGAAGGTAGATTAAGGAAAGGCAAACCTACGTTTATAATATTTGACAGTGTTGATTGGAATATCCTCTTTCAAATTCTAATGGTGGCAGAAGTAAAATAGAGAGCGAAGGGCTATTTACAAAAGGTTAAAATGGCTCTGAGCACTATGAGACTTAACATCTGATGTAATCAGTCCTCTAGAATTTAGAACTACTTAAACATAACTAACCTAAGGACATCACACACATGCATGCACGCGGCAGGATTCGAACCTGCGATCGTAGCGGTCGCGCGGTTCCAGACTAAAGCGCCTAAAACCGCTCGGCCACACCGGCCGGCGGCTATTTGCAATTTGTACAGTAACCAGATGACAGTTACAAGAGTCGAGGGGCACGAAAGGGAAGCAGTTGTTGAGAAGGGAGTGAGATACGGAAGTAGCCTATCCCGGATGTTATTCAGTTTGTATATCTACATCTACGTGATTACTCTCTAATTCACACGTAAGTACCAGGCACAGGGTTCATCGAACCATTTTCATACTACTTCTCCACCATTCCACTCTCGAATGGCGCGTGGGAAAAAGGGGAACACCTAAATCTTTCCGTTCGAGCTCTGATTTCCCTTATTTTATTATAATGATCATTTCTCCCTAAGTAGGTGGGTGTCAACAAAATATTTTCGCATTCGGAAGAGAAAGTTGGTGATAGAAATTTCGTAAATAGATCTCGCCGCAAAGGAAACCGGATTTGTTTCAGCGACTGCCACCCCAACTCGCGTATATTAAGCAAGCAGTAAAGGGAACAAAAGAAAAGTTTGGAGTGGGGTTTAAAGTTCAGAGAGAAGAAATAAAAATTTTGAGGTTTGCTGATGACACTGTTAGTCTGTCACACACAGCAAAGGACTTGCAAGAGCAGTTAAACGGAATGGACAGTGCCTTGAAAAGGGGATATAAGATGAACATCAACAAAACCAAAATGAGGATAATGAAATGTAGTCGAATTAAATCAGATGATCCTGAGAAAATTACATAAGGAAACGAGACGCTTAAAGTAGGAGATGACTTTTGCTATTTGGAAAGCAAAATAACTGATGTTGGTCGAAATATGGAGGATATAAAATGTAGACTAGCGATAGCAAGAAAAGCATTTCTTAAGAAGAGAAATCTGTTAACATCGAGTATAGATTTAAGCGTCTGGAGGTCCTTTCTGAAAATATTTGTATAGAGTGTAGCCATGTATGGAAGTGAAATGTGGATGGTAAACAGTTTAGACAAGAAGTTAATAGAAACTTTTGAAATTTGGTGCTACAGAAGAAAGGTCAAGATTAGATGGGTAGATCACATAACTAATGAGGAGGTACTGAGTAGATTTGGGAAGAGAAGAAATTTGTGGCTGAACCTAAAGGGATCGGTTGGTAGGACACATTTTGAGGCATCAAGGGATGACCAAATGAGTACTGGAGGGAAGCGTGGGCGGTAAAAACTGTAGAGGGAGACCAGTAAGCAGATTCTCGGAGATGAAGAGGCTTGCACAGGACAGAGTATCGCGGAGAACTGAATCAAACCAGTCTCAGGACTGAAGACCACAACAACAACATAAGAGTCCGTTTCTACAGATTGAGGCACCAGCCTCTAAGGAAGTGTTTGTGGGTCGCAAGCAAATGTAAAACGTTTATATATCGAAGGTACTACATAATAAAAAAAACTAAAAGTCAGAACTTACAACAAAAACGTAAATTTTAATGTGTAAAATAACATTATTGTTATTTCAGGCGGTGTAAGTTAGCTAAACAATACTTACTTGATTTTCGAAGTTGAAGATCTGTTTTCATTGTAGTACCATGAATACTCTGCTTCGTGTCACCAGTCTTCGCATCTTTCAGTCTAGATCCAGTTTTCTTCGAAAAACTCCTCGCGGGCAATATTAGTTTGAAAAATCCCATGTGAGGTCTCACAGATGTATGTTTTAAGTTCCTTTTCAGTGTGGTTCTAGTAACATTAAAACGACTTTTATATTTTTGTCATGCAAGAGCGTCACCGAGCTTCTGAATTATCTGAACTCGAAGTTTTTGAAGATAAACACCAACAAGTCAACAATCCCTTGAAAGCCTACGCAAAAATCAGTATTAAGTGACGAGCATGGAAATACGATACGAGCCCTCAGTGTCACGCCGATTTGGACCCGGAAGAAAAGACAATACTAATTGCAGACAGCATGAAGAGACTGAAGGAATTATTCTTCTCCCGCTCCACATGTGAATATAGGGATAACGAATACTGACAAGTGGTATTACGCGAACTATCTCTTGTATGTACGTCACTGTGGTTCCTAGGGTGTCGGTGCAGATGAAAAATCAACAACGATAGTATTTCATCATTTATTATTGCATTCCGTCTTTCAAAAGCTACCTGGTAGTTAGAGATCAAACCACGTGCCCACGTATGGTGTTGTAATACAGGAATACATTCAAAGGGAGAAGGAAGACACACCACGTAGGAGTTACCCGAATGGGACGAAAATGATTGAATGTGATATACAAGACACATAAATGGTTACAATTTCAGAAAACTTGGTTGATTTATTCAACAGAAAGAGCTTCAGAAATTAAGCAAGTGAATAACGCTTTGGTCCACTTCTAACCCTTATTAAATCTGGTTTTTGACTTGATTCACAGAGTTATTGGATATCCTCGTGAGGGATATCGTACCAGGATTTGTAATATTGGTGCGTTAGTTTGTCAAAATCCCGAGATTGATGGAGGACCCTGCCAATATTGCTCCAAACTTTCTCAATTGATGAGAGATCGGGCGACCATTCAGGTCAAGGTAGGGTTTGGCAGGCACGAAGAGAAGCTGTCCAAATTCTCGCCCGATGCAAGCGTGCATTATATTGCTGAAATGTGAGCGCAGGATGGTTTACCATGAAGGATAACTAAAAGTGGCGTAGAATATCGTCAATGGACCTCTGTAATGGAAGGCTGCAGCGTTTGACAACTGAATTGGTCCTGTTACGAAATCAAAATGGTTCAAATGGTTCAAATGGCTCTGAGCACTATGGGACTCAACACCTGTGGTCATCAGTCCCCTAGAACTTAGAACTACTTAAACCTAACTAACCTAAGGACATCACACACATCCATGCCCGAGGCAGGATTCGAACCTGCGACCGTAGCAGTCGCGCGGTTCCGGACTGAGCGCCTAGAACAGCTAGACCACCGCGGCCGGCTACGAAAACAAAAGGCATCCCAGATCTTCACACCTGGTTGTCAGAGCGTAAGGCGGTCGACAAACTGGTTGGTACACCACCGCTGTCCGGAGCGTCTCCAGGTATGTCTTCAGTCTGGAATCTCATTGACTGGAGTAGAATTGTCTTCACTGATGAGTACAGCTTCGAAATGAGGCCAGGTGAGAGAGAGAGAGAGAGAGAGAGAGAGTGAGAGTGAAGCGAGAGACTGATTGTTTTTCTTGCAACATTCTTGTCTGCTGCCGATTGCTATGTAGCATGTAGCATCTAAGCAAAAAACAATAATATAAAGAAAAAGAAAAGTTAAGGAAATAAAAAATGTGGAGAGTATTTAACAGAAGACCGTCGTAGAGAGCACTGAAAAAATTTTGTTAGGCGTATTAGCTGTAATTGTTCTGAACTATAGTGATTGAATGTTGCAACGCTGTGTTTGGTAATAGAGGCATTATACAGCTACAAATGGCCGACTTTGGTTAATTTTGAGCATTTATGCTATTTTTAGTGCAATAATGATGTCAAGTACAGAGTCCAGTTTTACTGACATGATTATTTTCATGTAAGTCCACATACCACAAAGCCTATAAGTTAGATTTAAAATTATAGTAAACTTCTGCAGTTTTCTAAGGAAAACATACGTCTGCAGAACAGGCCCTCAGCTGAAGGCTGAATTAAAATGTCATGTAACTAGGGCTTCCCGTCGGGTAGACCGTTCGCCGGGTGCAAGCCTTTCGATTTGACGCCGCTTCGGCTACTTGCGCGTGGATGGGGATGAAATTATGATGATTAGGACAACACAACACCTAGTCCCTGAGCGGAGAAAATCTCCAACCCAGCCGGAAATCGAACCCGGGCCCGTAGGATTGACATTCTGTCGCGTTGACCACTCAGCTACCGGGGCGGACGAAGGCTGAATGAAATGCTACATTTAGAAATGACTGAAAGAGTTGTGTTTGTAATCATACTTCTTGAAGTTCTTAACTGAACCAGTTGTTTTCATTCTAAAACAAAGTTCTTCAAAAGGTAATTTTTGGCAGGACATGGGAACTTAGGCCCTAACAATACTTCTCCATGGCTAACAATTCACTTGATGAGTCTTCCTAATTTTCTAATAAGGAATTAAAATAATGGAAGGTAGGATCATTTAGAAACTCTCGTTCAGGTTTGTGGTGGAGCATTTCTGCATAAATCTCAGTTCCGATACCCAGCACAGCACAGGTTTTGGCTGCTCAGATTGAAAGTTCTGTTCTACGTAGTCCGAGGTATCTAGAATGTAATGTAGAGATACGAAGATTTTTCTCATGTTATTGAGAATTTGGAGACATATCCACAAGAATTAGAGCCATAAATTATATATGAAGCTGATACTTCCTTTTTATTTTCATTGCCTCGGAGGCAGAACTGTAAACTTTCTACTTACCTTACGGTTTTAGCTGGGACAATAATACTCAATGGAACCGAATTGTATTGATTATACGCAGGACGCAATTTACTCTTTACCATCGATGTTTGTCAAGTCTCTAATAAAAAGGAGACATTAAAATCCAATGTGACATTATCGACAATACCCTTCACCTCGTCACATGCTCCATCATTAAGATCGACAGAAGAAGGATGTCCATGTATTCATCTTTATCGGAAATATAGGCCTTCTGATTCCCGTAAGCTGACACGCCTCAACCACATTCCAGCAGCCCTCCACTTCCACACCTTCCCTACACTCTCCCTGAGAAATTTCAAGTGTCTCCCCCTCCAACATCATCAACTCCGTCCACAAATTTATCCATCCCACCAAATTTACTCATCCCACCAAATTTACCCTACCCATACCATTTGGCTCAAATGGCTCTGAGCACTATGGGACTTAACATCTGAGGTCATCAGTCCCCTCGAACTTAGAACTACTTAAACCTAACTAACCTAAGGACATCACACAGATCCATGCCCGAGGCAGGATTCCAACCTGCGACCGTAGCGGCCGCGTGGTTCCAGACTGAAGCGCCTAGAACATCTCGGCCACAGTGGCCGGCTCGCATTCCATTTCAACACGGCTCTCTCTCCCTCCCGTCTCCATATTCCCCTACCCCGTTTTTCCCCGTCTCTCCTTTCCCCTTAAAATTATTTCCGTCCCCCATTCTCGTCTTCGAACAGCCTCTTCAGCCCCATCGATGCCACGCACCAGTCCTCCATCCTTACCTCCTCCTTGCACAGACCTGATCTGCTTCAAAGTAGGCTCCCAACCCCAAGGGAGGTCCTTCATGTTTTAATGACAGTAAGATGCGTCTTTCTAAGGTCAATGTTTGTTGAACTACATTTTACTAGCTTTAAATGTACATTGTTATTTTCCGTTTTACGCTTCCATTTTACTTTTTGTAATCTAAACATGATGAGTGCCTGGTTTCATTGACATTCAAATACTTCCATTAATTTCTCAGAACTCTAAAAGTTTTAAATTCACGTAAATATCTTACATTCATTTAGTATTCTTTCATCTAATTTACAAACAGTCCTGTCGGAGGAACATCTGCAACTGAGCATTTACCAGATGTTCAAAATACAGCTAGAGTTGTAAGGTTCTCTTATTTAGAACACGATCGGTTTCGAGGCATTATACGCCCATCTTCAGGTGTCGTACTGGCCCCGCGTTCTTCTTCTCGTCAATAAATGACAGTACTTTTGCCACTGTGGTGTACCCGTTTGCTTCCTCTTTGACTTACGCTACTTCATGCTCTGCGCTCGCTGGTAAGTACACCGCGTCTTGTACTTGTCAAAAGCGGCTCTCGGGGTCACAGCACCAAGAGTATGTAACATCTTCGACTTTTGTAGTCCTGTCTTCCTCAGTAGCGTTTAATATTAAGATATACTGATAAATTTTTACTTTATGGACCGTCTGACTACAACTGAATGAAACACAGTTTTCGTGCCATACGCGTTTTCCCTTAATTTGCTGCAAGGCCTCTTCAGTGGCAGGTTACGTGGACGATTTCCTACATATTACGCTCCTGCTGCATTTTGGGGGAACTGGAATTTATGAGAAGAGCAAAAACACCCAAAATGCAGCAGGAGCGTAATATGTAGGAAATCGTCCACGCAACCTGTCACTGAAGATGCCTTGCAGGAAATAAAGGCGAAACGCATATGGCACGAAAACTGTGTTTCATTCAGTTGTAGTCAGACGGTCCATAAAGTAAAAATTATCAGGATACCAAGAGTAAATGTCCTGGTATTCTTTGGATATTTCTTTACCTAGGCAGTCGTCCGTATTACTGTGAGGTATCACTTTGGCATTGACTTAAGTTTTACAGCACCTATCCCGACCTGTGGTTTTTAAATTAAAAAAAAAAAATTAAGGAATTTTGTTTTTATGTTTATTGCTACATGTAAAAGTTTTTTTTTTATGTTTGTTGCTGGGTGTAAAGATTATCTCCCGTCTCTTGCTAAGATGGGCGTATAAGAGCCCGAAACTGCTCGTGTTTTAAGTAAAAGAACCTTACAACTGCAGGGGTATTTTCAACCCCTGGTTATCTAATTTAGTTTTATTTGTCCAACTGGCGGAAGAGCGGGTTCATTTGAAATCACCCCTCCACCTCTACGCCCCTCCAGCCATATGTGAGGGGAGGGTAACACAAACAAGAGGGCCACAGACACCGGTTCCCAGGTAGATGCCGTGTTTCTTGACTTCCGCAAGGGGTTTGATACAGTTTCCCACAGTCGTTTAATAAACAAAGTAAGAGCATATGGACTATCAGACAATTGTGTGACTGGATTGAAGAGTTCCTAGATAACAGACCGCAGCACGTCATTCTCAATCGTTGGTTCAAATGGCTCTGAGCACTATGCGACTTAACTTCTGAGGTCATCAGTCGCCTAGAACTTAGAACAAATTAAACCTAACTAACCTAAGGACATCACACACATCCATGCCCGAGGCAGGATTCGAACCTGCGATCGTTGCGGTCACTCGGTTCCAGACTGCAGCGCCTAGAACCGCACGGCCACTCCGGCCGGCCCATTCTCAATGGAGAGAAGTTTTCCGAAGTAAGAGTGATTTCAGGTGTGCCGCAGGGAATTGTCGTAGGACCGTTGCTACTCAAAATATACATACATGACCTTGTGGATAACATCAGAAGTTCACTGAGGCTTTTTGCGGATGATGCTGTAGTACATCGAGAGGTTGTAACGGAAATTGTACTGAAATGCAGGAGGATTTGCAACGAATTGACGCGTAGTGCAGGGAATGGCAATTGAATCTCACTGCAGGCAAGTGTAATGTGCTGCGAATACCTAGAAAGAAAGATCCTTTATCATTTAGCTACAATATAGCAGGTAAGCAACTGGAAGCAGTTAATTCGATAAATTATCTGGGAGTAGGCATTAGGAGTGACTTAAAATGGATTGACCATATAAAGTTGGTCGTCGGTAAAGCAGACGCCAGACTGAGATTCATTGGAAGAATCCTAAGGAAATGCAATCCGGAAACAAAGGAAGTGGGTTACATTACACTTGTTCGCCACTGCTTGAATACTGCTCACCGGTGTGGGATCCGTACCAGATAGGGTCGATAGAAGAGATATAGAAGATCCAAAGGAGAGCGGCGCGCTTCGTTACAGGATCATTTAGTAATCGAGAAAGCGTTACGGAGATGATAGATAAACTCCAGTGGAAGACTCTGCAAGAGAGATGCTCTGTAGCTCGGTACGGGCTTTTGTTGAAGTTTCGAGAACATTCCTTCACCGAGAAGTCAACCAGTATATTGCTCCCTTCTACGTATATCTCGCGAAGAGACCATGAGGATGAAATCAGAGAAATTAGAGCCCACACAGAGGCATACCGACAATCTTTCTTTCCACGAACAATAAAGACTGGAATAGAAGGGAGAACCGATAGAGGTACTCAAAATACACTTCGTCACACAGCATCAGGTGGCTTGCGGAGCATGGATGTAGATGTACATATTTATTCATTCTGCATTTATTTCGGTTTCGTCTCTGCCAACTCACCCTATATGTTTCTTCCACATTTCATTGATTCACAATTTTTACGTGACTCATTACACTCCTTTTCACTCGCCCCAACACACGGGCATAACACAGTCTTCTCACAAACAACCAGTATGGAAGTCCTGTTTTTAAATGAGTTACGTGCTGCATAAAGTTTCCTTATACATTATACACATGATGAACATGGCATTACTCTCGCGTACTTCGTGTGGTTCGGATGATACGCTAATTCTTTGTATACGCAAACATGTAGCACACTTCCTACCAGTGCCTTACATAGGCGAATAGTATACAAAGTGAAACAGGTAAGCTGGTAAAATTGTTCTAGCACAGCAAGTGGAGTGTATTTAGGGGACGATTAAAGGATATCAAACACATTGTGCAGCGCAGCAAACCGGTAATATGAGCAAATTCCTAACATTTACACAGTTCACTCAAGACCATTCTCAACGTCCTATCTTTTAAAATACAGTTCAGCAAAAGATGTGTATACTAACACTCGTGATTGCACACTTTGTTTTCAAAGTAGCAAACTAATTCCTTGAGATGTTAAGTCCAAACGAAGTACACACCAAGTTATCACGTAACGCACGTGGGCCCATTGGCAACACAGTAGTTACAGCCAGAAAAAGAAGGTAAGACGTATTCCGCTTGCTCTCATCTCAACTCTGTCGCGCGACGAACTGCTTTGGTCAAAATAATATCTACATGCCTGGCCATCGTCCGTTTCCTATTCCGACACCTATCTGTCTATAATAAAGAGAAATCCACTCACCCGAAAGTCTTCTTTTCCTTCAAAAGGAGTATTAATTTCTACTGTTTCGTCTACTTTCAGTTTTCTTGACTTTTTACTTTTTGTGATTATTTACTCATGTTACTCGTTTAAAAAGAAAGATGTGCTCCTTTTTCCTTTGTTTCCATAAGGTTCTGCGCGTTAGCTGGAAAAGGACAGAATTCTGCTGGTAGCTGCAGTGCCGTCTAAAAATTTCCGCGATATGTTGATATCCTGCTCTTTTCGATGTCAGCGTTTTCATGCATCTTGCATAGAACAATTCTTTCGAACGTATTCGAAGTAAGCATCGTTCAGCTTTATTACAGTCCCAGTCTCTGTATCAATACTTTGCAAGGATTTATTTGTAGCATTAAAGCTCTTCAGCATTATTGATCAAAAAGTTTTCACTATCGCAGTTTGCAGACACAATAGACGGCTCATCATTCCTGTCGCCTCGCATCTTTGTGAAGCCTTTTGTGTTTCAGCACCCTGAATAACTTACAAAACTGATATTACTTCTACGCTGTTGAGACTATAGCAGGCATCGTCACGCCCTGACCAGCGTCTTTCCGAAGGTTATTATAAGGACAGTGACCTACTTAACTCCGACTGAAAAATATTCCAAAGGCTCCTCGAAGCAGAGAAGAAAGTGTAAATTTGTTGCAACAAACGAAATGAAAGTCGCTTGAGGACAACACTGTGCTGCACAAAATCCCACTAAGTTTATGGAGTTAGTAGCACACCGAATATATACAGCTTGGAGACCAGAGTAATAAGAATCAGACATATTGTTTGTATTCTCATATGACTGACCCCTACACAAGTGAAGTTCAAGTCGTATTTACTCAATAAAATTGTTTAATGAATCAGCTAATTCTTCTCATTTGTGCCCTGAATTTGGGGCCAAACAGATACATCTTTTAACAGAAAACCTATCCTTTGATAAAAATTCCGTAACAAGAGACAACTGATCCATATGTGCAGTGGCGAGGGTGGAATGTAATAAGGTGGGATAAGATTTAGTTTCTTTACTTCCTCTACAATACACTATCTCACCACCCTTTCCATCAGAATTTATATAAGCATGTTACTCGTTCAAAAGAAAGACGTGCTCCTTTTTCCTTTGTTTCCATAAGGTTCTGCGCGTTATCTGGAAAAGGACAGAATTCTGCTGGTAGCTGCAGTGCCGTCTAAAAATTTCCGCGATATGTTGATGCAAATCTATAGATGTGACCATTGAAAGACAGTTTTGTGTTGAAAAGTTTTTGACCACAGCAAAATCTCGTTCTATAAGGTCGCTCCAATACTTTTACGTATGTCTCAAGTTTAGGTGTTAGTATCTCATCTAATCTCCCCGTGATTTGTCCTCTAGTATTTAGAGTTCACACATTTCCTGTGTTCACCTAAATTTTCATAGGCAGCCAGTCTGGACTGACCGTTTTTCCAGTCACTAAGCCCATTATCAGGTTTTTCAATCTGTGATGTTCCGCTAAATAACAAACACGGGACACAAAGTACATTACACTTGGTTTGGGACTTTATTAAAAAGATTCTTTCTCAGTTCTCGCCATTCTTCATGGATCTGAAAAACACAACTTTTTAAAGTACTTCCGAAAGTAAGTACCGTATATTCCCTGCATGAATTACTGAAATCGCAATCCCTACACTGTGCCACGTGACTTTGATAGCGTATTCATTAATTATTCAGTTCCCAGGATCGTACGAAACAGAATCGCTGACATCACTCATGCTGCACTACTTTGGTTACGCATTATTTCACTGCGCATAATAACACTTTGATATTTCTAGATTGTGGCTGGAACTAGATGACGATGTTTCATTTTTAAATAACACATCGATGTTTGCTTTCTTTTTACAGTTTCTTTTTCGCCTTATCTTGCCGAGAAGTAATTTGTCTCCTTCAATTGATACTATTTTCATTAATACTAAAATAGACTTTTTATGACCACCTACCTAACAGCGGTATGTTCATCTTTAGCACGGATGACAGTGACGACGCGTCGTGGGAATCGTGGAATGGAAGCAATGAGGCCTTCGTAGGTCACTGGAGGGAGTTGGCACCACATCTGCTCTCACAAGTCACATAATTCCCTTAAATTCCGGGGAGAGGGTCGATGAGCTCTGACGCCACGTTCAGTCACATCCGTGTTCGATCGGGTTGAAATCTGGTGAGTTGGGGGGCCGGCACATCAGTTGGAACCCACAAATATGTTCCTCGGAACACTCCATTATACTCCTAGCCTTGTGACGTTGTGCTTTATCCTGTTGATAAATGTCACAGCTTTCGGGGAACGCGATCGTCATGAAGGGGTGTAGTGATCTGCAACCAGTGTACGATATCCCTTGGTCGTCATAGTGCCTTGCACGAGTTGCACTGGACCCATGGATGCCCACGTGAATGTTCCCCAGAGCATAATGGAGCCACCGCCAGCTTGTCTCTACCCCGCAGTGCAGGTGTCAAGCAGCAGTTCCCCTGGAACACGACGGATTCGGGCCCTCCCATCGGCACGATGAAGAAGGTATCGGGATTCACCAGACCATGCAACGCTCTGCCACTGCGCCAATGTAAAATACCGATAGTCGCGTGCCCATTCCAGTCATAGTAGCCAACATCGCATTGTTGACACTGGCACATGCATGGGTGGTCAGCTACGAACACAAATCGTTACGAACATTTGGTGCACTGTGTGTTCAGACACTTATGTGCTCTGCCTAGAATTAAAGTCCGATGTTAGTTCTGCCACACTTCGCCGCCTGCCCTGTTTTACTAGTCTGTCCACCCTGCGACGTCCGGCATCTGTAATGAGGGGTGGCTGCCAAACTTGACGACGTCTGGACGTGATTTCACCTTGGTTTCTCCACATGTTGAAGACACTTACACAGCACTCCTCGAACACCCGACAAATCGTGCAGTTCCCGAAGTGATCGTGCCGGGCATTCTTGCCCTTCACAGTCTGCCCTCGGTCAAACAGACAGACAGCGCACCTTCCCCATTCCCCTCACGGACAGCACATTCACTAATACTCCATGCACCATGTGTGTGTCTGACTAGCAATCATTGCCCGACAGGTGATACTGCTATCGACTGGATGGATTTACATCGATAGTAGGTCGGTGGTCAAAATTAAAATGATATTAAATCTAAGAGGCTGGCTGTTAGAGTGACTGACGATATTTTCTACGCATATGAAGTTTGAATGGGCACGTTTAAGAGTCGGTACCGGCTGTATATGACAGTGTTGGCGCCGTCTGCCCTCACAAAGCTTAATAGCGAGCAACGAGAATTTCCTTCCTAATGCACACAACTTAGGAAGCCAACAAACTGAATAAGGTAAATAATGTGCTTATTACCAATGTTATTCGTATCCATTTCATTGCGAGTTTAGTTTGCATTCTCCATTCAAGAGTTATGAATAAGATGTTTTGAAAAACGAGTAACAGCCACCTTAAATTTCACCGTCCCTTAAAATCCGCCACCCTAGGCAGCTGCCTAGTCTGTCTAGGCCTAAATACGCTTCTGCATAGAACCCTCCGCTGCCACAGTGGTGTCAGCAGCGCCAAGCGCCCAAAAGGTGCCAAGAACTTGGTCCTGTTGCTCATCGCGCTGAGTACTGCCGCTTTCGATTGCGAAATGTACGAGAATCAAAGCCTCAAGGAAGGGGGTGGTTTCACTATTACCTTTATGCCACCCTCTGAGGCCATTTCGTGTCAATTCTGAGCGACGGTGTGTCACAAGTCTTTCCCTCGGCCACGCAGAAGAAAACCGTTCTGGACTCCGTCGCAGAAGCGTCAAAGTTTTAAATATGGTTAAGAGGGTATGTGACGTACTTCCCATAGTGCGACACGTCGACGGTGGCGTTGGGTAGAATCATACTGCAGTTTTATGACAATGTGACATCATTATCAGCCCTGAAACGTCAGATGAACTGCAGAGACGTGATATATATATGTGGTCCATTGATAGTGGCCGGGAGTGAACGAAACTTGTCTAGCTCGAAGGGGGAAACCAGATGGATCTATGGTTGGTCCGCTAGATGGTGCTGCGATAGGTCAAACGGATATCTGTGCGTTTTTAAAAATAGGAACCCTAATTTTTTATTACATATTTGTGTAGTAAGTAAAGAAATATGAATGTTTTAGTTGGACCACTTTTTTCGCTTTGTGATAGATGGCGCTGCAATAGTCACAAACACATGGCTCACAATTTTAGACGAACAGTTGGTAACAGGTAGGTTCTTTAAATTAAAACACAGAACGTAGGTACGTTCGAACATTTTATTTCGTTGTTCCAGTGTGATACATGTAACTTTGTGAACTTATCATTTCTGAGAACGCATATTGTTACAGTGTGATTCCCTGTAAATACCACATTAATGCAATAAATGCTCATCAAACTCAATGCATTTGGCAATGCGTGTAACGACATTCCACTCAACAGCGAGTACTACGCCTTCCGTAATGTTCGCACATGCATTGACAATGCGCTGACGCATTTTCTCAGGCGTTGTCGGTGGATCATGATAGCAAATATCCTTCAACGTTCCCCACAGAAAGAAGTCCGGGGACGTCAGATGCGGTGAACGTGCGGGCCATGGTATGGTGCTTCGACGACCAATACACCTGTCATGAACTATGCTATTCAATACCACTTTAACCACACGCGAGCTATGTGCCCGACACACATCATGTTGGAAGTACATCGCCATTCTGTCATGCAGTGAAATATCTTGTAATAACATTGGTAGAACATTACGTAGAAAATCAGCATACATTGTACCATTTAGATTGCTATCGATAAAATTGGGGCAATTATCCTTCCTCCCATAATGCCGCACCATACATTAACCCGCCAAGGTCGCTGATGTTGCACTTGTGGCAGCCATCGTGGATTTTTCGTTGCCCATGTTGGTGAATGACGCTTCGTCGCTAAATAGAACGCGTGCAAAAAATCTGTCATCGTCCCGTAATTTCTCTAGTGCCCAGTGGCAGAACTGTACACGACGTTCAAAGTCGTCGCCATGCAATTGCTGGTGTATAGATATATGGTACGGGGGCAATCGATGTCGCTGTATCATTCTCAACACCGACGTTTTTGCGACTCTCGATTCTCGAGCAATTTGTCTGCTACTGATGTGCGGATTAACCGCGACAGCAGTAAAAACACCTACTTGTGCATCATCATTTGATGCAGGTCTGGTTGACGTTTCACATGTGGCTGAACATTTCCTGTTTCCTTAAATAACATAACTATCTGGCGAACGGTCCGGACACTTGGATGATGTCGTCCAGGATACCGAGTAGCATACATAGCACACGCCCGTTGGGAATTTTTATCACAATAGCCATACATAAACACGATATCGACCTTTTCCGCAATTGGTAAACGGTCCATTTTAAAAAGGGTAATGTACTACGAAGCAAATGCTGTCCGCACTGGCGGAATGCTACATGATACCACGTACTTATTCTTTTGTGACTATTACAGCGCCATCTATCACAAAACGAAAAAAATGGTCCAAAATTCATATTTCTTTACGTACTACACGAATATGTAATAAAAATGGGGGTTCCTATTTAAGATAAGGCATTTGATATCCGTTTGGCCTATGGCAGCGCCATCTAGCGGGCCAGCCATAGCGCCATCTGGTTTCCCCTTCAAGCTAGACGAGTTTCGTTCTTTGTAGTTTTTTCGTTTGATGCTTATTTCGTGTGATATTTGGCTGTCACTATCTATGGGCCACCCTATCTATTTGAAGCGTTCTGCTTTTACGTCATAACAGAGGAGGACACGTTCGAGCCAATTTTCTAACTTATGCATAGCATGGGGAAACCATTACGGTGTTTCGTAAACGTAACCATTTAAATCTCTTGCACATTGTACACTCCTGGAAATGGAAAAAAGAACACATTGACACCGGTGTGTCAGACCCACCATACTTGCTCCGGACACTGCGAGAGGGCTGTACAAGCAATGATCACACGCACGGCACAGCGGACACACCAGGAACCGCGGTGTTGGCCGTCGAATGGCGCTAGCTGCGCAGCATTTGTGCACCGCCGCCGTCAGTGTCAGCCAGTTTGCCGTGGCATACGGAGCTCCATCGCAGTCTTTAACACTGGTAGCATGCCGCGACAGCGTGGACGTGAACCGTATGTGCAGTTGACGGACTTTGAGCGAGGGCGTATAGTGGGCATGCGGGAGGCCGGGTGGACGTACCGCCGAATTGCTCAACACGTGGGGCGGGAGGTCTCCACAGTACATCGATTTTGTCGCCAGTGGTCGGCGGAAGGTGCACGTGCCCGTCGACCTGGGACCGGACCGCAGCGACGCACGGATGCACGCCAAGACCGTAGGATCCTACGCAGTGCCGTAGGGGACCGCACCGCCACTTCCCAGCAAATTAGGGACACTGTTGCTCCTGGGGTATCGGCGAGGACCATTCGCAACCGTCTCCATGAAGCTGGGCTACGGTCCCGCACACCGTTAGGCCGTCTTCCGCTCACGCCCCAACATCGTGCAGCCCGCCTCCAGTGGTGTCGCGACAGGCGTGAATGGAGGGACGAATGGAGACGTGTCGTCTTCAGCGATGAGAGTCGCTTCTGCCTTGGTGCCAATGATGGTCGTATGCGTGTTTGGTGCCGTGCAGGTGAGCGCCACAATTAGGACTGCATACGACCGAGGCACACAGGGCCAACACCCGGCATCATGGTGTGGGGAGCGATCTCCTACACTGGCCGTACACCACTGGTGATCGTCGAGGGGACACTGAATAGTGCACGGTACATCCAAACCGTCATCGAACCCATCGTTCTACCATTCCTAGACCGGCAAGGGAACTTGCTGTTCCAACAGGACAATGCACGTCCGCATGTATCCCGTGCCACCCAACGTGCTCTAGAAGGTGTAAGTCAACTACCCTGGCCAGCAAGATCTCCGGATCTGTCCCCCATTGAGCATGTTTGGGACTGGATGAAGCGTCGTCTCACGCGGTCTGCACGTCCAGCACGAACTCTGGTCCAACTGAGGCACCAGGTGGCAATGGCATGGCAAGCCGTTCCACAGGACTACATCCAGCATCTCTACGATCGTCTCCATGGGAGAATAGCAGCCTGCATTGCTGCGAAAGGTGGATATACACTGTACTAGTGCCGACATTGTGCATGCTCTGTTGCCTGTGTCTATGTGCCTGTGGTTCTGTCAGTGTGATCATGTGATGTATCTGACCCCAGGAATGTGTCAATAAAGTTTCCCCTTCCTGGGACAATGAATTCACGGTGTTCTTATTTCAATTTCCAGGAGTGTAGTATCGTTCTTGTGGTAAACGGCCTTTGCCACATGTTGCGGCCACGTGCCACACAACAAAGTGCTGCGGGTTGCTGCACTTTCAGACACCTGCAAGCCGGCGTAACTCATCTTGCCTGCGACAACCGCTGTAGTTTCGTGGGTGCCACATCCACCTGATGCAGTCAGTACTAGCTAGCGACCGCGTGACACCAGACAGCATCCCGTTGCTCCTCGGTCGGGTGACCGTTATAGGACACAGCAAAGCATCTTGTCAGCCAGTGCGAGTCCCAGCCTGGACATCGACTTATGAAGTGCTGCGAGTATATTCCTGAGCACTGTGTGCAGTGTACTAGTTCAGGACTTGGATACTATCAGCGCAGCCGACAGTGGACGTCCCTACGGCAGTATTGCTCGAACGTGACAGACTGAGTGCTCAATCTGCACCTTCCTTTAAGTAGATCAGATCGATTTTTACTTTGCTTTCACTAGGAAGCTTTTCCTAGTTCTCATTTTATTGCGTATTTCTCTGTAGTAATATAGCTCTTGGCTACCTGGGCACCTTTCTCTGCATGTGCGTGCATCTTCCACAACGGGATACTTTAGTTATTTACAAATAAATTTTTGTAAATAGGGGCAGACGCTATCCGCAACCTGTATATCTCCCTCTAAAACGTAGTGACCTTGCCATTTGTTCAAAATAATTATGAAAACATATTTTACAGTACGATGTTGCTAACTGAACAACACGATATTCAGAAGTTATCAAAAGCTACATAGGGTAATGAAAATCGCTGTCCACTCATATTTTGATTCAAGTCAATACGATCAATGAGGGTTCAATTCAATGACTTTCTACGTCTAATAGTCTATTGGTTGACATTCTGTTTGACCACTGCCACTGTCATGACCAAGAAAGATGCTAAAATTCGTACTGTTTATTCCCTTATTTGATCGCTGATTTGTGACAAAAATGTTGTGAGCTATTCACTATTGATTGTTCTTTGATCATCCAACGCAATGTCGCTAGATGTCTACTGTATCAAAAGAAAGAAGCGATTATTTTATGAGACGTTCTTCTTGGAACTGCGCAACAATTGGCTGCAGCTTAGTTTTCGGCTCATAGGAATATACACTCCTGGAAATGGAAAAAAGAACACATTGACACCGGTGTGTCAGACCCACCATACTTGCTCCGGACACTGCGAGAGGGCTGTACAAGCAATGATCACATGCACGGCACAGCGGACACACCAGGAACCGCGGTGTTGGCCGTCGAATGGCGCTAGCTGCGCAGCATTTGTGCACCGCCGCCGTCAGTGTCAGCCAGTTTGCTGTGGCATACGGAGCTCCATCGCAGTCTTTAACACTGGTAGCATGCCGCGACAGCATGGACGTGAACCGTATGTGCAGTTGACGGATTTTGAGCGAGGGCGTATATTGGGCATGCGGGAGGCCGGGTGGACGTACCGCCGAATTGCTCAACACGTGGGGCGTGAGGTCTCCACAGCACATCGATGTTGTCGCCAGTGGTCGGCGGAAGGTGCACGTGCCCGTCGACCTGGGACCGGACCGCAGCGACGCACGGATGCACGCCAAGACCGTAGGATCCTACGCAGTGCCGTAGGGGACCGCACCGCCACTTCCCAGCAAATTAGGGACACTGTTGCTCCTGGGGTATCGGCGAGGACCATTCGCAACCGTCTCCATGAAGCTGGGCTACGGTCCCGCACACCGTTAGGCCGTCTTCCGCTCACGCCCCAACATCGTGCAGCCCGCCTCCAGTGGTGTCGCGACAGGCGTGAATGGAGGGACGAATGGAGACGTGCCGTCTTCAGCGATGAGAGTCGCTTCTGCCTTGGTGCCAATGATGGTCGTATGCGTGTTTGGCGCCGTGCAGGTGAGCGCCACAATCAGGACTGCATACGACCGAGGCACACAGGGCCAACACCCGGCATTATGGTGTGGGGAGCGATCTCCTACACTGGCCGTACACCACTGGTGATCGTCGAGGGGACACTGAATAGTGCACGGTACATCCAAACCGTCATCGAACCCATCGTTCTACCATTCCTAGACCGGCAAGGGAACTTGCTGTTCCAACAGGACAATGCACGTCCGCATGTATCCCGTGCCACCCAACGTTCTCTAGAAGGTGTAAGTCAACTACCCTGGCCAGCAAGATCTCCGGATCTGTCCCCCATTGAGCATGTTTGGGACTGGATGAAGCGTCGTCTCACGCGGTCTGCACGTCCAGCACGAACGCTGGTCCAACTGAGGCGCCGTTCCACAGGACTACATCCAGCAGCTCTACGATCGTCTCCATGGGTGAATAGCAGCCTGCATTGCTGCGAAAGGTGGATATACACTGTACTAGTGCCGACATTGTGCATGCTCTGTTGCCTGTGTCTATGTGCCTGTGGTTCTGTCAGTGTGATCATGTGATGTATCTGACCCCAGGAATGTGTCAATAAAGTTTCCCCTTCCTGGGACAATGAATTCACGGTCTTCTTATTTCAATTTCCATGAGTGTATTATAGTTTCTTCAGCTGTTACTACGTTATACATAAATTTTGCATTTAATCGAACAATTAGTTCGAGCATTTACTTACAGCAGCTCACATGAGCCGGTTTTGAGGGTTGTGTCGAACTGTGCGCTATGCCGCTCATCTTTTTTAGAGGTAAATGTTCATGCATAATCGACTGTACTGCAGACTTCTTAATGCCTAGCCATGCATACACGTTACTGTAAGTCACATGCCGATCCTCTTCAATCGTCTTGCGCACAGTGTCGACGTTTTTTGGAACAACAATCGATTTTGGTCGACTTCATGGAGATGTAATAAGGAGAGTCGTCATTACGTCACAAATCTGAAGCCGAGATTTGCCATGTTAGTTGCCTCAAATTTCAACTTCTGAAGGAAGTGTCTTGATCAAAAATTTCAGTTTGCGCCATACAGAAGTGTAATAAGCACTGCGATGTTAGTCTAAAGTGTAAACGAGTCACATTTCGCTCTTAAGTCGACACGTTCAAGTGATATTTTCTTGTACATACATTAAATTTGGTTGTAGGTTTTTTCTGTCATTTGAGTTTTGATTTCATATTAATCGGATATCAACATTTATGGGAGGATGACGTAGAGTAAACATCCGTTTCGTCAGCCCGTGTTAAGGAAAATGATGAATTACAAAAGCACCCTTTTCATATCACGTACATCTCTTAGTTAATTCATTCTAGGTTTGTTTTAAATATGTGACATACGTTGTTATTTACGACAATAATAGACTGATCTCAAAGTGGTATTGGAAAATGAAATGTTCCCGTGTGATTACGTTACCTGAGTACAGTTAAGATATAACATTACAAAGAATTAATACTAGTCAACTAAAACTAAATGCATTTACGACGCTAAAGCGCAGTGATTCATTGAAATTTGTAACTGCCGTACTTTGATGTAATAAGTCTAATCCAGGTCATTTAATATACCATGAAACGAAGGATTCTATACGTAATATGACTGAAAGTACAAGTACAATTAATATTGTCGGGGACTAAAGCTAAAAGCATGATATTCAAATTACAATATTAAAATATGTGAGCACAACTATTCCGAATACAAAGATGAGCAGTAGTTGCACTTACGGAGTTTTATAGCATCTGTAGGCTCTATAATTACGAGAATCAACAGCACTAGTATTCTGCAGAATCATGTTTGAACTTCTTTATCTGCATGTATATAAGAGATTTTATGTTCACATTCCTTGGAATTAGAGAACGGGAGCACCGTAATTGCTTTAATACTGGGCGAAAAGACTACCATTACTCAGAAACTTTGCCACAGTATTTCTCCGGTGGGATACATTCATTGTTGGTTTTGCTTTTACGAAAATTGTAGAAAAGAACTTCCAGCGGGAACCTGTAAAAGGATTTTTTCACAGTGTCGCTTCTTTAAACCCTCAATGTAAACATACTACTTGGCCACTTACTGAACAGCCAATATTATAATAATTAAAAACGACAATTTCTTAAACAATTTAATGGTGAATCTCACTAGCGCCATCTGGAGGTCGTTGTGAAAACTCAAAATGCGACTCTCATACATAACATCTCTCTCCCAACCTCTCTTAATATTTTGACATAAATCCAGTAAATGCTCTACGATTATGTGTAAACTACACTACAGATACTTGATCATACTTGCCCACACATCTGTTGGTGGACATTAATCGACGGTGTGTCCACCTTTCGCCTTTATGACCGCTTTAACTCTGTGGGGAACACTTTCAATGAGGCATCTACACATCTGTGGAGGAGTAGCAGCCCACTCTACACCAAGATCTGAGACCAGAGAAGTTACTGTGTTTGACCCTGGGGACTAGAGCGAAGTTGACGTTCTAACTGATCCCAAATATGTTCCATAGGGGATTGGTTGGGATTCTGGGTAGGCCAGTCCACATCAGGAATGTTACTGTCCACAAACCATTACTTCCAGGTGCTGCTGTATGACAGGGTGGATTGTCATACTGACATAATTGTTTCCGAATAATTCCTCTACAGTACTCAGCACACAATGCTGTGAAACTTGTTCATATCCTTTTGCGTTTAGCTTTTCTTAAGGTCAACGAGGGCTACACCACTAACCCCCCTCCCCCCTCCCCCCTCCCCCCTCCCCCCCTCTCCTTTCCCTTAACACCATTTTCTCCGTACTTAACTGTGGCACTATACATGATGACTGTCAACGTGATCCCGGATTTCGCCAAATCTAAACCCTTCCGTTGGATTGCCCCAGTGTATAGCGCGTTTGATCATACCATATCACTCGTTTCCGGCTATCCGGTGTCTAGTGCCTTCGTTCTATACACCACTTCAAGCATCGCTTAGCACTGGCGACAGAAATGCTTGGCTTGTGAGAAACTGCTCGACTATAGTACCCAAGTCGTTTTAACTCCCTACGCACAGACATTGTGTCAGGTGGTCTGCTGATGGAAATGAGCTTACGGCACTGTGGCCGGGAGTCCCCCATTCGGGAAAGTTCTGCCGCGGAGAGCAAATACTTATTGCATTCGACGCCACATTGAACGACTTGCGCGTCAGAGATAGGGATGAAATGATAGTAAGGATAACACGACACCCACTCCCTGAGTGAGCGAAAGCATCTCCTGCCCCAGCCGGGAATCGAACCCGAGCCCCTTGGCGTTGCATTCCGCCTGGATGACCACTCAGCTAACTGGGGCGGACTGGACTGCTGACAGCACTTTGGAACTGACGAGTGATTCCTTCCGTTAATGTCATATGATTTTTCAAGATAGTGGCTCGCAATTTTCGATGGTCACTATTAGATTAGATTAGATTAGATTAATTATTCATTCCATAGACCCATAACAGAGGGAATCGTCCTGGGTGTGGAAGATGTCAGATAAACACATTACAAAAATGTAATTAGAAAAACTTGAGTTTCATTAATTTTAAGTTATGTACATGAATTAAATTTAAACTTCTAATATTTACAGGTTTAAGACTTACATCTGCTTTCATTCAGACATTTGCTAGTTTCTTGGCTATTACAACTAAGTATTGTCAGTAGATGAGATGTACCTGGTCTTCGTTTAGTTGTGGTTGTTCGTTCGCGTTTTCACTTCACAATCACATTACAACAGTCGATTCGCGCAGGATCAGGAGCGTTAAAATGTCCTTGAAGGATTAGTTATTCGTCATCTGATTATTAGTCCACGTTCTAAGTCGCTGAGCTCTCCTTCCTCACCCATTGTGCTGTCACTGGTACTCAACCGACAACACAGTACTCTCCGCCTCATTTTATATTGGGTAATGTTCAAGTAATGTGTACCTGTAGAGTATGTGGCTCAATACCCACGAGCGAATACTTGCTGAATAACAACTCTGGATAATCTTAGTTCCTTATCACTATATCTATGCGGACGAATCCTAATTTTCAATAAATTCACCCTCAGTATGTGGATTGTCCTGAACGGTTTTCTAATGACTTCTGATTATACGAGAAGGATTCCATTAAAATACATTTCTTTGTACTGTACTTCAGATGGGCAACGGCTTTGCCGCAGTGGTTCCACCGGTTCCCGTGAAAGCAACGAAATTAAGCGCTCTCGGGCGTGTTCGGCACTTGGATGGGTGACCATCCAGGCCGTCATGCGCTGTTGCCATTTTGCTGGGTGCACTCAGCCTCGTGATGCCAATTGAAGAGCTACTCGATCGAATAGTAGAATACCATCATAACGACGGTGTGCTTTGTACTTCAGATGATTTCGGAATTTTTTTTCTGCTGTGCGTTGAATTTTTGTATAATGTTGTAATTATTACGAACCCTTTTATCTGCTTATAAAATGACATGTATTAGCGACGAGGCTCACCACACACAACCAAACAAACATATTTTCTCTTCGTCAGTTTCCGACACGCACAAAGGGAAGACTACAGAACTGATCTTGAAACTATGAGCTGACATTCGAGGCATAATTAGCACCAGAGCACTCTCTGACTGATCACGAAAGTGTAGGAAGTATTCAAGTCATTCTTGAGAGTTAAGGTCTTGATACCTGGAATGTTACCTTCTTTTTTATGTAATTCATATTAAAGCTTTCTAATGCAAATAATCTAGTAAGTAAATACAACGCCTAAGAATTTATTTATTTATTTTACATATCGTGTCACTTAATCGGTTCAGTGGCTGTATCTAAGTATTCCACACGAAGAAAATTAATGCGAGCTACTATTGCAAATCCAGGGGATACAGGGAGTAAACAGAGCGGATAATTACTGTCGCTGTATTGGTCTGATGCGCGATTGTGCCCAATTCGGGACGTTGCGTTCTATCGCCGAGATAATTACGCAGCGGTTCATGTGCAGCTGCGACCGCTACGCCGTCGTTCCGGTTGCTCATACTGCATATGCAATGAGTCCGCCCTGTCCAGAATTAGAGTCACAGGAAGAAGATATCTCTAATTGACCCAATCAACAAAGAAAAGCATATTGCTCTAAATCCAACCACAGGGCGTTAAACTTTTTCATAATGTGGGCAATCATTCAGCAAACAAATTTTGACTAATTCTGTCCCATTACTACACATAAAATCGCTGAAAGAATTTTATGGAAGAAGTATTAGCATACTACGTAGTTTTAGAGTATTTTTGTAGTATATACTTGAAGAAATAAGAGGTGAGGTTTAACAGACAGGAAGTTCAATGGATGAATTGAAAACTTTCTGGTTGACGGGGAATCAAAATTCTTCTATTCTGATTTGCGTACATAATGGGTGTGACTGCTACAGGAAATATATACTACACATGATGTTCAGTTCAGTTATTTAGACAATCTATCCTGTGCGAGTCCCTGCATGTCTGCCTGTTGGCTAGCGCAACTTATATCGTCTTGAACCTGGCGACTGTGTTCAGCCCTTGATCCCTCTCTTTAATTTTTACCGTCCACACTTCCTTCCACAAGTAAATTGACAATTCCTTGATGCTTACGTTCTGTCCTGTCAACTGATCTCTTCTTTTAGGCAGAATGTGCCATAAATTCCTTTTTTCCCAATTACATTCAGCATTTTCAGTTCGGTCTATCGATTTAACCCACTTCTTACTTTCATAGCAACACATTTCGAAAGCTTCTTTCTCTTCTCGTCTGAACGGCGTATCACCCACGATTCAGTTCCACACAAGCCTATTCTCCACATAAATACCTTCATAATAGACATCCTAATATATACAGATATACCTCTATTTCAGAAATTTCTTCCTAGTCCCATCATGCACATTACATACTCTCTATGTTGGTCGCCATAGGTTGATTTGCTTCTTCAGTAACTAAACTAATCTACCGCTCCATGTCTCATTTCCTAATTTAATTCTTTCAGGATTGCCCGATTTAACTGGATTCTATTCCATTACTGTTGTTTTACTTTTTGGACATTCATGTTACACGCTCTGTTCAAGACATTATCCATTCCTTCGACAGCTCTTCGCAGTCATTGGATGTCAGTTACGAAATTACAATGTCGTCGCAAACATCTGTTTTATTTCTATTTCCAAAGATCACCTTGGCTCCATTCACAGGTTCCTCAGAGTACCAATAACACAAGAAGATTGCCTACAACCCTGTCTCACACTCTTTTCAACCACTGCTTCCCTTTCATATCATTCGCCTCTTTTTCCTGGAGTCTTGTTCCTGCACCAGTTGTGAATAAACGTGGGTTCCCTGTATTTTGTCTAATACCTAAAAATATCTAATAGTGTAGTCCAGCCAGCATTGTCAACGGCTTTCTCTAAATCTAGTAATCTGTAAAGTAGGTCTGCCATTCTTCAATTAATTTTCCATGAGAAATCCTAGGGTCGCATGTTCTTTTATTTCTCCGAAACCGAAATTGATCGTTTCCGAGCTCGGCCTGCTCCGCTGTTTTGCAAGCTTGATTTATTCGGACCTGAAAATCATACTTTATTTAGAAATAGTACACTATTGGCCATTGAAATTGCTACACCACGAAGATGACGTGCTACAAACGCGAAATTTAACCGACAGAAAGAAGATGCTGTGATATGCAAATGATTAGCTTTTCAGAGCATTCACACAAGGTTGGCGCCGGTGGCGACACCTACAACGTGCTGACATGAGGAAAGTTTCCAACCGATTTCTCATACACAAACAGCAGTTGACTGGCGTTGCCTGGTGAAACGTTGTTGTGATGCCTTTTGTACGGAGGAGAAATGCGTACCATCACGTTTCCGACTTTGATAAAGCTCGGATTGTAGCCTATGGCGATTGCGGTTTATCGTATCGCGACACTGCTGCTCGCGTTGGTCGAGCCCCAATTACTGTTAGCAGAATACGGAATCGGTGTGTTCAGGAGGGTAATACGGTACGCCGTGCTGGGTCCCAACGGCCTCGTATCATTAGCAGTCGAGATGACAGGCATATTATCTGCATGGCTGCAACGGATCGTGAGCCACGTCTCGATCCCTGAGTCGACAGGTGGGGACGTTTGCAAGACAACAGACATCTGCACGAAGAGTTCGGCGACGTTTGCAGGAGCATGGACTCTCATCTCGGAGACCATGGCTGCGGTTACCTTTGACGCTGCATCACAGACAGGAGCACCTGCGATCGTGTACTCAACGACGAACCTGGGTGCACGAATGGCAAAACGTAATTTTTTTCGGATGAATCCAGCTTCTGTTTAGAGCATCATAATGGTCGCATCCGTGTTTGGCGACATGGCGGTGAACGCACATTGGAAGCGTGTATTTGACATCGCCATACTGGCGTATCACCCGGCGTGATGGTATGGAGTGCCATTGGTTATACGTCTCGGTCACCTCTTGTTCCCATTGACGGCACTTTGAACAGTGGACGATACATTTCAGATGTGTTACGACCCGTGGCTCTACCCTTCTTTGCCGGCCGAAGTAGCCGTGCAGTTCTAAGCGCTACAGACTGGAACCGCGTGACCGCTACGGTCGCAGGTTCGAATCCTGCCTTGGGAATGGATGTGTGTGATGTTCTTAGGTTAGCTAGGTTTTGGTAGTTTTAAGTTCTAGGGGACTGATGACCTCAGAAGTTAAGTCCCATAATGCTCAGAGGCTACTCTTCTTTCGTTCCTTGCGAAACTCTATATTTCAGGAGGTCAATGGTTGCCGAACAACTGGCTCGTCACAATACGCCAGTCACTACTCTTGATGAACTGTGGTATCGTGTTGAAGCTGCATGGGCAGGTGTACCTGTACACGCCATCCTAACTCTGTTGGCTCAATGCCCAGGCGTATCAAGGCCGTTATTACGGCCAGAGGTGGCTGTTCTGGGTACTGATTTCTCAGGATCTATGCACCCAAATTGCGTGAAAATGTAATCACATCTCAGTTCTAGTATAATATATTTGTCCAATGAATACCCGTTTATCATCTGCATTTCTTCTTGGTGTAGCAATTTTAATGGTCAGTAGTGTATTGTTTCATTTATCTTGAAGTCAGAGAATACCTGCCCCTACCACTGTAGTTCTGTGCAATGCGCCATCTTATACTTGCTTCATAAACCATGCGTGAGATTTTCGTATACTCTCGCTCGCTACAAGCAAACTATTAGTCTTACTGAAAATTGAGTTGGACCATTTTGTAGGATATCTAGTTAAATTTTGTACTGGGGTGTATTTTCGTTTGAGCCCTCGGTTTTCGTGTGAAAAAACTGAAGCCTCTTCAAAAGGTTCTTTGCCCCCACACTCAAGTCTTACCGGTCAGAACCTCTAGCATGTTCTTCGCGCTCACTCTTACTGTACAAAAATTTCCAACTACACGAACTGTTCCCGATATTCAACATTTTGGGTCTTCATCGACTGGGCTATTAGGTCATCAGCATAGTCGGCTACTTCGTTAACATTATTAAATTAAACGTGGCTGTAAGGTTAATGAAGGAAACATGACTTTAGGAAAAGTTACGCTAAAGCTAATTACGCTAACAAATCAATCCAGGCTCAGCCCTTACAAGCACATTAGTTTCGTAGTCAGAAGGTCTGACGAATACAACGATATAACTATTGATTTTACGCTGTTAAAATTCACAAAATTGTTAGGTAAAATTTACACAAATGTCAGATTTACAATTTGTAAGTCCTCGAGCAAGCAGGTGATGTAATAAGACCAATCAGTGAAAACGAATAACGGTCGCAAACGTTTGTGCAATGGTAGGAGAGACTGCCCTGAACAAGATGCTACAAATCGTGACTGGTGGGGTCTCAGTACGGGAGTGGTAGCGTGTTTGACGGTCACTTTCGCACGTTTTTCTTGAGCAAACCCAAAAACTAGAGCCTCTAGCGAAAACGTGTCCCGATGAGAAATTAAACTACACTAAATATCCTACGAAAAGGTTCTGCTCATTATTAGGTAGGACTAATAGTTTTTGCGTAACGAGCGAGAGAATATGAAAATATTGGGCTGTTTTATGGAGGTCAGATTTAACACAGCGGGTTGCATAAATCGACAGCTGTAGGGCAGCTAGATCACCCTTGTATGAAATAATTTTGTTAAAACTGGCTCACCTGATATTCACAATAAAAGTGAGGGAACGTCACCTACTTCAGAGCTTATTTTTCCACTTATGTCTGTCAGTGCTTAGTAAAAGTTCTTCTGCTATGTCATTTTCACTTAATTTTTCTTCTTTTCCTATAATATTGTCAATGAAGCTTGTGTCCCTTACAAATACGCTCTGTTCTATCACAAAATTTGATAGTAAAGAGGTAATGCAACTATAGGTCAAGAAAGAGGCCAAAAGATCCAGCTAAATATAATCTTACTGATATTACAGCGGCCCTCAGGGGTCATCATTTGTTGGCTGAGTACGGGCTTGGAGACCCCGGGATTCCTGAGCTGAGGTCTGGTAAGCGCCGCCAGTCCCCTGCCACCGTAAGCTCTGGGCATGCTTCAGTGGTGGAACGTTGTGTGGCTCAGGGAATGGGGATCTTGGCTTGACCACCCGGATCGCTAGGATGGAATAAACCTCTATAAAAAAACCTCAGTCTCAAGGTGTGCTTCGCTCTGATGAGATGTATGACTGTTGAGGTGGAACAGTCGTTAGCGGGCAACCTCTGCGGAACCGGCCACACCTGAATTGTATAAGGCTTACTCAGGCACGCGGGATTCTTATTTCCCTAGCTACTCGTGGGACCGAGATGGAGCCCTCGAAATCTTCTTCTCCTCTTAGATGGAAGGGTGTACCGCCTCGGAGTTCTCACACCCATTCATCAAAAAGAATGAGGTAGGCTAGTCCTCCTGATAATCAACTTGTTGTCAGTATCGGGGCTCAAAGAGTAATGACTCACAATGTATTTGTAGTGATCAAGAGGAAGGAGGGGACGTTTGAAAATGTGTCCCCCTTCTTTATCCATAAAGGCTTAGAAGGGCTGGCTGGTACCCTAAAGTGTATTCAGCGGTTGCGCAGTGTTTCCTTGCTTGTTGAGGCTAACCAGGAAAAGCAGGTGGAACTCCTTAAGAAATCACAGAAATTGGGTGAGTACGAAATAATTGTTGAGTTGCATAATTCCCTTAACTCCAACAAAGGTGTGGTAACCTGCCGTGATATTATGGATATAGACGTTGCTGAACTCAAACAAAAGTGGGCATCACAGGCGATCATAGATGTCGAACAAAAGACATGCAAGAACAATGGAGAGTCTGAGAAGACTGCCACTTTTATTGTGACCGTAAATTCTCCAACACTACCTGAACACATCATGGCAGGTTTCCTCCGACTTAGAGTGTACGGCTCTATGTACCTAACCCTATGCGATGCTCCAAATGCCACCGTTTTGGCTTTACAATGCTGAGTTACAGAGGCGAAGCGACTTGTGAGAAATGCGGAAAGGCAGCCCATGAAGCTGGGACAGACCATTTCGAGCAGTCTGTATTAAATGCTCTGGAAGCCACCCAGTCTGGAGCCGAGTCTGTACTGTTTTTGCAGAGGATCGCAAAATTCAGGAAATCGAAGTGACCAAGTGCATCCCCCATGCAGAAGGCAAAAAGCACCATCAGGCGATGAAACCCATTGTCTTTGCCACTTCTTATGCTTCGTCGGTGCCGAAACCTGTTACTAAGGTCGATGCTTAGACTCAGACGACGTCCAGTGTTCCATTATCCACCTGTAGCACCTGTACTTGCACGAGTATGTGCCAAAGTAAAGTGAAAGACATAGTGATTCAGACAGCTACGATGGAAGAAACCAGTAATGCTTCCACAGCGCACAGCCTGAAGGCATCCCAAAAGCAGAGTGCCCCTCAACGCCAAGTTTCATCGAAGAAATGTGGCTCTCACCACCCACTTTCCCCCTCATTCATGCTGGGATAGGAAGCAGAGAAAGGATCCCAACATTCTGGTCAAAAGCTGACCCAGCAACCATAAGACGTTTTTCTGGCATGTCTGACTGATGATGAGGACATCATGGATTTTGATGCCTCATCACCAGACCCAGTCAGCCCCAAAACCCTGCCTCACTCTACAAGTGTTTCACCACCCCAGCGCAAAGACAGGAGTAAATCAAGACCACACTGACGAAAAGGCTCCCATACTTCAATGTAATCTGGTGGAACTGAGACTCCTTGTACAGGACAGACACTTTTACCTCTGCCTTCAAGAGACTCATTTTAAAGAGACTGACACACCTGTACTTGGAGGTTATAGAAACGACGACCTTATTGGTGACAGGGCTAAAGGTGGGTTGCAGTGTTCACAAACGACACTTTTCACTCCTCACCTATTCCCTTAGCAACAACACTACAAGTGGTTGCTGTTGGGATAGTGGCCCATGTTGACATCACATTGTGCTCTGTGTACTTACTACCCCATGAGCCTCTTGATAATGAGGTCCTCACTTATTCTGTAGATGAACTACCCTGACGCTTTCTCCTTTTGGGGGACTTCAATGCACATAGTGCACTATGGGGTTCTAACACCACGTGCCCCAATGGACGGGTAACGAGGATGTGCTACACACAACAGATGTTATACTGCTGAACATGGTCAAGCCACACATTTTAACACCGCTACAGGTTCGTCTACAGCCATAGCTCTCTCCTTCTGCTCGCTTCCTCTTGGGGACACTGCTCAGTGGGCAGTGGACGATGACCTTCATGGTGGCGGGATCCATCTGCCTGATGGAGCAGATCCTGAAAGAAAGCCACCGAGATGGTTATTCAAGGAGACTAACTGGATGCTTTGCAGGCAGTTAGTTGTTTTGGAACAATGTGATGGAGACCAGGACTGGGTGGATCACATTATAGATGCGATGAGTGTCGTTTTGCAATCAGGCACAGAAGGGCAGGAATGTGCAGATTAAATTGATCCCCTACAGATGCGAGTCTTGCAAACTTTCGAAAGGCGCATGCAAAGGCGAGGAGAATAATTCGGGAGAGTAAGCAGAGGTCTTGGCAAGAGTTCCTGAACTCCATCAATAAGCCCACATTCGCAAGTAAAGTATGGAAAGCCATCAGGAGGTTGTGAGGACACAATTCTCAACCGCCAATGGCAGCTGTACGAACGCAGGGGTCTCTTGTAACATCGTTGAGGGATATATCTCCGATAATGGCTGAATCATATAAATCCATTACGACTGATTCCAGTCAGAATCTCACCTTCTATCGATATCAGGAGGTCCAGGAGAAGGCTGATCTTGATTTCCGTTCCACCAATATGGAAGGCTACAACCAGTCTTTCTCTCTGTGGGAGCCGGATTCTGCATTGTCAGTTGCATGTGATACGACCCCTGCAAACGACCTGATAACGTACATAATCCAGAATGTGATTTTCACTCTGCAGCGGAGTGTGCGCTGATATGAAACTTTCTGGCAGATTAAAACTGTGTCGAAGAACCGAGACTCGAACTCGGGACCTTTGCCTTTCGCGGGCAAGTGCTCTACCATCTGAGCTACCCAAGCACGACTCACGCCCCGTCCTCACAGCTTTACTTCTGCCAGTACCTCGCCTCCTACCTTCCAAACTTTAAGTTACCATCTTTAAATTGTATAGTTAGCGAACAGCTATTGTGCAAGCATACATTTTAATTAAATAAAATATGAATGAGGCAATAACTTCTCGAGGAAAATAGTTAATCAAAAGTGACGTTGATCTGGAAACTGGTGTTGACTTGGAGTAAGTAACAATATGGCACTAACTTTAAAACTTGTATTTTGACTCTTTGAAAATTAACAATGCTCACAATTAACACATTCAATAAACTGATTATACCTTAACAATTAGCTTTAAAAACCATTGGATGTGAGTGCTATACATTGCGTCAATCATCACTTATGAATACGAACATTACATCAGTAACAAAACAGCCGGCCGAAGTGGCCGTGCGGTTAAAGGCGCTGCAGTCTGGAACCGCAAGACCGCTACGGTCGCAGGTTTGAATCCTGCCTCGGGCATGGATGTGTGGTATGTCCTTAGGTTAGTTAGATTTAATTAGTTCTAAGTTCTAGGTGACTGATGAACTAAGAAGTTAAGTCGCATAGTGCTCAGAACCATTTGAAGCATTTCCCTTAATTATTTCCAACTTCTGTTCAGATTCCTTTTACAGTTAGCAAACATCATAATATTTTTCAAATAAAAAATCATTACTGCCCATGGCGAGTATATTCAGCACACATCAGATACAACACGTCTATACACTTGAGAATCCTCCTTACATCTCTCGATCTCAAGCTATTCCAACACATTATCATAACATTTTGAATCGGCGATCGCTGTTGAGCAGCGACGCTACTACACAATCGATACTACATTTGACAATCTCTGGTTCAAAATTATATTTTCTTACAAAACGTGAATCAATGTACCCTGTGGATATACCTTTCAGTGCTTTGAGTCAATGTACCCTGTGCAAATACCATTCCTCAGAGTTGATTCATTGACTAATGGTTGTTCGTTCTGGTTATTTTCGGGCCTGTTTCCGTTGTCGTAGGTGCCTACCGGGTTTTTCAGCAGTTCTTTGAAGTATCTCCTCTACTTCTCGAGATTCTCTTGATTTGTAGTGATCAGTTTTCCATTCTCACCCTCCATGATCACAGGCTTAGCTCTGTACTCCTTTCTATGGCTTCTCGTCCTGTAAAACTGTTAACTATTATTCTGGCTATAGTCCTCCTCTGTCTTCTCTATCTCTTTATTTATGAATGATCTTTTCTCTCAGCTGATTGTTCTCTTCTTTTCTATGGTGGCTGTCCTGTATTTCATTTGGTTTTCACATTTGTCATTTCTCACCATTGCATGTGTGACTCTATTCATATCCTGAACTGCTCTTCTACATGTTCCATTGAACCGTGGTTTGCGCTTGATACTGGCGTTACTGTTACCTTCCTGTGCTTTCTCCTTTATAACTGTGGTTATTTTGTTCCATTCTGTATTGATATCTCCATCTTCTTTCCCGTTGCTTTCGTTCTTTAATTTTGTGACTCTATTTCTAAATTTAATCTTAAACCGTTTATTCTCATCCTCCTCTTTTAGCCTAATCGCGTCTACTCTTTGGCTCCTTTTGGAACTGTTGCTCTTACTTGGTTGTTTCGGTAATGATTGTTTCATCTTTATTAGCACAAGAGAATGGTCTGATTCTATCTCAGCCCCTCTCATTATTCTAACGTCTGTTACTACCTTTTCATGTTTTTTCTCTATGAACACATGGTCTACTTGGCTCCATAAGATATTTACTATATTACCTCAACAGAACTCTCGTCATTATTTAGTTTGCTAATAAGATTTTCTTCAAGATTATTTACATTCATTCCTCTGAATCTCGTTTCCACATGTGAATCTACATTTGTTTTTCACTTCTGTTTTCAGACTCTACTTTCATTATTACATTATCTCTGAGGCGTCTCACATATTACCTTCTGATACCTTTGGCCACATATAAACTGTACTTTAATTATTTGATCCCCTAACGTTGTACCGCTTGGTGACACATTCTGGTTGTGCGGTGGGGCTAGCTGAATGCGGTTTCTGTGACGAGTCCCGGGACAGCGGGGACGAGAGGTCTGATGTGTGTTTACGACCAGGGAAGTAGCATCAGTACTTGTATAATGCAGGCTTAATTTAGCTGGCGAAGCTTTGGGAGGTGTGCTATAGTACTTGTCAAACTCTTGGCCACGTTTTCTGCAGCACGTTGTTCGTTTGCATTCGTACTGCAATCCCTATTAGCGCGCAGCACTTTATGAATTGTATGTGCAATATTATGAGAGCACAGCTGAACTTCCAAAATGGGAAAAGTATTTGGTGAATGGACGCACACCATTTCAAGAAATGTAAAACACAAGCGGCACGCTTTTTCTGCTACCTATAGTGGCTTGTTTAACCTAGAATGTGTCCGAGCGTACCCGAGATTGTGAAGAACATCCTGGCTGTTTTGAGGTGTCGTGTACGAAGTCTTGTGATTCGGCTTAAATAAGGGAACTTATTTAGAGGTCGTAGGCGACGCCTCGGGTTTGGTAGTCCCTGTTACTGACATAACGAGGCTTGTGTTTATGATGTTCTTACCACTGTGGGTGCTGGGCGCCTATGTTGTACGGCCCAGATGTAAGAAGTGGTATCATGAAAAACGTTTTACTGTAGTGTCTGTTATTAAACTGATTTAATATTCTGGACCTCTGTGATGGCTATGGAGTGTGGTAAAAATTTTATGTATTGTGTTTTAAGAGGTGACAGGTAGTGGTTAGTAGTTTGGTCTTATAAGTTACTTTATATCTGCTGGATGGTTCTGGGGTTTTAGAAAGTAAGTGTCGCCCCTGATGATAGTACTCTAACGGGATGTTATTTTAAGTTACTTTATCGATATTTTTCTGAAATGTTGAGCCTTAATCAGAGTGAAGCTTTATAGGCATGTTTCCTTCATATAATAATTATTTTATGTAGTATGGTTTGTGGGTTTGTTAATGTATTTTGACGATTTTAACTTTGTGTTGTGACTAGTTATAATATCTGTATCTGGGCTGGAGCTGAAACAAAGGTAATAGGCACAGGCACAAGTTAGTTCGGTAAGAATTGCAGCCAGCTTTCTTGGCCAGCCATTCGTCAGTTGGCCACAGTCATTTCCTACAATACCTGTAACTGAATATTCAATATGCAACTGAAGTAATCATTATTTGTTGCTGTGGGCGCAGCCTCTGTCTAAGTATGTACTACTGCAACCCACTGTGTTACACCATTTATATAACTTGTTTCATTCCATTCATTTGCCTATAAACTTTGTTTCTTAACATGTATTTGTTAACAAATTGTTGTAATCCATACAAATGCTTGTATGTGTGTGTGTGTGTGTTTGTATTTGTGTGTGTGTGTGTGTGTGTGTGTGTGTGTGTGTGTGTTTATTTCCGTACCTCCTCCCGAACCATTGGACTGATTTTAACCAAGCCTGGAACATATATACCGTACTGTCAGGTGCGAATAAAAACCACCTACCCATATAAGGATTGCAATGGGGATGGGAAATAAACGTAACCCATGAAGCGTGAATTTTCAGACTTTATTCATTCACTACTTGAGAAAGAAAGCACTTAGTGATTCGAAACGAACTTTATGCATAAATTCAAACCATTACGAATTTTTTTTTCTCGCTGACTGACAACCCTTGCAAAATGATGAAAGGAAAAATATTTATCGCTTATTACTTATCCGCTGATCATTCAGTAAAAGTACCGAATAAGGCATGACTTAATAACACATTACTTTTTTACTACTGACTATATTCGCGACACGTTTTACAGACAGTACTCACATACACCACTGAATGTAAGTGCAAAATTCTATCACTGTACGACTCTGAATTCAGGAGATGTGATATCATAAACAATGAGATGCGTGAAACACTGCACCATTGGGCATATCATTTAAATTTATTACGTCAGTGTTACTAACTCCGTTCGCAAAAGTTTTTGCAGGCAGTATCCATATATACTACTGACGGTGTCTGCAAAATTGTATCATCATCCGACACGTAGTAGAGATGACGCCATAAACATTATACGTGGGTAACGCCGGGAGTCTCCGCTGGTTAATAAATATTTTAAGCTGTAATACTGCGCTTTAATAGCTCAGATCTAGCTCCACTACGTTCAGTGGTACAACGTACAGCTGCCATGTTTTCGAATTCATTTGAGTTATGCGAAAAGCAAAGAATTTGTCTCCCTAAGTATACAGATAATGAATATCGTTAGTAAAAGCTACCGCCAAGAATTAGTGGGCGATTTGTAAAGCTATTCAGAAGTAACATTGAAGTAAGACGTAAACATCTTCCAAGCAGGACAATGCTACGCCCCACACGTCCAGAATTGCTGCAGAGTGGCTCTAGGAACACTCTTCTGAGCTTAAACACTTCCACTGGATACCAAACCCCCCAGACATGAACATTATTGAGCATATCTGGAATGATGATGTTTGGTTTGTGGGGCGCTTAACTGCGTGGTTATCAGCGCCCGTACAATTTCTCAACCTTTGCTCAGTCCAATTTCGCCACTTTCCTGGATGATGATGAAATGTTGAGGACAACACAAACACCCAGTCATCTCGAGGCAGGTGAAAATCCCTGACCCCGCCGGGAATCGAACCCGGGACCCCGTGCTCGGGAAGCGAGAACGCTACCGCGAGACCACGAGCGGCGGACCATATCTGGAATGATTTGCAACGTGCCGTTCAGAATACATGTCCACTCCCTCGTACTCGTGCGGACGTATGGACAGCCCTGCGGGATTCATGGGGTCAGTTCTCTCCAGCACTACTTCAGACATTAACCGAGTCCTTGCCACATCGTTTTGCGCGATTCTATTTGCTCGCGGGGTCCCTACACGGCATTAGGCAGGTGTACCAGTTTCTCTCTTTAGTGTATATGATATTACTATTGTATATAAATGCATTGCGTCAATGAGTCGACACTCATTTTCAACATAACGTTTGATGCTGTTTACGTCCGTATTTGGAAGTTCGTAATTTTTGTGGTCAGTTTCAACACCAAATCAGATTACAGGAAACAGATAGCAGATTACTAAGTACCACATTTTGGTTTTGATTTTCCAATGCTTTTGTTTTAAAACACGTTCAAGATCCAAACATTGAAGCGAAATCATTCGTAAAAGTTAATCCAGAACACATAAATGTAAAAACGTTATAGCTCCTCACATCAGAAATAAGCATTGTATAATGGTATCGTTGTCAATATCGGCAAAATTACAATCTGTATTGGTCGTGTACGGAACAGAAGGAAGTAATGACAACTTAATGAGTGATCCCTCAATGTAAACGTTTTCTGTACCTTTTATATCGTCAAGTATACGAAATACTACCTCTGAGATCTGTAAACACCTAGCAGATGCTAGCTCTAATAATAATTACACAAAATTTAAGTTCCGTGCAATATAAAGAACTGGAAAATGCGGTAGCCTTTAAAAAGGTCTATAATAACGGCCACTGCATTTCAGAAGACAACTGCAGAGATCATGAGTTTGATGCGTTTCGTTTTATTTCAGGAACGAAAGTTCTGTACCGTATATCTTTTGATTATCTGGATATTACATACCATAAACATTGCGGTATTTCAATATACAAGATTATATTTCTTTAAAGCATGTGCCAGAACTTTTTTTGTCTTGTTTTCTTACGTCTTCCTCTGAGTCGAAATATGGAAGACATTTGGAACTGTGGTTTTGGCAACAATGTGCGCCAATTTTTAACTCGGTTTCCCAGCACGCTTTAATAAGCATGAAATTGCTCTCTCTATCATTTTGTCTGCGCGGAATGCAGAGAACCGTAAAATTTCCGTTATCCGCTTCTTTCATTCCACACGTACGCTCTGAACCTTGCCATGGCGTCGCCATAAATTTCCTTCTACGAGCGATAGCCGGAATCAGCCCATCCTACTATGTCTCCGATGATATTGCATTCATGCGACTGAAACTCTGCTATTGGCCGGATTCCAGAGAGAAAGCGTGTTCCAGAGAGCTGGGTGGCCAATCAGTATGCAGAACAAAGGGGCTTATTTACCTGCTGAGGCCAGGAGCCTGTTAGCTTCTCAGAGCTAAGCCGTACAGAGCCACTTTGGAGGGTAAAGAAAACTACTAACACTTCAACACTTGTTTACAGGCACAGAGCAATGCGATTGGTGTCGTTCATTGTAAGATGAAGAATAAAAGGAATAGATGAAATAAATTACTATTGAAAACATCAATAACTTCGGATATATTTCAACATAGCACCATTCACTCATATTCATGTGATAAATACAGTCATACAACAAATATTATTTTTCAACTGTATTTTGAAATCTGTGTCTCTCTCGGGTTAAATAACTACTGACTGCACAGAGCTTCCCGTTTCTGATTCAGAGCCGATCATTCAGTATTTGGTTTAAGGTATGCTTAGAACATTCTGCTATTACACCCACAGTTCTATATATAGTAGATCATAAGCAACATTGTGATTTTCATTTATAATTACGTTGTTCCAGCAAGGAGCGACGTAAGAAGAGTTAATCCATAATTCTCTTCTGAAATGTGAAAGGTATGTCACAGTGTGTGACGCACCTGCCTAATAAGCAGAAAACCACGTTTCAATTCCCGGTCTTGATACAAAATTTTCATTCGCCACTACAGTTTATACACGTAATATCATATCTGTATGAGACCAGTGAAGTCTCTGAAATGGTATCATAATCGTCAGCTGATAAAAAGGTGTTTCAATCCTCCACAGAATATATTTCGGTAGAGTACAAATTTTAAAATTACATTCGCATCGCTCAGTCAAGTGCAAAAACTTGAGAAATGGGAGATACATTGTGATATAACAGGTCGTATTGTATTTCGAACTTCTTCCTTCCTACGTTAGAAGGTAATGATGATGACCATTAACATTAAATTCGTTTTGCTTACTGCAGAATTCACTTAAAAAATGGTACGCGTAATAATTATCAAGACAACATAAGAGGAATTATGGCTCGTATTGGGCATACAGATTCACTTTTTCCTCGCTCCATTTGCGAGTGGAATAAGATAGAAAATACTAGTAGTGGTGCGTGGTACCCTCCGCCAAACACAAAACAGTGGTTTTTTGATTATATATATGTACTTGATTTTCCTCGAACCTCTTCCTGTTATCAGTGGGCCTTAAAGATACATACCTTCCTTTAGAGTGAACTCAACTTTGCCATACAGAAACCACATTAACATTCTTCAGTTCCTCTTTTTTGAGGTTTGGGAATAGCTCACGTAACGAAATAATCATGGATCTGAATGTATCTGTGAACTTCACCTTTGCGTTTTCAGAGTGCTCTCTGGAACGAGTGAAATATTTCTTGGGTATATATTATCCACTCCATCGTTTATTACATCATAATTCTTTCGTTTACATACATGCCTCATAACCAGATAGACTGCAGAAATATATTATATTTTAGTAAATATGGATTGGTTGGGGGTTAAGGGACTAAAACAGTGAGGTCATAAATCCCTTAAACCTAGGTAACCGCAAGTCAAAACAGTTCCGCTACTTACGTCTTAGATCTCAGCATACAACAAATTCCTTATAATAACAATGAATGTGTTACGCTTAGATACAGAATCGAGATGGTTTGTGTTGCTAGAACATCACTGTATACGAATCTTCATAATTCGCACAACGTGCGTTCATTTACGCGGGCAAGATCTCAAAATGAGAACAAATCATGAACATATCTGCCATTCGTTTCAGCAGTTAAGTGTAAATGTTTGTTCTTTCTTAGGCACTCCAGTCGGTAGTAGTTACATATGATACAGTAAAGAATAAAATCGAAACTTTCTGACAGATTAAAACCGTGTACCGGACTGGGACTCCAGGCGAGTGGAACTGTCAGGGTCCATAATGAGCCATAGTAGAGTTAGAGCAGGAAGTCAAAGGTCCCAGATTCGATGCTCAGTTGGCATACAGTTGTAATCTGCCAAGAAATTTCGTATCAGCACATACTTCGCTGGAGTGTGAAAATTCATTTAGAATTATATTTATTTAATACGTTTTCAGAATAAAATTAAAATTAACATGAATTGCAGATATAGTTTTGACTGCTACTAGATTTAGTGATGCGTGTGGAATTTTTTCCTTTATCTCGATAGATCTCTACACGGTCCAGTCACACTAATCTGACCACCACCTATGTTCGACGTCAACGTGAAATAATCGCTCACAGATGGCTGGTGGCAGCACTGGCAGTGGAGGGTAAATAAAGCGTTTCGGGGTGTTGCGGAAAAAGCTGCCGTCGCCGTAATGCGGAAACAGGGCGATTTATCTGACGTCCAAAAGGGCATGATCCCTGGTTGTCGGGACATGCGCGAAAGCGTTTCACAAACTGCTAAGTTTGTAAACTGTTCGTGTGTTGTCGTGGTTAAAGCATAATGTTCAGTGCAAAATGGGGCCATGTAAAACCGGGGTCCAGGCAATTGTGGTGCACCACGGACCATAGATGACAAGGGTGAACGCTGGCCGCGGATATGTGTACGGGTGGACACTCGTGTAACCGTTGAGTAACTGACCGCCCAGATGAACCGTGTGGCTACCAAAAGTGTCTCCTAAATGTCTGTGCAGTGGATGTTGCTCTGTATGGGCGTCCTCAGCAGCGCCTGGTTCATGCACCCACGCTGACTGCTGTTCATCGGCGACAAAGGCTGGAATTTACTCTCCAGTACCCCAACTGGACGTCCACTGAGTGGCCACAGGTGGCATTTTCAGGCGAATCACTTTTTATGCCTCACGGGTATGAAACCTCTGGAAGCAAAGACGCTGCAACAGTCGTCGGAACAGTCCAGGCCAGAGGAGGGAGCGTTACGGTTTGGGGAAAGTTTTTGTGGAATCCTCTGGGTGATTTCGTCGTTCTGGAAGCACAATGGATCACCACAAGTATACATATAGCCTTGAGGATCATGTTCACCCCTACATGCAGTTTGTTTTTCCCCAGCACGATGGCATCTACCAGCAGGACACTGCAACCCATCAGTATACTCACAGTTAGAGGAACACCAGGTTGAGATTAACATATTCTCATGGTCGCCAGACACCCCGGATTTAAAACCACTTGAGAATTTGTGGGACCACCTTGATTGAGCTGTTCACGCCACGATCCACAACTGAGAATTCTAGCACAGCTGACCACGGTACTGGAGTCGGCATGGATCAACATCACTGTCTGTATCTTCCAAAAATCCATTGACTCTTTTCCTGTTTGTCTCGCAGCAGTCTTCGCTGCAAAACGTTGCCGGCCGGTGTGGCCGAGCGGTTCTAGGAAATTCAGTCTGGAACCGCGCGACCGCTATGGTAGCAGGTTTGAATCCTGCCTCGGGCATGGGTGTGTATTATGACCTTAGGTTAGTTAGGTTTAAGGTGTTCTAAGTTCTAGGGGACTGATGACCTCAGATGTTAAGTGCCATAGGGCTCAAAGCCAATTGAAGCATTTTGCAAAACGTTGTTGTTCGGGCTTTTGACAGGTGGTCGCATTAGTGCGCCTCGACAGTGTGAGTAAAAAGTGATGTACGTATTGCAAAATATTAAGTTAATATGCTATCGCTTTTACACGTTCTGCTCTTATCTTTACATGTAACTATGTCAACGTGATTCTGAGCTTAACTTCTGTATTTAGAATAGTACTCGTTTTCACTATTTTAAAACGTTCCTTTTCTCAACAACTACCAGCCAAACTTCTTTATACTTCGCTGCTCTTATAGCATTCTTTAATACAGGATATTACCTTTTTTTTAAACTGAAAGGAAGTATTTTTCACCTCTGAGTTTATGAGACAAGAAAGCTATAAAAATGTTACTATTTCTGGTAAAAAACTGTCTGCTAAGTGTAGTAAACTAGACAGATGTTTATACAATATTAAAAGAAGAGCAGTATATGCTTAAATGCAGTACAAGAGACTAACGATTTAAGCGTTCTTATTGGTTGTATACAGTTTCAGGGAGAGCATAAGGGAACAATTGCAGGAATGTGGTAAAAAAATACAGTAGAAGAAGAATGGGTAGCTTTGAGGAATGAAATAGTGAAGGCAGCAGAGGGTCAAGCAGGTAAAAAGACGAGGGCTAGTAGAAATCCTTGGGTAACAAAAGAGATACTGAATTTAATTGATGAAAGGAGAAAATATAAAAATGCAGTAAATGAAGCAGGCAAAATGGAATACAAACGTCTCATAAAGGAGATCGACAGGAAGTGCAAAATGGCTAAGCAGGGATGGCTCGAGGACAAACGTAAGGATGTAGAGGCTTATCTCACGAGAGGTAAGATAGATACTGCCTACAGGAAAATTAAAGAGACCTTTGGAGAAAAGAGAACCACTTGCATGAATATCAAGAGCTCAAATGGAAACCCAGTTCTAAGCAAAGAAGGGAAACCAGAAAGGTGGAAGGAGTATATAGAGGGTCTATACAGGGGCGATGTTCTTGAGGATAAAATTATGGAAATAGAAGAGGAGGTAGATGGAGATGAAATGTGAGATATGATACTGCGTGAAGAGTTTGACAGAGCACTGAAAGACCTAAGTCCAAACAAGGCCCCGGGAGTATACAACATTCCATTAGAACTACTGACAGCCTTGGGAGAACCAGTCCCGAGAAAACTCAACCATCTGGTGAGCAAGATGTATAAAATTCCCTCATACTTCAAGAAGCATATAATAATTCCAATCCCAAAGAAAGCAGTTGCTGACAGATGTGAAAATTACCGAACTATTAGTTTAATAAGACATGGCTGCAAAATACTAACACGAATTCACGAATGAAAAACCTGGTGGTAACCGAACTTGGGGAAAATCGGTTTGGATTGCATGGAAATGTTGAAACACGTGAGGCAATACTGACACTACGACTTATCTTAGAAAATAGATTAAGGAAAGACAGACCTACGTTTCTAGCATTTGCAGACTTAGATATAGCTTTTGACAATGTTGACTGGAATATTCTCTTTCAAATTCTGAAGGTGGCAGGGGTAAAATACAGGGAGCGAAAGGCTATTTACAATTTGTACAGAACCTAGATGGCAGTTATAAGAGTCGAGGGGCATGAAAGGGAAGCAGCGGTTGGGAAGGGAGTGAGACAGGGTTGTAGCCTCTCCCCGATGATATTCAATCTGTATATTGAGCAAGCAGTAAAGGAAACAAAAGAAAAGGTCGAGGTAGGTATTAAAATCCATGGAGAAGAAATAAAAACTTTGAGGTTCGCCGATGACATTGTAATTCTGTCAGAGACAGCAAAGGACTTGGAAGAGCAGTTGAACGGAATGGACAGTGTCTTGAAAGGAGGGTATAAGATGAACATCAACAAAAGCAAAACCAGTGTAATGGAATATAGTCGAATTAATTTGGAGGATGGTGAGGGAATTAGACTAGGAAATGACACTTAAAGTAGTAAAGGAGTTTTGCTGTTTGGGGAGCAAAATAACTGATGATGGTCGAAGTGGAGAGGATATAAAATGCAGACTGGCAGTGGCAAGGAAAGCGTTTCTGAAGAAGAGAAATTTGTTAACATCGAGTGTAGATTTGTGTCAGGAAGTCGTTTCTGAAAGTATTTGTATGGAGTGTAGCCATGTATGGAAGTAAAAGATGGACGATAAATAGTTTGGACAAGAAGAGAATAGAAGCTTTCGTAATGTGGTGCTACAGACCAATGGTGAAGATTAGATGGGTAGATCACATAAATGAAGTATTGAATAGAATTGGGGAGGAGTTTGTGGCACAACTTGACTAGAAGAAGGGATCGGTTGGTAGGACATGTTCTGAGGCATCAAGGAATCACCAATTTAGTACTGGAGGGCAGTGTGGAGGGTAAAAATCGCAGAGGGAGACCAAGAGATGAATACACCAAGCAGATTCAGAAAGATGTAGGCTGCAGTAGGTACTGGGAAATGAAGAAGCTTGCACAGGATAGAATAGCATGTAGAGCTACGTCAAACCAGTCTCAGGACTGAAGACCACAACAACAACAACAACATGTGGTTTTAGTATCGGCGCTGACATGACAACACTGAGGAGTACCCCATGTCAGCACGATTGTAGCTATACTATGTGCGAATGAGATTTCGGTGGAGCAGAGAGTCCGCACACTACACAGAGAACGAAACGGAGGAAAACACAACACACGACTTGCGCGAGCGACTGACTGGTGAGCACACGGAAAACAGAGCACTGCGCGAGACGGAATCTCTGTCCGCGGGCGTCAAAATCAGTGTCAGAAGTGCCGCGTCAGGCCTAATGTCGCCAGCAGGTGAACACCTAAATCATTGCTCTGTCCATGACACGCTTTTCACACTCCCTCCGTGACAGTGTTCCGCTGCGATAACCATGCCAGCTTCAGTGTGTCCATCTCGACGTCCACCGGCGGAGATACTAAGGCAGTAATGAGGAAGCATCTCAGCTACGTCAGTTCTCTCTTATTTTCTACGTTGACTGTTTCAAGTCTGTTTCCATCAGTTTTCTGACACAAGCATTTGATACGCCCTGCTAAACCCGCAGGAGAGAACAGGTAGTTTTAGTTGTGGAAAGGGGCCAAAATAAGCGGCTGTCTGTTACACTCGAACATACAAACTTTTGTTTGATCAAGCATTACAAGAGCCAAGAAAAATTAAAAAAAAACACATCTTTAGTTTTGGAACTTAATTAGCGTCTGAATGCGCCGTACCATCTCATGCCTTAAGAGCAAGACCACTTTAATTTAAAAACGGCTGAAAGCCAGTAACTTAAAGCTCAACCAAAATCAGAAATTTAAAAGGCACAGGCTTATCTTAAAACAGCTCCTTAATTAGGCTGAAGGCCCAAAGAATCTAACACTTTAAGAGCAAACCTCTTAAATTCAAAATTGGCTGAAGGCCCGACACTTAAGACTCAATAACATTAATTTTAAAAATGCCAAAGTCTTTACGTAAAACAGCTCTTAAAGTAGGATGAAGGCCCAAACAATCTGACAGCTTAAGAGCAGAATAACTTTAATTCAAAATGGGCTGAAGGCACAAAGAATCAGACACTTTAAGAGCAAAACAACTTTAATCTAAAAATACCTATCCAAACAACAAGAACAAACAAGAAAAGGCAGTACACCCAAAGGCGCTCAGAAGTTCCGAGGGTTCGCCTGGAATTCAAACACTAACTCTCGCTTAGGTGAGACAGGCAGTCGGCCCAACCATTGTCGTTCCGACGACAACCCAACCGACAGACAGTCAACAGACCCATCGACAAGATAACCCCTGCTTAACCCGACCACCTCACAGCAGGGAATTCAATGGAACAACGTAGAAGGTATTGGCACCTATAACCAATTATACATTAAGCTGTCACACTACACACCGTGCTGGACAGCGACAAATGGGACTCAACAGCTGAGGTCGTATGTCCCCTAGAACTTAGAACTACTTAAACGTAACTAACCTAAGGACATCACACACATCCATGCCCGAGGCAGGATTCGAACCTGCGACCGTAGCAGTCGCGTGGTTCCGGACTGAAGCGCCTAGAGCCCCTCGACCACTTGACAGCGACAACACGATGAAGAAAATACACAGCCTGAATTTACGTCAACGGCCAGGGCAGATAACCGGAACGTTAACGGCCACAAGGCAGAAGATTCCGCTGGTGCACTTAAATTCAAATAACCAAGTACAGTTAAACTCCACCAGAGGGTGGCTAAAATTTGCCAACTTGAAAACACACGTTGTTGCTCGCGGGAATATCCCAACAGCCGACAACGAACTCCAAACGATACAGTGTGAACAGTCGTGACTTGCTGGTAGATTAAGTCAAAACCAACTTTAATGTCCAGGATCAGTGAGCTACAAACGTCGTAGCAAGGGGAACAGCACCACACACTCCGACACTGCATAGAGGCTGCCAGCGGGCCCGGCCAAATCACGCATCGCGGAGATTTCCTCGCTACTCCACGCCAACCGACTAACTGTCCGCATACAGCCCAGCCGGAAACAATACGCGACATGGCAAGGATGGTCCAAGGTGCGAATAGCGGAACATACCACTGCTGCCAGCCGCGGAAAGAAACAGCATAATCGCGATAACTGCGGGAGACTAAGCACAGGATAGCAATCAAGAATTAATCCAACGCATAGCATGAGCCAGGCACGGCTCAATTTTATATTCCAATCTCTTCTTGTGCCTCTTCAAATACTTCTGAGAATGAGAGACAGACAAAATCTTTACCTTTCTCTAGTCTCACAAGGGGAGTGCCAGGGTTGGGAAATGAAATTCGGAGTGGGACGGCGCGTGTTTGCAGCACTGCCCCAAGTGTTACAATGCCCCGGCCATACGGCCAAATGGTCAGCCACTCACGAGAAAAACACTCCGAAACTTTCAGTCCTGCGTACCCATGTATCCGCTCACTGAACCGAATGGCGCGGTGGCAGATGCAATATTGGTAACAACTCTTGCTTCGTATTTTCAAAGTACCTATTTGCTTTTCCTTATTGAAAAAAAGTAGAATGACGTTCAAATTGAAAAAATTTTTTCTTTCAACTTTTTCAACCATATTATTTCCTTCAAATATTCGTTCGTATTGTATACTGACAATATTTCATTTCTATCACGTATATTATACATAACATCCGTCGAACAGGAGCGTACGGCTTCTATCCGACTAGTTCAGGTACACGATCGACTTCAATGTAATGAGACCGCTATAAACGAGGGTCCCCATAAAGGGGCATTTGCAAAACTTGGAGAGCGAAGGGATAGCCGCGCATCCGCGCTCCCTGCACTACAAACAGGGAAGAAGAACCTACCACTTGCTTTTGCGCGTTTGGAACGAGTACACGTGTGTGACAGCTTTTCCTGTTGCTACCGTTTTATGGTTACAATGCTTCGAAGTGAACACATCGCGAGTTCTGAGGGACTTGTAGAAGATATTACCGACGATTCTCTACACAGCGGGAAATCGAAGTTGCTGATTAAAGATGCAGTTATCCATTTCAGTTCACTGCTGGTTGAAAACGATTTACTAGCGTCAGAAGGCTCGCCGTCAATTCCACACGAAGCTATGCTCATGGCACAGAAGTTGTACAACACTGTGATAGATTTCTTGAGTGAAAACACTATCGTGGCTGATGAAGAATTACTTCACGAGAATGAAGGTGGCGAATATGTAGAATCCGAAGAGATTACAATAGACGATTCTTCGGACGAGTACGGTCGCAGGTTCGAATCCTGCCTCGGGTATGGATGTGTGTGATGTCCTTAGGTTAAGTAGGTTTAAGTAGTTCCAAGTTATAGGGGAATGATGACCTCAGATGTTAAGTCCCATAGTGCTCGGAGCCATTTCGGACGAGTATGAACCCCCAGGGAAAAAATCCAAAGAGCCTACTTATATTCCACTAGAATACAAAATACAGTGCGTCAGCATTGCGAAAGCACATCCTCGGTGGAGTCTGCAGGCGCTGAAAAGTAAAGGATGTCATCGTTTAAAAAAAGGAATGTTTATCACGATGGGAAGACGAAATTAAAAAGGGTGGATTTGTATTTGACAAATACACAGCGATAGATTCGTGGACTCACGATCGTTTTGTCGGAACTAGGCACAATTACCAGCAAGCTACCACTCTAAATCTGCAGCAATGGGCTTTAGCAGCTGCCGCACAATATGAAAACTTCGAATTTAAAGCTTCTAGTCGATGGGTGGCGAGATGTAAACAATGGCACAGAATTCGTCAACGGAAAGTAACAAAATTCGTATCACGAAAGGAAACAGTGACACTGGAAGAAACCTTGGCTGTAGCAGAAACTTTCCGGCTACAAACTCGTGATTTAATATCCCCTTTTGACAAGGACTGTATTATCAACACGGATCAAACAGGTATGTGACACAGAATGAAATCACGTTCTATAAATGGTATTTCAAACAACGAATACCCATTTGAATAATTCTCTTATATAATCATGTAATTGTACAATCGTTTCGGTCATTAAATATATCGGTTTCATTTGCTTCCAGGATGTCAGTACCAGTCTACTTTCAACTAGATTCTCACCCACAAAGGAAGCAAGACCGTACTTGTTAAGAGAGTGGACATGAAGAAAGTTACGCATTCATATACAGCACAATATGCTATTACTTTTTCTGGACGTGTCCTGCCGAGTGTTTTCGTATGCCTGCAGGAGACAACAGGTGCGTTTGGACCCCGAGTCCAGAAGACGATCGATGAATACGCCAAAACATACAAGAAAGTCATTATGACGTCATCAAAATCTAGAACGCTAACTACAAACACGTACAACGAGTTTCTTAAAACAACTTTGAAGCCCTATGTTGTGAACAAAACGTTTCTCCTCATCGTCGACTTCTGGGGAGGGCAAACACAACCACAACTGTATGACGAGGTTTTCCAGGACGACGCACAACGTCCCATCTGTACGCTCAAAGTTATTCCACCGAAGTGTACACCACTAGTACAGCCCTGTGATGTTTATTTTTACAGACAGGTGAAAAATTTCATTAAATGCCTGCAAAATTGCGCCACATTAATTGAACAGAAACGAGAGATTAATTCACGAGAAGATTGTATTAAACTTCACTCGATCGTTCACCATCAGTTATAATCTCCTGTTTTTCACAATATGATCCAATACGCATGGTTCGCGTCGAAACTAGCCGCAGAAAGACACATTTGTAGTAATGTTAACGAGGCCTGCTTTTCGACAGATATCTTCAAAACTCGCTGCTCGTGTGAAAAATCTTGTTTTATTCGATGCACAAATCGTTGAAACATCTTTTGTTTCGACTGTTTTAATGATAAATATCATTCTGGCTCTTGTGTAATATCGGAATCCAGCGAATAAACATATCATTATTCATAGTCTTCACAATATAAATATTTCTCTCCCAAGAACACAGTTTTCAATATACAATACGAACGAATATTTGAAGGAAATAAATTGGTTGGAAAAGTTGAAAATGTTGAAAGAACAAAAGTTTTCAATTTAAACGTCATTGTACAGGGTGATTCAAAAAGAATACCACAACTTTAAAAATGTGTATTTAATGAAAGAAACATAATATAACCTTCTGTTATACATCATTACAAAGAGTATTTAAAAAGGTTTTTTTTTTCACTCGAAAACAAGTTCAGAGATGTTCAATATGGCCCCCTCCAGACACTCGAGCAATATCAACCCGATACTCCAACTCGTTCCACACTCCCTGTAGCATATCAGGCGTAACAGTTTGGATAGCTGCTGTTATTTCTCGTTTCAAATCATCAATGGTGGCTGGGAGAGGTGGCCGAAACACCATATCCTTAACATACCCCCATAAGAAAAAATCGCAGGGGGTAAGATCAGGGCTTCTTGGAGGCCAGTGATGAAGTGCTCTGTCACGGGCTGCCTGGCGGCCGATCCATCGCCTCGGGTAGTTGACGTTCAGGTAGTTACGGACAGATAAGTGCCAATGTGGTGGCACTCCATCCTGCTGAAATATGAATTGTTGTGCTTCTTGTTCGAGCTGAGGGAACAGCCAATTCTCTAACATCTCCAGATACTGTAGTCCAGTTACAGTAGCACCTTCGAAGAAAAAGGGACCAAAAACTTTATTGGCTGAATGAAACTTTATAGCCCCCTTAATTCGCCGACAGATAGTGCTTAGCTCTGCCTTTTGTCGTTGCAGAGTTTTAAATTCCTAAAGTTCTGGTATTCTTTTTGAATCACCCTGTATTTTTTCAATAAGGAAAAGCAAACAGATACTTTGAAAATACGAAGCCCGAATGGTTACCAATATTGCATCGGCCACCGCGCCATTAGGTTCAGTGAGCAGACGCATGGGAATTATATACTGTAGGACTGAAAGTTTCGGAGTGTTTTTCTCCCGAATGGTTGGCCATCTGGCCGTATGGCTGGGGCTTTGTAACACTATGGGGTAGTGCTGCAAACACGCGCCGTCCCACTCCGAACTTCATTTCCCAACCCTGGCACTCCCCTTGTGAGACGTATTATATTACATTCACCACAAGTAAACATAAATCGATAACACACTGCCCAGTCACGTTAAGGTGAGCACCTATAAGAAGACAGAATAATCACCTTCTGCAGAGCGGACAGCTGCGAGTTGTGCCGGAAGAGAGTCAGTGAGTTTGTAGAAGGTGCCGAAAGGGACGTGGAGTAGTATCAGCTCCAGTTCCATGGCACTGTGGGCTAGTTTTCTAGGCTGTGGAGTCATCATCGAGCTCGCCCCACAGAGTCTTGATTGGGTTGAAATCCGGGCAGTTTGTTGCAATGGCACTAATGTAAACTCACCCTGGTTATCTTCGAACCACGCATACAGAATGCGAGCTGTGTGACACGTGGCTTTGTCCTACTGGTAGATGCCATCGTGCTGAGGGAAAACAAACTACATGTACTGGTGGATACGGTAAACAACGATATATGCATACTTGTGTCGATTCTCTGTGCCTTCTAGAATGATAAGATCACCAAGGAAATGAGACGAAAGCATTCTACAGACTATAACGCTTTCTTCTGCGGCAGGGACACTTCCGAAAATTGTTGAAGGGTGTTCGCTTTCGGACTTTTCAAGCCAGACACGCCAACGACTATCTGTCAAATGGAGCGTAAAACGTTATTCATATGAAAAGGCCACCTATCACCGCTGAATGAATGTGCGGTTGCGAATCGACGTCCGAATTCCAGTCTTCGTCGCCGATGAACAGGAGTCAGCATGGGTGCATTAACCAAGCGCCTGCTGTGTAGTTCCATATGCAGTAACGTTCGCCGAACGGTCGTTGAAGAGTCAGTGTTGGTAGCCCCATGTTTCATTTGGGCATTCAGCTGCTCAAATTTGCACCGCTATTCCCAAGTACACATCTCCGCAGTCGTCGTCGACCCTGTCATCTATGACCCGTTGTGCACCTCCGTTGCCTCGGAGCCCGTTTTGAATAGCACCATTCTACTATGCACGGTATACCTTTACCATGGTGGCACTCGACCACTTTACAAATTTAACAGTTTCGGAAATGCTTCCACTCTTGGCCCGATAGTCGATAATCGCGTTATTTATGACGTCAGATAAAGCTCTCCGTTTATTTATTTATTTTTTATTTAAATGTCAAGTTCCGTAGGACCAAATTGAGGAGCAAATCATGGAGCAAGTCATGGAACGTGTCAGTACATGAACTTATAACATAAAAAGTAATAACAGATAAAAATAAATGTTCATGAACCTGAAAGAAAATCAGTCCATAATTTTAAGCAAACGCTATCAGCAATACAATGACAATCATCTTAATTTTTCAAGGAACTTCTCGACTGAATAGAAGGAGTGACCTATGAGGAAACTCTTCAGTTTCGATTTGAAAGCGCGTGGATTACTGCTAAGATTTTTGAATTCGAGTGGCAGCTTATTGAAAATGTATGCGGCAGTATACTGCACACCTTTTTGCACAAGAGTTAAGGAATTCCGATCCAAATGGAGGTTTGATTTCTGCCGAGTATTAATCGAGTGAAAGCTGCTTATTCTTGGAAATAAACTAATATTGGTAACAAGAAACGATAATAAGGAATATACATATTGAGAGGCCAATGTCAAAATATCCAGACTCGAGAAAAGAGGTCGACAAGAGGTTCGTGAACTCACGCCACTTATTGCCCGAACCGGCCGTTTCTGAGCCAAAAATATGCTTCTAGAATGGGAAAAGTTACCCCAAAACATAATACCATACGACATAAGTGAATGAAAATAAGCAAAGTAGACTAATTTATGTGTCGAAATATCACTCACTTTCGATACCGTTCGAATAGTGAAAATGGCAGTATTAAGTCTTTGAACAAGATCCTGAACGTGGGCTTTCCACGACAGCTTACTATCTATCTGAACACCTAGGAATTTGAACTGTTCAGTTTTACTAATCATATGCCCATTCTGTGAGGTTAAAACGTGAGGTTTTGTTGAATTGTGTGTTAGGAACTGTAAAAACTGAGTCTTACTGTGATTTAACGTTAGTTTATTTTCTACAAGCCATTAACTGAGGCCATGTACTGCTCTAGTTGAAACCGAGTCAATGTTGCACACAACATCCTTTACTACCAAGCTAGTGTCATCAGCAAACAGAAATATTTTAGAGTTACCCATAATACTAGAGGGCATATCATTTATATAAATAAGGAACAGGAGCGGCCCCAACACTGATCCCTCGGGCAACCCCCCCCCCCCCCACTTGACAGTACCCCACTCAGATCCCACAACACAGCCGTTATCAACATTGTGAATAATGACCTTTTCCTGCCTGTTGCTAAAGTAAGAGGTGAACTAATTGTGAGCTACTCCCCTTATTCCGTAATGGTCCACCTTCTGGAGCAATATTGTGTGATCAACACAGTCAAATGCCTTTGTTAAATCCAAAAATACGCCAAGCGTTCGAAACTTTTTGTTTAGCCCATCCAGTACCTCACAGAGAAAAGAGAATATAGCATTTTCAGTTGTCAAACAACTTCTAAAGCCGAACTGTACATTTGATAGCAAATCGTGTGATATAAACTGATCAGTTAACCTTACATACACAGCCTTTTCGATAACTTTTGCAAACACTGATGGCATAGAAATAGGTCTAAAATTATCTACATTATCCCTTTCTCCCTTTTTATAAAGCGGCTTTACTACTGAGTACTTTAATTGCTCAGGAAACTGACCATTCCTAAAGGAAAAATTACAAATATGGCAAAATACAGGGCTAACATGTGCAGCACAGTACTTTAATATTCTACTAGACATTCCATCGTAACCATGAGAGTCCTTAGTCTTCAGTGATGTGATTATTGTCTCAATCTCCCTCTTGTCTTTATCACAGAGGAGTATTTCAGCCGTCAATCTCGGAAAGGCATTTGCTAAAAAATTTATATGATTTCCTGTAGATACTAAATTTTTATTTAATTCACCAGCAATGCTCAGAAAATGGTTGTTAAATACTGTACATATATCTGATTTATCAGTAACAGAAATATTATTACTGCAAACTGACTTTATATCGTCAACCTTGTGCTGCTGACCAGACACTTCCTTCACAACTGACGATTTGGCTTTAATTTTATCCTGTGAATTAGCTATTCTATTCGCATACCACATACTTTTTGCCTTGCTAATAACATTTTTAAGCATCTTACAATACTGTTAGTAATGGGTTACTGTAGCTTGATTGTGACTTCTAACATTTTGATATAATTCCCGCTTTGTTCTACATGATATCCTTATCCCACTAGTCAGCCAACCGGGCTGCCCACTACTGCTAGTACCCCGTTTAGAATGTTCTAATCGAAAGCAACTCTCAAAGAGCATGAGAAATGTGTTATGGAAAGCATTGTATTTTTCATCTATATTATCGGCACTATGAACATCTTGCCACTCTTGTTCCCTGACAAGTTTTGAAAAACTCTCTATTGCTGTTGGATTAACTTTTCTACGTAGTTTGTAATTAAATACGACATTGGTTAGAGTACAAAAACCTTTTAGTGTTAAAATGTGTGCATCATAGTCTGAAAGGCCATTCACCCTTTTACTAACAGAATGCCCATCTAGTAATGAAGAATGAATCAAAATATTGTCTGTGACTGTGTTACTGTTCCCCTGCACCCTAGTTGGAAAAAAACACAGTTTGCATCAGATCATATGAATTTAGGAGATCTACCAACATCCTTTTTCTTCCACAATCATGTACAAAATTAATATTGAAGTCACCACATAGAACTACTTTCTGGTACTTCCTACAAAGTGAATCAAGAACCCTCTCTAGCTTAAGCAAAAATGCTCTGAAGTCGGAGTTAGGGGACCTATAAACAACAGCAATTAGAAGTTTAGTTTCACTATATTCAACTAATGCTGCACAACTTTCAAATATCGGTTCAGTGCAGTGTCGTGATACGTCTATGGTCTCAAATGAAATACTTTTTTTTACGTACCGAGCCACTCCCCCACCCCGCAAGGAACTCGAGAAACAGCCAGCTAATCTGTAGCCTGGTAAAGGAAGTCTCTGAATTATCAAATTATTTAAGTGGTGCTCAGATATACCAATAATTTCAAAGTTAGCATCTATTAGCAGTTCACTAATTTTATCTCTAATACCTCTTATATTTTGAAGAAATATGCTAATTCCTTCTCTACTTGGAAACATTACATCCTCTGGAGGTGAGCCCTTAGTTAGAGGCACTTCCTTTAGGCAGGTATACCTATCAGCTGACTTCAGTCTAAAAAAGGTGCAGCTCTAACACCAACTACTATAGGAATTTTTCCATGAGTGATACCACTACCACCACCACCACCCACTACACTGTCACCTATAAGCTTAGCCAGCCTCCCCTTCCCATACCTATTGAGGTGCAGGCCATGCCTAGTGAAACTCCATCTACTGATAGACCCAACTGGCACCACTGAGATGTGATCCATGCCCTCCGCCATCAGTGCCCTCCCCAGCCCCACATTAACGTGCCTAACAGCCGCATTAAGGTGAGGCCGATCATGACGCTGAAACAGTTGCACGAAATGCACATTAGTACCATCAGTTTGAGTAGCTATCTTAACCAAGTCACCACTGACATCATATTCCCCGTCCCTATCGAGACTGTTCCCTGCTCCACCCTCTATCACTATCTGATCCTCCGTCGTAAAATTCTTACATAACTCCCCTATGCTTTCAGTCACCTGAGCCAACCCTGCACTAGGCTTCACAATGCTGGTGACCTGGTACTCACTCCCCAACACTTCCTGCAATTGCTGGCCCACACCTCTACCGTGGAAACTACCTAGCAGCAGAACCTTCCTTCTGCTAGACTTTGCAACTAACCTAGGCCTCCTATTTGTTGAGGACTGCTGCAAGTTACCTACATCGACGGCTACACGAGGCTCCTCTCCACTCAAGTCTGACAGTTGGTCGTATCTATTGCATGTATGCAAAGTAAAACTGTCTGAGTACCTCCACTTCCTAGCTACCTTCTTGCCAACTGCCAGTTCCCATTCCCCACCACCCTTCACCCTCCTCAACCAATCTAGTTCCTCCTTTGCGCATTGTAATTGCACCTGAAGGGCACAGATCTTACGCTCCTGCTCCTCTATCAACTTGTTTCTACTACATATTCTACATTCCCAGGAGAGGATCTCCATAAAATGACCACTAGCTTCCGCACTGCATTCCCCCCAGTGAAAATTCTGCATTACGGCAACAACCACACCGTGTTTCGCGTCCCATCGACACGCTTTATATATCCTCCACTGCTAGTGCAGCCACCTGCTGTCCGTGCAAGGTTATTGTACGTAGACACGGAAAATAGGCGATGGTCACATTAAAGTGACTTGACAGTGTGTTATGTCTTATTACTTGTGTGAAATTAAAACAATGTGCAGCTATGAACTTAATTAGATCATGTCCTTGCAGTTTGCAATAATATTTCTTGTGCGATTATACAAATAGACTGGTTATGACCAAATTTCTCCGGCGTCCACGTGTGTGTTTATTAGCTTTTACGTCGCTTCATTTCTTCACAGCCGCCTCATCACCCATATGTCTGGGAAGGGGAGGGTCTTCGGTCATCTAAACATCATTGTATCGTAATGTATTCAGTAGTAATAGATGACACCATTATGGTCATCAGTGGTAATCCAGAGACGTATGAGAAGCGGTTTTTTCTCTTTCATCTCCATCAAAAACACAGCGAACTGTCAGGTTCATTAATAACATTGCGACAGCACCACAACTGACACTCAGTCATCTCTCACCTTCACGAAACATTTACACTGACAGTGGAAGGGGGACCATTGTGTGAGACTATAAAAACGTTTCCGTAAGTAAATAACTAGAGCATTAGATGAGAACCAAAATAGATTGATATTTGCTAGTTTTAGTGATCCGTTAGTCGGATGAAGCCTATTGAGTTCGACAGCCCAGGTTATACTCAGTTTCTTTCTCTCTCTCTCTCTCTCTCTTTTATTTGCGTAATGGTCCATAATAACAAAAGCATGAGAATACAGTGTAAGAAAACTCATCGAGTTTTCAAGACGCAGAAACTGAACATCTTACACTGAAAATGAACTTATCCAAGCCAATTTTTAGGCAAGTGTTACAGCCATGGAAATCGGTCTCAAAATTCGGTACCGAGTGTATTTATTTTACTTACTCGTGTAACTAATAACCTGCTACTAGCTTCGCAATTCGAAGGCTCGCATTTTACGTGTCTTTATTGCAATTGTCTCGTGAAGGTAAGTACGACAAATAAGTATTTGATACAGTATGAAATCTAGCATGTAATAAAATTTTAACTGGTCGATGTCTATGCATAGGACATATTTAAGAAACCTTAATATGAGGTTGGCGACTCCATGGAGTGCTGTGTGCACAACGACCATATACGTTAAATTAAAAGGAAGGTCAGTGTTGGCCGTAATATTGATGTTTTATTGATAGCAAAATCGATTTTATATCACATAGTGATCATCTTCAGTGCTGTTGTGTACAAATTAAACTCAGACACTGGTATCAAGTCATCAGTAACCAAAACTGAGAAGCGATCACAATATTTATAACAGCAATAGAAGTCAATACATTTACTGTTAAGATATTTGTCTTTGTATTTGTCCGTATGATCACGCGAAAACTACTGCACGAAATTGCACGCGGTTTCTACATTTTTATTGTTGGGCTTAAAATCTGGCACATACTTCATCTTGATATGTCACCTAAAAACCGAGTTAGCTATACATACAGTGTTTTCTTTAACTGGATCAGTACAGAGAAATTGGAATCCATAGGAAGTACAGAAAACTGTCTTAGAAACCTTTAGGTCCTTTTTGGTGAAAACAGTTTTGTCGCAATCAAATTTTTGGTCAAGCTTCTTGATCGATGAAATTTTGCGTAAGGATCATTTCATTATACTGGAAGAAAAAGTCGGGACAGCAGAAGTTTTATAAAACTAAATTAAACCAGAAGAGATGTAATAGGGTTATTGAACCTAAGCATCATAATAACTATGTTAACCGTTTAATCCCGTTATAAATAGATATTCTTGAATCATTGTTTGTCAAATTTACTGGACCGATGTCACCACTTATCCGTTAGAGTATCTTAACTCCCTTTCCGCAACCGGATTCACTGCGCATACCAACCCTCCGGAGGTGGGTATTCCGATTATGCTGCTTCCATCATTAACCCATCCGAAACTGTGTAATGGAACTCACCTTAAAGTGGTGCCGTTTCGTGATGGTATTACAGAAGGTGAACTTCTCACGGGCTGTGGAGATGGTGAAATAGTTTTCATCCTCCCCCCCCCCCCCCCGCCACAATTCGCAACATCTTCCCTCTCTAATTCAAACATGTGCAGTTTCTCGCAAGAAATTACGAAACTTAGAGATTTTCTTTATACACAACATTCGCCATGACCATCAACAAGTCGCAAACACAGAGGCTTCGAGCCTTCGGCGTCGATCTCAGGACGCACTGTCTCTCACATGGACAACTCTACGTGGCTTGCACAAGGGTCTCTAGCTCAGGTAACTCGTTTATAATGGCTCCAAGGAGCAAAACGTCAAATGCTGTGTATAAAGAAAATCTCTAATTTTCCTAATTTCTTTAAATACAACTGTAGGCTCTCCCTCTATCAACGTCTACTGGAATTTAATACTGCAAATATTTGTATCTGTGCTTACAAACACATCGATTCTTTATCGTTGCGCGCTTTTGACAGCTTCACCTCCAGTATTTTGCATCCGTTTTCCTCAGCGATGATAAGCTTCAGGTTTTTTCACAGTTGATGCGGGCCCGTTATTAACGCGGACGAAGTCGCGAGCGAAACGTAGTTACCAATATAGCTGCTAATTATGATGATAAGAGAGGAGGAAGGAGGTGAGCACGTTACTGGCAGATACCCTACCCCTCTCCATGTCTCAATCACCATCATCATTATATATCGTCATACCATGGGATATTGTGGAGGATCTTGAACTGAACCAAGGACATTAGTGTAACGAGTTGATGATCAGGAAGGGCACCTGCTGTTTCCTACCTTCTGCCCACCTTGCTGGTTCAAAGATACTTTCAACCCCAGAAGTTCCATCTAGATGGTAAAGTTAGAAATATTTTGCAAAAGGGGTTGTAACTAAATATGTCCAACATCTCCTAAACAACTGGACCGGCCTCACCAAATTTGCTATGCACATCACTTGTTACCTGGCTCCCAAAGGGCTTGAGGGGCGGATGAAAAAGGAACACAACGCACAAAGTGCAGAAACCAAGATCTTATGCATCCAGTATTAGAGAGTGAGAGCAGTTACCGACTTGCAACAAACTTTACACATAATTTGAAACACTTACCAATTTTTTTTTTCGCTGACACTCCCTGCAGAATGCTGAAAGGAAAGAGGTTATCACTTACTACATATTTTCTGTTCACGCTGTAAAACTGCTACATGAGGCGTAACGTTTTTATTTATAACATCCTTAGTACAAACTCTTTTTGGAACACTTTTTGCAAGCAGTATCCATACATACCATCGATGTGCTTGGAAAATTATGTCATTGAGCGACAGATAGTTCAGGAGATATAATACCGTAAACATTGAAACGAATGAGAATCTGCCACATCAGGCATGACGTTTACATTTATTACTTCTTAGCTACTAACTCCATTCGCAGTACATTTGTTCGACACATAGCTCATGAGATACGAGGTCATAAACACTTATATGCGTGAAATCTAGGATTTTTTGAAACGGAGAGAAAATTTCTCAGTGTTTGATGGGAGAGCAATTAGCAACATCTGACAAACTTTAAACATAACTTCAAATCTTTCATAAACTTTTTATCACTTACATGCTTAACATCGAGTATTTAACACAGTAATCAGAAGTTCCAAACTATTAGATGCAGAGCAATTCGGCTCTTTAAAGAATCAGGTGTTTAGAGGTTGCTTACTATCTGGAAAGGAGCACTATAGGACTAAGAACTACCAGCATCCCATAGGGGTGGTAATGGAAACGGGGTAGCGTTGAGGCATAACTCAGTAACACGTGGAGCAATTGCATCCAAATTTTTTCGGTACATGAATTGTTATTTGTCTAAAGATACTGCGGAAGTACGATTCTTCTCTACCATTAAGGGGTGGGCGTGTTGGTGAGAGAGGTAGAAGTGAAAATATTCGAAAACGATCTATTAGTATTAGACTTGGATAAATTTTAAAGGTATGAAGTGCAATTATCCCTTATCGGTAATTTTCAGTGAGTCATGTCGTGAGACTCAACACATCATCGAGCCAATAACACTAGCCAACAGTAAAAATGTGACTAGAATGAAATGAATGTTTTTTTAGTGTACCGACCACATTGATAACGATAACGACAATGAAATACTCGAATTAGGTGCCATTTCGTAGTTAAAGGAAATGTGCAACTAATTATAATTATATTTTATTAAGGTTCATAAATATAGGCTTCGAAATCCCGCTGATGGTAGAAAAAGTTATGAAGTTTCAAGCACCAACAGCTGTATGTATTCTGACGTTATTTTTAGACGGAGCTCGTAGCGACAAGAGGAAGCGAAGAGGAAGGGTGGAGCCGAGTATGTTTCATTTAAGCATACTTTTAGCCTGTTACAAGCTGTGTTCTGTTCGTGCATTGGAAGAAATTGTTACTGAAGTGTACTTAGTTTGTGTGGCCGTTGTAATTCCTGTGATTCAAGATGTCTCGCAAATGTTTAAACAGTGCTGAAAGCGCCAGCTGGAACCGTGCCACCGCTTCGATCGCAGGTTCGAAGCCTGCCTCGGGCATGAATGTATGAGATGTCCTTAGGTTAGTTAGGTTTAAGTAGTTCTAAGTTATAGGGGACTGATGACCTCAGAAGATAAGTCCCATAGTGCTCAGAGCCATTTGAACCATTTTTTGAAGTGCTGAGAGTATTTGCTACATTTGTGGACAGGCTACACTGAAATCGCAAAGGAGGCAAACAGTGTCTTGTATTAGGAAGGCTCACAGACTGTACTTTGGGTGTGAAATCGGGGAACAGGATAAGCCCTGAGCTCCTCGTGTATGTTGCATACATTATGTGATCAAAAGAATCCGGACACCTCCAAAAACATACGTTTTTCATATTAGGTGCATTGGGATGCCACCTACTGCCAGGTACTCCATATCAGCGACCTCAGTAGTCATTAGACATCGTCAGAGAGCGAATGGAGTGCTCCGCGGATCTCAGGGACTTGGTGTCACTTTTGTCATACGTCTGCATGCGAGATTTCCACATTCCTAAATATCCCTAGGTCCAATGTTTCTGATGTGATAGTGAAGTGGAAAGATGAAGGGACACGTACAGCACAAAAACGTACAGGCCGACCTTGTCTGTTGACTGACAGAGACCGCCGACAGTTGAAGAGGGTCGTAATGTGTAATAGACAGACATCTATTCAGTCCACCTCACGGGAAATCCAAACCGCATCAGGATCCAGTGCAAGTACAATGAAAGTTAGGCGAGAGGTGATAAAACTTGGATTTCGTGATCGAGCAGCTGCTCATAAGCCACACATCACGCGGGTGAATGCCAATCGATGCCTCTCTCGGTGTAATGAGCATAAACGTTGGACGATTGAACAGTGGAAAAACGTTGTGTGGAGTGATGAATCACGGTACACAATGTATCTTTCCGATGGCAGGTTGTGAGTATGGCGAATGCCTGGTGAATGACATCTGCCAGTGCGTGTAGTGACAACAGTAAAATTCGGAAGTGGTAGTGTTACGGTGTGGTCATGTTTTTCATAGGGAGGGCTTGCACCCCTTGCTATGTTGCGTGGCACTATCGCAGCACAGGCCTACATTGATGTTTTAAGCGCTTCGTGTTTCCCACTGTTGAAGAACAATTCAGGGATGGCAACTGCATATTTCAGCATAATTGAGAACCTGTTCATAATGCACGGCCTGGGGCTAAGTGGTTACACGACAATAACATCCCTGTAATGGACTGGCCTTCACAGAGTCCTGACGTGTACCCTATAAAACACCTTTGGGATATTCTGGCATGTCGACTTCGTGCCAGGCCACACCGACGGACATCGATACCTCTCCTCAATGCAGCATCCCGTGAATAATGAGGTGCCATTCCCCAAGAAACCCTCCAGCACCTAGTTGAACGTATGCCTGCGAGAGTGCAAGCTGTCATCAGGGCTAAGCGTGTGCCAACACCACATTAAATGCCAGCATTACCTATGGAGGGCGCCACGAACTTGTAAGTCATTTTCAGCCAGGTGTCCCGATACTTTTGATCACATAGTGTATATGCTTGGAAAATATGTCACTTACCCACAAGTTCAACATCTTCCCTTAAGCCCCTGGCCCCATGACAACCAAACGTGATACACTTATTACTTACAATTGGGAAATAAATAGTGTGGGGTTAAAAGCCACCAACCTCTCATCGGTATGAGGGGAAAGTGGGGGTAATAAAGGTGTGATAGACGTAGATAGGGTGGAGGAGGAGGAGGACAGAGAAAGATGGACAGAGAGATATGGGAGAAGGTCATTGACGAGAGAGGAAAGAGGACAAGAACTAGAAAGAGGGAGGAGAATATGGGCAGAGAGGAAGGGTAAGAGGAGTTAGGCAGAAAGAGGGAGGTAAGAGGATATGGATAGAGAGAGAGAGGAAGGAGAGAGAGACAGAAAGAGGAAGAGAGGAGGATATGGATAGAGAGAGAGGAAGGAGGTGGACTAATAAAACATTTGAATTAATAAATACCCAGGAAACGCTGGTAGTTAAACTAAACAGACTTACGCGATATGTTGAATAACTTACAAAATAAGCATATCGCAATGTACAAATCTCGTAAACAAGACATTATTAAAAACGTAACACAGAATCGAGTCGGGCTCACCTGTACTAGCACACATTGCAGGTACTCTGGGAAACGTAACCTGTTCACTTGTTGGCGTTGAGAGTAAACAAATGGAAACGCAGGAAAATTCTCACCGGTCATCCAGTTAACAGTCTTCGGTTGAAAGTTTGCTCTAGTACAATATACACCAACGGAAATAAGGTGCCGAGAATGTAGGTTAGCAGAATAGCAACTGAAATAATATTTTCTTATTTACAGCTACAGTACTACTTTTAAACTGTTAGTTCTGTACAGTAAAGGCAGTCCGTGATTAAAAACAGCATCACAGTTACTCTTTTTTCACTATGATCGAAGTGTGTACTAAGACAGAAGGGATGTACGGAAAGCAATATCGTGACACAACCGACCTTCCCGATGGATGTTTGGATGTTTTCGCGTCTTGTAGCGACGCTTCCGAAAAGCAGAAGTTTGAACTCGCAGTCATCGTAATGCTGGCAGAGAGAAAGCTGCCGAAGTTACTGTTCCAGCTTCTGCTGTATGTAACAATGAATCCACACGTGAGCACATGGCAAGGAGACTGGTATTTCTAAAAATACAGCTTTCTTCGCCTTCTGACACCAGTTCCATTCTTATCATGTACATTTTACATTTACGCCACAGTTCTTTCTTTCCTTTTTTTGCCTATGTATGTTACTTGTCGAACAGAGAACATGCATTACAGGTCCACGAAAACACCCGATCGAATGGACAGTGGAGACCCAACTTCTGGTTTGGGATGCTACGTACTACAATTTCTAATGCGTATTCCATCAATGGTAACCTTAACGATCGGGCATGTTCCAACTGTTCCCCATGAATTCTTCATCTTTTGAATAAAGTGCGTATAGGAACCAGAAAGATTACGTTGTGCCTACACAATGAATGACCAGTACATAATGCCTAGCGTGCACGTCGTATCTGAAGGTACCCTGCCAGGTACATCATTTGCGGATAGGCCTACTGACTTTCCTTACTTAACGGCTCTGTAATTTTTTGTTTGGGGATGGATAAAAGTCGCTGTCTAGTTCGATATTCCATCAAGTCTTCAGAAGATGAAGGAATGTGTCATTCTCTCTTGTAGCACTTGCAGCAGGAAACACGGGAAGCACCTACGAATTGTATCGTACAACATATGGGCTTTTGAGTCACTGTCACCACTGAACATCTCTGAATGTTCTATACTTTTTTGCCACAGTGAATTAAACTACTCCAGAACCGTTGAAGTAGACCGTTTCTGTTTCATACGAAAATCACTGAGGTGCCAAAAGTCAAGGCATAACTTGTAATATCGTGTCGGGCCTCCTTTTGTCCAACGTAGTGCAGCAACTCTATGACATGGACTCAACAAATCTTTGGAAGTCCCCTGCAAAAATATTGAGCAATGCTGTCCCTGGTGTCGTCAATAACTGCGAAGGTGTTTCCGGTGCAGGGCGTTGTGCACGAGCTGACATCTCGATTATGCCCCGTAAATATTCGATGGGGCTCATGTCGGGCGATCTGGATGGCCAAATCTGAATTGGTCTGAGTGTTCCTCAAAACCCACCGGGAACGACTGTGGCCTGGTGACATGACAAGGTTGACTGGGAACGTGAAATCCATCAATGGCTGCAAGTAGTGTCCTAGTAGCCGAACATAGCCATTTCCAGTCAATGGTCGGTTCAGCTGGATCAGAGGACCCAGTCCAATCCATGTAAACACATAGCCCACAACATTATAGAGACACCACCAATTTGCACTGTGCCTTGTCGACAACTTCGGTCCATGGCTTCGTGGGGTCTGCGTCACACTCGAATTCTATCATCAGCTCTTACCAACTGAAATTGGGACTCACCTGACCTTTCCTAGGTTTTCCATTGTGTAGGGTCCAACATATATTGTCAGAACCCCAGGGAAGGCGCTGCAAGCTGTGTCCTACTGTCGACAAAAGCAATCATATAGGTCGTCTGCTTCCATACTCCATTAACGCCTAATTTCGCCGCACTTTCCTAGCGGACACGTTCGTCGTACGTCCCACATTCATTTCTGCGATTATTTCACACAGTGCTGCTTATCTGTTAGCACTGACAACTCAACGCAAACGCCGCTGCTCTCGGTCGTTAAGTGAAGGCAGTTGGTCACTGCGTTTTCCTTGGCGAAAGGCAGTGCCTGAAATTTGGCATTGTCTACACACTTTTGAAACTGCGGATCTCGGAATATTGAATTCTATAACAATTTCCGAAATGGAAGGTCCTATGCGACTAGCTACATCTACCATTCCGCGTTCAAAGTCTGTTAATTTCGATCGTGTGGCCATAATCATGTCGGAAACCTTCTCACATGGAGCACATGAGTAAAAATGACAGATCCTCCCATGCCCTTTATGCTTTTGTACTCGCTCCTACCGCCATCTGTATTTGTGTATATCAGTATCCCAGAACTTTTGTCACCTCAGTGAGTAATGCTGTATTTACGTGACTACGTTGTATCCCTCTTGAGGGAAGGCAGGAATTTACCATTTGAAACAGACGTACTGCTGTTCACATCTTCGCAAACAAAGATAGGAGATAGGCAATCGTACTGGTTAATGTTTCCCTGGTAGCTAAACAATATGTTAGTTGATATATTTTTATTTTTCTTTTGGACCAAAAGACCTATTTGGCGTGATCAAGTTAGACGGCACATACTGTACATGAGATTCTTAGCATACATAACTTAGAAATGTCTCTTGTCTTTTTTAAAGTTTTGCGATATTCAGCGCTACTACGAAGCCTGATTAAAAAAAAAAAAACCATAGCATCAATAAAGAGCGAAGGAAACGGAATGAAACTTCACTGGCTAAGAGAGTATACGTTGCTGTTTCTGTGATTACAACTTCGTGTCAGATTTAGGAAGAACTAGGCAGTATGCGCACACTTCTCAATACGTGTTGCGCCCTCTGTGGTCTGGGTGCATACACTGATTACGTAGGGCATGGTGTCATGAGAACATGGTATCGTTCTCTTAGATGATCTGGCCTATAACTGTTGTAACTGATACTGCATATCCTGGACACTGGCACTAGGACAGAGTTGATCCCATTTATTTTCTGTTGGGACAGATGTGGAGTTCTTGCTGCTGATGGAAATACCTCAAAAGCGAGGGAAGGGTTCATAATGATACGTACCGTCTGTTGACGAACATGGCACCACAATACTGTCGCATGTGGGGTAACACATCAGCACTCAGGATGTGCCATCGCAGTTACCTCCATCACTACGAGCTACGACCTGAAGTGACATTCAATTGGCTCTCCAAACCTTGACCCCAGGAGTAACACCACTGTGTAACATCGGAAGCATGGAACCTCCCTCCAGGTCTCCATCGTAGTCACCGATTGTTGTCAGCCGGGTTAGTGTGGAGCCACAATTCATTGCTAAACATAATACGACGCCAATGAACGCAGCCAAAGCTTCCATTGCACCACTTGAGGCAAAGCTTTTTGTTTTACATTAACAACAGACTACGCTTGGGGCGGTAAGTGCCTAGCCTGAGAGCTTTTGGTCCCCGACAAATGGTACAGGATAGTAAAAAATGTTCGAAGGAGTCCATTACTCGTCCTCACATGGCAGGCGCAAATGTGAAGGAGTTATGATGTGCTTGGTGCAAAATTCGAAAGGGTTCCTCTGTTGTCGTCAGACGTGGTCAGTCAGAATCTTCCTGCACTCACGTTATCATGGAGCCCAACACCGGGCTTCTTGCAGATTTTACGAGGGTTGTCCAGAAAGTAAGGTACGATCGGTTGCGAAATGGACACCACAGTGAAAACCCGATGGAGCTTTGCACAGATGTGTTGGGTAGTGTCTCTAGTATGACCGTCGATCGCATCAATACGCTCTTTTCAATTGCGAGAGCACTATGAGCGAGTAAAGGTGCCTAGAACAACGACGTCTCCCGCCAAGTAGGAAGCCCCGATCAGAGGCTTTGCCTTAATGAATGCAGCCGACTTAACACAACTGCCACTCACTTCCTTCTCCATGGCAATTCTCAGCCGCACTCTGCAGGGGGGTGCAGACGCTCCTGCAGCCCTTTCAATGGGAAAAGATCGATCACCCACAACACAGCCCTAATTGGCTCGTCCTGAGTATCACCACTGTTTACATGAAAAGCTGGATACGAAGACAACACTTGGCCGCGGGCTACACACTATAGACCAGCGTAGAGAATTATCGGAAAGCAAGGGCGGCTGCCTTCTATGACGATAGTGTTGGAAATTTGGTATAACGCACCGACTATGTAGAGAAGTATCTGCAAAGTGTAGCTAACTCTTGCAAATAAAATGTTTCTGATTTTCACTGTGGTTTCCATTTAGCGACCGATCGGAACTTACTTTTTGGACAACCCTCGTAATAACCCACAGATTCTGATACCACGCGACTGTACCAGCTGGTTATATGTAGACCCACAAGGAGGTCCTTTTCGAACTCTGTCAGGTGCTGACAACGCTGTCCCACGCGAGTATACGGCATCTCCTTGCCCTTCACAGTGTACACCCAACATCTGATGCTGTCACGCCTCTTATGTACCCTACCAGTCATGGTAACAACACTAAACAGGAACACCACTAATGCACTCTTGTTGCTGTGCGGCCCATTACCGATAATTGCAAATGCATTTATCTACATACCTGCCGGCGGTGCATTTGGTGGTAAAGTGGATCAAAATTTGATGTTTTCTTAATGAATGAGGATGTAAATGAATAATGAGAATCAGCCAAAGAATAATACGTTATTTTACATTTATGATTTTTTCAGATTTCACTATCAGGGACGGTCACCAACATAAAAATTGCAAAACTTTGATCTCCTTCACACCACGGCAGCTGCATATAACAATAAGCCCAGGATATTGTATCTGGTCTATTTGATTTTAAAAGATTTACACGCTGAAGTATTTTATAGTTAATGTGATGTGCTTTGTAACTGGGGCCTCAGCCATTCGCAAGATGTTTAGATAAGTGAGAACATTTTGTAACTTTCCGCACTATATGTAAGGTTGCGCTAGTGCCCCTCGAGACACACTTGAGCACACTGACTAACAGTGTGGCGGTGCATGAGGTGGCGGTTGGAGAATTGCTGTCTGTCGCTTCCTGGTATGAAGTGGGTTTTCTTAACTGTAGGCTTTCAACGGGCCTTTTTAAGTTTTATTGTTTTCTTATTCTATTTTTTCTCATTTTAGGTGAACACGCATTTAATATATCAGTTTTTCAGTTGGTCATTTTGAGCTATGACAGCATGCTTGTTTCGGGTAACAGTATTTTATTTTTGAGAAAGCTGAGTCCCTCCTTTCTGTATAGGGACTTAAATGTTTTACAGATGGGTGAATATTTCATGACGGTTGTCATAGAGCATAGATTATTAGGATAGGTATTTTCATTCTTTATCGTAATGACGATCGCACAATTTCTGTCTTGCAGATCCACATCTGAAGATGTGACTTTACATCACGAAATCGTCGCGCTTCTGAAAAATTTCATAAACGGGTGAAAGCAGTTTATTTGATAAATAAGAATTGCCTCAGCTGCTGTTGCTCAACAGAAAACTATTTGCTCTGTGTTAGTAGTTCTCTCTCCTGTCACCCAGACTGCAGTGATCAATAACAGTAATGCGTCTTTGATCCGCTGTACCGCAGGTGATCCGCCTTACGCCGTTTTACCCGCTACAAAGCTACACCGAAATCGAACAATGCTTTCTGGGTGCTTTACTTTTTTTGTCAGGCAGTATATGAGAATGAAAGGCAGGTCAGACGATGTCCTAAATATCTAGCTGTCATCCACTTTGGGAAAATTCAAATCCTGCTCTGTTCGGAGCTGCTGGAGAAGCGTCGTCAGCAGAGGGAAGGAGTGCGCCTCGGAGCAAGCTGCGAGGTCCCACACATGCCATGAATACTTCATGCCGGCTGTCCGCAGAGCTGAGCGCCGCATTCTGGTGTGCCGATCTCTCGGGAGAAGGCGTACAGCGTCTAGACTGTCTCACTGCGCTGCTCCCCGCGCTGCACTCCACCCCGTACTCAGCTTTCCCAGAATCTCTGTGGGGACGTCTTTGTTACACCCGTAAAATATTATCTCAGCAGTGGAAAAACCTTTTAGGTACTCGACATTAGTTAATAAAATTACCGTCTTAATAGCCTTCTATTATAACAGTAAGGTTTTAGACCAAATGTATGGAACAAATTTAGTTATACAAATGAAATAACAGAATTTCAGATACTCTACTGGTGTCGTACAGATATGATTTCAAGTATGTAGACAGAAGCGGCTAGTCCAACTTTTTACCAGGGCCTAAGTCTCTGAAACTGTGTCTTTTCGTTTGTATGAGTACCTGCACCTGGGTTTCAGGCTGGATCCCCGTTGACGATCGATGCTGAGACGCTATGCCAGGACATGAAGAGCCACGGTGATTCTGTTCGTGTGTAAGGCGGAATTTAAAGTAGACTGCGGAGGCAGTGAGAATTTGGATCGAGGAGGAAGGCATGCCAGGGTAATCCGTTCAATTGCGAGAATTGTTGAGCCAAGGTGGGTTAGTGACTAACGCACCTGCTTAGTAAGTAGAAGACCGGGCTTCGATTCCCAGTCTAGGTACAAATTTTCACTCTCTGCTTCAATCCATATACACAAAAGCATGTCTCTATTAGACCAATAAAGTTTCTGAAGTTGTGTCATTTCATACGTATAAGTACGTGCAACTAGGTTTCAAGCTGGATCCCCCACTTACGCTCGATGCTGAGCTGCTATTCCAGAGCGTAGAGAGCCTCGACAATTCTGTTCGTGTGTAAAGGGTCGTAAGTGAGACTTTGGGTCGAGTTAGCAGACGTGCCCAGGTAATCTGTGCAGTTGTGTGAACCACTGAGTCAGGTGGCTTAGTGATACCCGAAGAAATGAAATGAAAAACAATGAACACAATGAGATTAACAAAAAAAAAAAAGTGGCTAACGCACCTTCCTAGTAAGCAGGAGACCCAAGTTAGATTCCCGGCCTCGATACATTTCACTCGCTGCTTCACTCCATATACACACTTTAGGCAAGTGTTATGTCATTTATGTCACTGGATCCTTTGTCGAATCTCTGTGGAATAATTTCCTATCAGTCGGAAAAAGTTTTTCATTGTTTGATTACCATTCTTTGTCACTAACTCATTGGGCCTTTAACAAGTAACACCTGGGTAGCATCCATGAAAGCAGCAAGAAACCAAACTTAAAACAAAAGATTTTATTAAGTAATTAAAATCTTTGGTAATATCATTAGGCAGGAAATATCTCAAGTGCTCATCACTCATATTATATGTGTATTAGAGATGTAAGTCGTGGGAATCAAAAAAAGTGAAACAACGATAAATATTGTAGTTACGTAAAAGCAGGCAATTCTATTGGAATTACTTTAGGAGGAGCCTAAAAGGGCAGATGTTTAATGCTATGTGGACAGTAAAATAGCTGATGGTGGTCGAAGAAGAGAACATAGAAACTGCAAACCAGGAATGAGAAGGAAGTCATTTCTGGCCAAGATTAATGATGTCACGTAGAGGAAGATGTAAGTAGATAAATTACTAACACTAACGTCACTTAACGAAGGTTTATTCAGCACTTGCACATAAAAAAGCGCGGAGCGAACTGCCTCCGGCCATAACACATTGGTATATATACAGCAACGGAACATTCCAGTACAATGATTCTTGCCATTTGTGGATACTTCTAGAATGTACTAGAACCGAACACAGAAATTAAAATGTTATGTTTTAAGTGAGTTTTGTACTCACGACCCTCCAAGCAACAATCTGGTATCATAACCACTACACTATGGCAACTGCACTGCTCTGCGACATTGCTCGAAAGCTTGGCTCTTTTCACGACATTTGTAATGGCATAGCACGTCAGATAATCAGTGCAAACAATAATCCATCTATCGCCTCTAGCAGGCGTTGGAAATCGTCCGAGGAGCTCAATCCCAACACGCTGGAAAGGCGTTTCAGCTGGTGGAATTGGTATAAGTCGGCCAGGTGGTTTCTGAGGAACTGCCTTTCTCCTCTGGTTCAAATGGCTCTGAGCACTATGGGACTTAACATCTGTGGTCATCAGTCCCCTAGAACTTAGAACTACTTAAACCTAACTACCCTAAGGATATCACACACATCCATGCCCGAGGCAGGATTCGAACCTGCGATCGTAGCAGTCGCGCGGTTCCGGACTGAGCGCCTAGGTTCTCCACTGGCACTCTCGACAGTGCGACACATAGTGACGGACACTCCTAAATAAAGCTGGCCAGAAAAATCTCTTGTGGATCCAATCTTATGTCTTAATAAATTCTAAATCTCCGGCCTCAGGTGTGTCACGGATTATCTGTAGAACATCTAAGCGCATGTGTTTTAGGAATCACTGGTAGCCACCTCTTTCCAAACGCATCAAAGTTCTTCTTGCAAAATAATCCACTAACTAAATTAAATTGTCCTTTCAAATCCTCCTACCGATTTAAGGGAAGCATAATTTGCGATATCTTGGCGTCCTTCTTCTGCTCAGCAGAGAGATCCTGGAGTGCAGCGAGACAGTCACTATCTTCATCAAAGTCTTGATGATCTTACACAGGGTTTCTTGAGAGACAGTCGGCATCTTTGTGTTTTCTTCCACTTTGGTACACTATGGTAATGTCATACTCTTGAAGACTTGGTGCCCACCTGGCAAGTCATCCTGTTAGATCCTGAAGACCTCTCAACCAACAAAGTGAATGATGGTAACAACCGTGAATGGCCTTCCATAGAGATTCTGTCGAAATTTGTACATGGCACAGATCACAGCAAGAAATTCTCTTCCTGGTTCAAATGGCTCAGATCACTATGGGTCATCAGTTCCATAGAGCTTAGAGCTACTTAAACCTAACTAACCTAAGGACATTACACATATCCATGCCCGAGCCAGGATTCGAACCTGCGACTGTAGCGGTCGCGCGGTTACAGACTGTAGCACCTACAACCGCTCGGCCACCCTGGCCGGCAATTCTCTTTCTGTCGTTGTGTAGTTTCTCTCGCCTTTTGTAAATGCCCTAGAAGTATAGGCTATAACCTTCTTTTTTCCATCCGAAATCTGCACCAGAACAGCACCGTTCTCATACCCACTGGCATCCATGTGTATTTCTGTAGGTGTTCTCTCATCATACAGACCAAGTACAGGGTCAGTCGTCAGAGATTTTCGCAGCACATCGAAAGAATCTTGTTGAGCACCACCCCAGATAAATTTAGCATCGGCTTTTAACAACTCGTGGAGTGGTCTGGCTTTGATACAAAAGTCTTAGATAAAACGACGGTAATAAGAACACAATCCGAGGAAGCTCCTCACATCTCTAATACTTTTAGGGATAGGAAATTCCGTTATAGCTGTCACCTTTTCTGGGTCTGGCCGCACGCTTTCGTTTGACACAAAATGCCCAAGTATTTCTTTAATTAAGTTTCAGTCTGGCTGGTTGCAGACACTTACGAACGGCCCTCAGTCGTTTTATGTGTTTATCATATGTCTCTGAGAACACTATAATGTCATCTAAATAACAAAGACACATCTTCAACTTCAGGTGCCTTATAAGATTATCCATCATTCGTTCAAAGGTTGCTGGTGCATTACACAAACCAAACGGCATTACCTTATATAGGCCCTCAGGGGTGATGAATGCAGTTTTCTTACGATATGCCTCGTCTACGTCGGTCTGCCAGTATCCCGAGTACATATCCATGGTTGAGAAAAACTTTGCCCCCTTCAGACAATCTAGTGTATCGTCAATTCGTGGAAGAGGGTAAACGTCCTTTTTAGTTATCTTATTAAGCTTCCTGTAATCAACACAAAAGCGCCAACTCCCATCCTTCTTCCTGACGAGAACCACTGGTGACGACCATGGGCTCTGCAAAGGCTGAATGATGCCATTCTTCATCATTTTCTCTGCCTCGTCGCGAATTATTCGACGTTCCGTTGCTGACACACAGTATGCTCTCTGGCTTATTGGTTGATGGTCTCCAGTGCTAATCCGCTGCTTCACCGTCGATTTGTCTTATTTGTTCTTCACCTGTGGACTGAAGCATTCAGAGAACTCATGAAGAATGGGAAGTAGCTTCTTCTGTTGTTCCTTAGTGAGATCTGGTGATGGTCGAGCTAGAAGATCTTGTCTCGTAGTGGTAGCACGAATTTCGCCCACAGACTCGGCATGGGAAGTTTGTATGACGATCAGTTGTTCTGCAGTTAACGGCTCAGCGTTTGCTACACACTTGCGTCTTGGAAGGATCTGCGGTTCTCGGCGACAGTTAACTATCTACAATTCACCGAATCCGTTCTTAAACGAGACGACAGAGGCTGGGATGACCAAGTTATTCTTCAGTGGTACGCTTCTCTTACATTCCACTACAAGATACATGGGTTGACGCATGGCATGACACATGACAGCTACCTTTCTAGCGCTGACTGCAGGAATGATCACTTCATCCAGCACACATAGTCTCCACACACTCGGATGCGCATCTTCCTGTCCACAGTAACCCATCTCGTCTAGCATTATCTTCGAGCGACCACAATCTATAATTGCTTGAGATGCTTTCAAAAAGACCCATCCGAGAATGACGTCATGACTACACTCTTGTGAGACAACGAATTGGTTCAAATGGCTCTGAGCACTATGGGACTTAACATCTGAGGTCGTCAGTCCTTTAGAAGTCAGAACTACTTAAACATAACTAACATAAGGACATCACACACATCCAGGCGTGAGGCGGGATTCTAACCTACGACCGTTAGCGGTCGCGTGATTCTGAAGCGCCTAGAACAACTGGGCCACAGCGGCCGGCGACGCCGAATTCTAAGGGCTGTGTCTGGCCACTTATACCCACATGAATGACACATCTTCCTGTCGGTTTTACATATTTGCCATTAGCCTCCTTCAGCAGATACGTATTGTTGTTGACGAATTCGGTTTTCTGCAACTGGCGATGGTACTTCTCCGAAATGACTGAATATGATGCTCCAGAGTCCACAAGAGTTTGGGCTGGTCGGCCAACTATGAGGATATCGACGCAGTTTCCTATCATTTTTGTAGTGATCGACAACGAGGATTTTTCGCTTCGCCGGCCTCACCTCCAAGGAATGTCGCACCCTTTAAAGGGAAATGCAGGACGAGAGGCTTGGTTAAATGTCTGTGCCATTTCCTCCCATACGAACTCGGGATTCTCGCCACGTAAACAGCGGCTTTGTCGTGACCTGATGGGAGCCACTGTGTCGTCGATAATGTGCAGTATCACAAGTTCCAATGCCCAGCGCCTCCACAAGAATAATGTCACATAGAGGAAGGTGTAAGTACATGAATGACGAACAATAACGTCGCTTAACGAAGGTTTGTTGAACACTTGCACATACAAGAGCGCGGAGCGAACTTCCTCCGGCCACAACACATACGGTATACAGGGTGTTACAAAAAGGTACGGCCAAACTTTCAGGAAACATTCCTCACACACAAATAAAGAAAAGATGTTATGTGGACATGTGTCCGGAAACGCTTAATTTCCATGTTAGAGCTCATTTTAGTTTCGTCAGCATGTACTGTACTTCCTCGATTCACCGCCAGTTGGCCCAATTGAAGGAAGGTAATGTTGACTTCGGTACTTGTGTTGACATGCGATTCATTGCTCTACAGTACTAGCATCAAGCACATCAGTACGTAGCATCAACAGGTTAGTGTTCATCACGAACGTGGTTTGGCAGTCAGTGAAATGTTTACAAATGCAGAGTTGGCAGATGCCCATTTGATGTATGGATTAGCACGGGGCAATAGCCGTGGCGCGATACGTTTGTATCGAGACAGATTTCCAGAACGAAGGTGTCCCGACAGGAAGACGTTCGAAGCAATTCATCGGCGTCTTAGGGAGCACGGAACATACCAGCCTATGACTCGCGACTGGGGAAGACCTAGAACGACGAGGACACCTGCAAAGGACGAGGCAATTCTTCGTGCAGTTGACGATAACCCTAATGTCAGCGTCAGAGAAGTTGCTGCTGTACAAGGTAACGTTGACCACGTCACTGTATGGAGAGTGCTACGGGAGAACCAGTTGTTTCCGTACCATGTACAGCGTGTGCAGGCACTAACTGTCAGCAGCTGATTGGCCTCCACTGGTACACTTCTGCGAATGGTTCATCCAACAATGTGTCACTCCTCATTTCAGTGCTAATGTTCTCTTTACGGATGAGGCTTCATTCCAACGTGATCAAATTGTGAATTTTCACAATCAACATGTGTGGGCTGACGAGAATCCGCACGCAATTGTGCAATCACGCCATCAACACAGATTTTCTGTGAACATTTGGGAGGGCATTGTTGGCGATGTCTTGATTGGGCCCCATGTTCTTCCACCTGCGCTCAATGGAGCACGTTATCATGATTTCATACGGGATACTCTACCTGTGCTGCTACAACATGTGCCTTTACAAGTACGACACAACATGTGGTTCACGCACGATGGAGCTCCTGCACATTTCAGTCGAAGTGTTCGTACGCTTCTCTTCAACAGATTCAGTGACCGATGGATTGGTAGAGGCGGACCTATTCCATGGCCTCCACGCCCTCCTGACCTCAACCATCTTGACTTTCATTTATTGGGGCATTTGAAAGCTCTTGTCTACGCACCCCCGGTACCAAATGTAGAGACTCTTCGTGCACGTATTGTGGACGGCTGTGATACAATACGCCATTCTCCAGGACTGCATCAGCGCATCAGGGATTCCATGCGACGGAGGGTGGATGCATGTATCCTCGCTAACGGAGGACATTTTGAACATTTCTTGTATCAAAGTGTTTGAAGTCACACTGGTACGATCTGTTGCTGTGTGTTTCCATTCCATGATTAATGTTATTTGAAGAGAAGTAATAAAAGGAGCTCTAACATGGGAAGGAAGCGTTTCCGGACACATGTCCACATAACATATTTTCTTTCTTTGTGTGTGAGAAATATTTCCTGAAAGTTTGGCCGTACCTTTTTGTAACACCCTGTATACACAGCTACAGAACATTCCAGTACAATGATTCTTGAGATTTGTGAATACTTCTAGAATGTACTCTAACTGAATGTAGAAATTAAAATGTTTTATTCATGAGTTTTCAACTCACGACCCTCCATGCAACAATCTAGTATCATAACCACTACACAACAGCGAGTGCGCTGCTCTGTTTCTTATGCGACAATATGTTAACATCAAACATAAATGTTATTGTTAGGAAATCTTTTTTCGAGGTGTGCAGCCTTGCATCTGAGTGAAACGTGGATGGTAAGAAAAGCAGACATGATGATAACAGAAGTGTATGAAATGTGATGCTGGAGAAGAATTTCGAACATCAGACAGTTCTATCGAATAACTAATGAGGGGCTACTGAATCGAACAGCAGGAAAAAAGTTGTGGCAAAAGTTGAGAAAAATAAAAAATAGGGATCAGGAGAGTTCTTGAAGCATCAAGGAATAGCCCAATTGGTAATGGAGGGAAGCATGAGGCGAGGGGTATAAATATGAGAGAGGGAGACCCAGGTGTGAATACAGTTCCCAGATTCAAATGGGTCTAAGCTGCAATATCTATTCAAAGGGGAAGAGACTTGCATAGGGTAAACTAGTGCAGAAAACTGCAGAAAACCAGTCTTCGGTCTGAAAACCACAAAAACAACAACATTTCCATTAGTTAGAACTTTGTGCTTCATATAGTAATATAAAAAATTTGTGACTTAATAGGTAACAATGTAAATACAAGCAAAGGTATGAAGGAAATATTTCAATACAAGCGACATCTGTCCTATTTTCTAATTGAACAAACACATTATATTGATCTATAGTTATCGTTTTTAGTGTAGAAAATACAGATCTATATTACGCAGGACGATAATTTCATAACATCTGAGGATACAGGACAAAAAAATTACGTTTTACAGAGCGAATGTTACCATAACTGTTAAGAACGATTACACTCCACACCAAAATACATAGGTTGTTCGTTTGTAGTGTACAGAAGATATAGACATATTTATAGAGGGGAAGAGTGCAAGGAATACAAATAGGTTACCAAGAATGTATGAATCGGTATGCAGGCACTAACGTCCAAAAAATAAAGTAAGCCTACTGATAATGTGTGATACCTAAATTCCAGTAACGAATGTCATGGGAATCTAGTAGTAGTTACAGTACAATAAACAAATGGTATATATCGAAGGTTGAGTGGGAAATCAAAGAAGGCAAACGTGATACCTGTAAGTATACAATACAGTTTTTTAAAGGTCATTCCTGTGTTGTGTACATAGTTCAGCGTAGTCAGCGCGTACACAACTTTCCCACTAGAGCGCGCCCCGCTAAGCACAACAGCGCAGGCGCAGCGCTCGTCCGTCTTCGCACTACGAGATGGCGCTGTCTTAGAGATGGACCAAATGCAGCTTCCGCCGATCTGCGTATTAATTTGTAACACAGCCAATGAGATCGCTGCTAACGTAGAAACTTTTCTCCTCGTGGATCACACTTGCGCAGTGATACCTGAATGCGTGAGGTATTATAACGACTGTACAGACCTCCGATTAGTTAGTCTGCATCAGTCTGCATTAGTCTGCATTTGTCTGCATTAGTCTGTACCAGTCTATAGTCAAGTTTCAGTCTGCGCCTAATAAGATTATCCTATTCCTGTACATAGCCATGAAGATAAATGTATAGACACTTTTTCAAGTATCAGAGATATGTGAGAATAAGATTAACGCACCAAGACCAAAGGAACTTCAGATTGTCAATTGTAAATAGCATCCAGAACCAAGTTAAGTTACTTTTATGCTTGTTATTATTTTAATAAATGTGTGTGAAAATTAATCGAGTTCTGTTTAAAGTTGGTCACCGTCAATCTGCTACTCTAAGCGTGCAAGTGGCATTTCTATCGTCTGACCCAACGGCAGAAGATAAACACGCCACGATAAGACCACGAGACATATTGCTGAAACTAGCCTACTTCGTTAGAGCGACAAGTCAAATAATCTGATGGTGTGTGTACCGAAGGTCTTACAGTACGCACACTACATCCTGTTTTCGAGAAGGGTCGTCAAACTGATGCACATTGTTAATGTCATACAAGGTTCACGCCAATCCTTTGTAGAAGTTACGAACATTGTCTGTGTACACGCATTATGACATCTCTGGATAGCGAAACTGTCCTTATAAAAAAAAAAAAAAAAAAAAAAAAAAAAAAAAAAAAAAAACTGAATATACACACATCAAAAAAAGTTTTGCATCACCTCAGTTCCTAGAGTTCCGGAACGTGTACAGAAAATTTGAAGAGATCAACATAAATATCATTTCCGCCATTTTTGTTACTCATGAAAACCACTCATTGCATGTTGTACATCATGCAGCGAGTCCTTCAGAGGTGGTGGTCCAGATTGCTGTAGACACCGGTACCTCTAATACACAGTAGCACGTCCTCTTGCATTGATGTATGCCTGTATTCGTCGCGGCATACTATCCACAAGTTCATCAAAGCACTGTTGGTCCAGAGTGTCCCACTCCTCAACGGCAATTCGGCGTAGATCCCTCAGAGTGGCTTGTGTATCACGTCGTCCATAAACAGCCCATTTCAGTCTATCCCAGGCGCGTTTGACAGAGTTCATATCTGGAGAACATGCTGGCCACTCTAGTCGAGCAATGTCGTTATCCTGAAGGAAGTCATTCAAAAGATGTGCACGATGGGAGCGCGAAATGCTTCGCCAATATGCTTCGCCAATATGCTGCCGATATGGTTGCACTATCGGTCTGAGGATGGAATTCACGTATCGTACCGCCGTTACGGCGCCTTCCAAGACCACCAGCAGCGTTCTTCGGACGCAGATAATGCCACCCCAAAACAGCCGGGAATCTCCACCTTGCCGCTCTAGCTGGACTTTGTGTGTAAGTCGTTCAGCCCGATTGGATGCCTCCAAACACGTCTCTGGCGATTGTGTGGTTGAAGGCGTGTGCGACACTCATCGGTGAAGAGAACGTGATGCCAATCCTGAGCAGTCCATTCGGAATGTTTTTGGGCCCGTCTGTACCGCGCTGAATGGTGTCGTTGTTGCAAAGATGGACCTCGCCATGGACGTCGGAAGTGAAGTAGCCCATCATACAGCCTATTGCGCACAGTTTGAGTCATAACACGACGTCATGTGGCTGCATGAAAAGCATTATTCAATATGGTGGCATTGTTGTCATTGTTCCTCCGATCCATAATCTGTAGGTAGCTGTCATCCACTGCAGTAGTAGCCCTTGGGCGGCCTGAGGGAGGCATGTAATCGACAGTTCCTGTCTCTCTTTATCTCGTCCATGTCCGAGCAACATCGCTTTGGTTCGCTCCGAGACGCTTGGACACTTCCTTTGTTGAGAGCCCTTCTGGCACAAAGTAACAATGCGGACGCTATCGAACCGCGATATTGACCGTCTAGGCATGGTTGGCTTACAGACAACACGAGCCTTCCTGGTGGAATGACTGGAACTAATCGGCTGTCCGCCCCCTCCGACTAATAGGCGCTGCTCATGCATGATTACTTCTTTGGGTGGATTTAATTACATCTCTGCACAGTGAAAGGGACGGTCTTTGATACAATACCCACAGTCAATGTCTATATTCGGGTGTTCTTGGAACAGTGGTAATGGAAAACATTTTTTGCTATGTGTATAAGCACAGACATCTCGAAATACTATTCACTCTGATCGTCCATGGTATCCAGACGACCGTAGACAAATTCGCTCTAGTTGATGCCGTGTTCCTTGACTTCCAGAAGACATTCGATAGATTTCCGCACTATCGTTTAGTGAACAAACAACGGACTTACGAACATCGGACCATATTTTTGAGTACTTTCAGGAGTTTTAAGGAGACAGTACTCAAAACATTGTTTTTAGCGGACCGAAGTGGCCGTGCGGTTCTAGGCGCTACAGTCTGGTGCCGAGCGACCGCTACGGTCGCAGGTTCGAATCCTGCCTCAGGCAATGATGTGTGTGATGTCCTTAGGTTAGTTAGGTTTAATTAGTTCTAAGTTCTAGGCCACTGATGATCTCCGAAGTTAAGTCGCATAGTGCTCAGAGCCATTTTTTGAACCATTGGTTTTTATAGGGGCGAAATTGACAGAAACAAATGTAATATCGGGAGTACTACAACATACTGTTGAAGGGCAATTACTTTTTACAATATGGTATTATTATTGTTATTATTATTATTGTTCACATTTGGGCTTACTGAACCATTCGAAGGATGTAAGGAAGGAAGATTGGGTTTATTATCCCGTCGACATCGAAGTCATTAGAGACGGAGCACGAGCTCGGATGGGGTCAAGGACGTGAAGGGAAATTGACCGTGCCCTTTCAAAGGATCCATCCCGGAGTTTGCCCGGAGCGATTTAGGCAAATCACGGAAAACGTAAATCTGGATGGCCGGACGCTGGTTAGGACCATCGTCCTCCTAAATCCAAGTTCAGTGAAATAACCACTGAGGGCCAAGTGCCGTACAACAAGCCACTATTTTCAAATTAATGTTATAGCTCTTCTTTGTGCCTACATTAGATTCATTCTATAAGAATGTGTTCTGGACTTACTGGATTTTTTTCTGACAATCGAGAATTTCCTGCTTACTATATTTCTGTCTGCATATTGTCTTTCTAGTGTTTAATTTGTATCCATTTAATTACTTCAGCCTCAGTTTTCTGCTGATTTCGTGGAATTCCACAATTTCTCGAGTTAAGCTGTGCGGTTCCGTTCTCTTAATGTACCCACGAGTTTTAGCCTGCATTTTTTCATATCCGAATAAATGTTGGGCTACATTTTCATATGTACCGAAAAGTTTCCTGATTTCTCATCGTTCCCTCTTTTGGATTTCTGTATGTTAATCATTTTTCTCTGATGGTCTTCCTGTAAACACTTCACATAACTTACTGCCTGATGTTGTCTGCATAGCCCTACGTGCTCGACAAAGTGAACGACACTTGTCACTATAGACTATCCGTTTCACGTCCATGCATGCACACTTCAGTACCCAGGGGGAGATAACAACTAAGGGCTTGCTTGTGCCATTCTTACTTGGAGGTTCTAACCAACCTATAACTACACTACTCGTAATAGCTATAATTGTTAGTATGCAAATGAAGTAAATAATGATGTGATTTGGTTCAGTAAGTTATCATTATACAATAGTAGAAACGTCTGCACCTACACCCCTGACACATCCTGCATCATTACGACAGAAGCCCCATGAGCCTTTTAGCAGGTGGTGCTTTTGTCTGTACGATGGTGGCAATGTCAGAAGACTGTAGTGAAATACTGAAAGATCTGCTGAGGATAAAGATTCTGTTCCCTAATTTTGCATTACTGCTGAAATGATGCAACTATTGTTAAGGTCGTGGGTTCGATCCCCACTCTGTTCTACGATTGTTATCTGTCACTTACCACCTCTTTCACCTTTATCTGAAAAATGCCGAGTTGCACCGTGGTTCGGAATCCATGTTAAATTGGGGTCCTCCTATACCTGGCTAGGTCAGTACACTCAAAGTTCAGAGGAAGGCAATCACGCACTACCCCTAGCGCTACACCATCCTCAGTACTGCACTACAGTGTTCTAATCCGAGTTCGGATTTATGACTGCTTTACTTACTTATATACAACAACTATGAATAATTCAACAGCTTCTCGCATTTCTGATCTTAACTTTTCACTAAATGTTTGTACCATTGCAGTAAAATAATCATAGCTTATTTGTAAGTTACAAACGTGTCCTGCAATTATTCTCACCATATTCGTCAAAGTCAAACTTCCACCTTCTTCTACTAATTTGGTAACAATATGATCAAATTATAACGCGGGTTCTACTGCCCCACTAACCACTTGTCCACATTTACTTTCAGTTTCCGTAATTTTTATAGTTTTCACTAAAAGTTTTAGTCAAAATTTTAAAGTAAAAGGCATATAAATTTACTTATCTTTCTTTGCTGCGACTCATTTCATCACCATTATACAATTCTCTGGCTCCTCTCGTCGGTTTATTCCCTTTCTGTTTTAGTTTGGTTACGTACACTGACCTTGCCGTTGGTGGGGAGGCTTGCGTGCCTCAGCGATACAGATAGCCGTACCGTAGATGCAATCACAATGGAGGGGTATCTGTTGAGGGGCCAGACAAACGTGTGGTTCCTGAAGAGGGGCAGCAGCCTTTTCAGTAGCTGCAGGGGCAACAGTGTGGATGATTGACTCATCTGGTCTTGTAACACTAAACAAAACGGCCATGCTGTGCTGGTATTGCGAACGGCTGAAAGCAAGGGGAAACTACAGCCGTAATTCTTCCCGAGGGCATGCAGCTTTACTGTATGGTTAAATGATAATAGCGTCCTCTTGGGTAAATTATTCCGGAGATAAAATAGTCCCCCATTCGGATCTCCGGAGGACGTTGTTATCAGGAGAAAGAAAACTGGCGTTCTACGGGTAGGAGCGTGGAAGGTCAGATTCCTTAATCGGGCAGGTAGGCTAGAGAAATTTAAAAAGGGAAATAGATAGGTTAAAGTCAGATATAGTGGGAATTAGTGAAGTTCGGTGGCAGGAGGAACAACACTTCCGGTCAGGTAAATACAGGGTTATTTATAAATACAAAATCAAATAGGGGTAATGCAGCAGTAGGTTTAATAATGAATAAAAAATAGGAATGCTGGTAAGCTGTTACAAACAGCATGGCGAACGCATTATTGTGGCCAAGATAGATACGAAGCCCACGCCTACCAGAGTAGTACAAGTTTATATGCAAACTAGCTCCAGATGATGAAGAGATTGATGAAATATATGATGAGATAAAAGAAATTATTCAGATAGTGAAGGGAGACAAAAATTTAACAGTCGTGGGTGACTCGAATTCGATAGCAGGAAAAGGAAGAGAAGGGAACGTAGTAGGTGAATATAGAATGGGGGTAAGGAATGAAAGAGGAAGCTGCCTGGTAGAATTTTGGGCAGAGCATAACTTAATCATAGCTAACACTTGGGTCATTAATCATGAAAAAATGTTGAATAGATGGAAGGAGCCTGGAGATACTGCAAGGTTTCAGATAGATTATATAATGGTAAGAAAGAGATTTAGGAACCAGGTTTTAAATTGTAAGACATTTCCAGGGGCAGATGTGGACTCTGACCACAATCTATTGGTTATGAACTATGGACTAAAGTGAAGAAATTGCAAAAAGGTGAGAATTTAAGGAAATGGGACCTGGGTTGTAGAGAGTTTTATGGAGAGCATTAGGGAACGATTGACAAGAATTGGGGGAATGGAATACAGTCGAAGAAGAACGGGTAGCGTTGAGAGATGAAGTAGTCAAGGCAGCAGAGGACCAAGTAGGTAAAAAGAATAGGGCTAATAGAAATCCTTGGGTAACAGAAGAGGTATTGAATTTAATTGATGAAAGGAGAAAATACAAAAATGCAGTAAATGAAGCAGGCAAAATGGAATACAAACGTCTCAAAAATGAGATCAACAGAAAAAGGAAAATGGCTAAGCAGGGATGGCTAGAGGACAAATGTAAGGATGTAGAGGCTTGTATCACAAGGGGTAAGATACATCCTGCCTATAGGAAAATTAAAGAGACCTTTGGAGAAAAGAGAACCACTTGCATGAATATCAAGAGCTCAGATTGAAACACAGTTCTAAGTGAAGAAGGGAGAGCAGCAAGGTGGAATGAGTATATAGAGGGTCTATACAATGGAGATGTTCATGAGGAAAAAATTATGGAAATGGAAGAGGATGTAGATGAAGATGAAATGGGAGATATGATACTGCGTGAAGTGTTTGACAGAGCACGGGAAGTCCTAAGTCGATACAAGGCCCCGGGAGTATACAATATTCCATTAGAACTACTGACAGCCTTGGGAGAGCCAGCCCTGACGAAACTCTACCATCTGGGGAGCAAGATATATGAGACAGGCGAAATATCCTCAGACTTCAAGAAGAATATAATAATTCAAATACCAAAAAATCAGGTGTTGACAGATGTGAAAATTACCGAACAATAAGTTTAATCAGCCACGGCTGTAAAATACTAACATGAATTCTTTACAGTCGAATGGAAAAACTGGTAGAAGCCGACGTCGGGAAAGATCTGTTTGGATTCCGTAGAAATTTTGGAACACGTGAGGCAATACTGACCCTACGACCTATCTTAGACAATACAGTAAGGATAGGCAAACCTACATTTCTAGCATTTGTAGACTTAGAGAAAGCTTTTGACAGTGTTGACTGGAATACTCTGTTTCAAATTTTGAAGGTGACAGGGGTAAAATACAGCGGTTGAAAGGCTATTTACAATTTGTACAGAAACCAGATGGCAGTTATAAGAGTAGAGAGGCATGAAAGGGAAGCAGTGGTTGGGAAGGGAGTGAGACAGGGTTGTAGCCTCTCCCCGATGTTATTCAATCTGTATATTGAGCAAGCAGTAAAGAAAACAAAAGAAAAATTCGGAGAAGGAATTAAAATCCATGGAGAAGAAATAAAAACTTTGAGGTTCGCCGATGACATCGTTATTTTTTCAGAGATAGCAAAGGACCTGGAAGGGCAGCAGAATGGAGTGGACAGTGTCTTGAAAGGAGAAAATAAGATGAACAGCAACAAAAGCAAAACGAGGATAATGGAATGTAGTCGAATGAAATCGGGTGATGCTGACGGAATTAGATTAGGAACTGAGGTGCTTAAAGTAGTAAATGAGTTTTGCTATTTGCGCAGCAAAGTAACTGATGATGGTAGAAATAGAGAGGAAGTATTCAATAGGATTGGGGAGAAGAGAAGTTTGTGGCACAACTTGACCAGAAGAAGGGATCGGTTGGTAGGACATGTTCTGAGACATCAAGGGATCACCAGTTTAGTATTGGAGGGCAGCGTGGAGGGTAAAAATCGTAGGGGGAGACCAAGAGATGAATACACTAAGCAGATTCAGAAGGATGTAGGTTGCGATAGGTATTGGGAGATGAAGAAGCTTGCACAGGATAGAGTAGCATGGAGAGCTGCATCAAACCAGTCTCAGGACTGAAGACCACAACAACAATAACAACAACCTCCTCATTAGTTATGTGATCTACCCATCCAATCTTTAGCGTTCTTCTGTAGCACCACATTTCGAAAACTTCTATTCTCTTCTTGTCCAAACTACAATCCTGGAAATGGAAAAAAGAACACATTGACACCGGTGTGTCAGACCCACCATACTTGCTCCGGTCACTGCGAGAGGACTGTACAAGCAATGATCACACGCACGGCATAGCGGACACACCAGGAACCGCGGTGTTGGCCGTCGAATGGCGCTAGCTGCGCAGCACTTGTGTACCGCCGCCGTCAGTGTCAGCCAGTTTGCCGTGGCATACGGAGCTCCATCGCAGTCTTTAACACTGGTAGCATGCCGCGACAGCGTGGACGTGAACCGTATGTGCAGTTGACGGACTTTGAGCGAGGGCGTATAGTGGGCATGCGGGAGGCCGGGTGGACGTACCGCCGAATTGCTCAACACGTGGGGCGTGAGGTCTCCACAGTACATCGATGTTGTCGCCAGTGATCGGCGGAAGTTGCACGTGCCCGTCGACCTGGGACCGGACCGCAGCGACGCACGGATGCACGCCAAGACCGTAGGATCCTACGCAGTGCCGTAGGGGACCGCACCGCAACTTCCCAGCAAATTAGGGACACTGTTGCTCCTGGGGTATCGGCGAGGACCATTCGCAACCGTCTCCATGAAGCTGGGCTACGGTCCCGCACACCGTTAGGCCGTCTTCCGCTCACGCCCCAACATCGTGCAGCCCGCCTCCAGTGGTGTCGCGACAGGCGTGAATGGAGGGACGAATGGAGACGTGTCGTCTTCAGCGATGAGAGTCGCTTCTGCCTTGGTGCCAATGATGGTCGTATGCGTGTTTGGCGCCGTGCAGGTGAGCGCCACAATCAGGACTGCATACGACCTAGGCACACAGGGCCAACACCCGGCATCATGGTGTGGGGAGCGATCTCCTACACTGGCCGTACACCACTGGTGATCGTCGAGGGGACACTGAATAGTGCACGGTACATCCAAACCGTCATCGAACCCATCGTTCTACCATTCCTAGACCGGCAAGGGAACTTTCTGTTCCAACAGGACAATGCACGTCCGCATGTATCCCGTGCCACCCAACGTGCTCTAGAAGGTGTAAGTCAACTACCCTGGCCAGCAAGATCTCCGGATCTGTCCCCCATTGAGCATGTTTGGGACTGGATGAAGCGTCGTCTCACGCGGTCTGCACGTCCAGCACGAACGCTGGTCCAACTGAGGCGCCAGGTGGAAATGGCATGGCAAGCCGTTCCACAGGACTACATCCAGCATCTCTACGATCGTCTCCATGGGAGAATAGCAGCCTGCATTGCTGCGAAAGGTGGATATACACTGTACTAGTGGCGACATTGTGCATGCTCTGTTGCCTGTGTCTATGTGCCTGTGGTTCTGTCAGTGTGATCATGTGATGTATCTGACCCCAGGAATGTGTCAATAAAGTTTCCCCTTCCTGGGACAATGAATTCACGGTGTTCTTATTTCAATTTCGAGGAGTGTATTTATCGTCCACGTTTCACTTCCATACATGGCTACACTCCATACAAATACTTTCAGAAACGACTTCCTGATACTTAAATTTATACTAGATGTTAACAAATTTTTCTTCTTCAGAAACGCTTTCCTTGGCATTGCCAGTCTACATTTTATATCCTCTCTACTTCGACCATCTTCAGTTATTTTGCTCCCCAAATAGCAAAACTCCTTTACTACTTTAAGTGTCTCATTTCCTAATCTAATACCCTCAACATCACCCGACTTAATTCGACTACATTCCATTATCCTCGTTTCGCTTTTGTTGATGTTCATCTTATATCCTCCCTTCAAGACACCATCCATTCCGTTCAACTGCTCTTCCAAGTCCTTTGCTGGCTCTGACAGAATTACAATGTCATCGGCGAACCTCAACGTTTTTATTTCTTCTCCATGGATTTTAATACCTACTCCGAATTTTTCTTTTGTTTCCTTTACTGCTTGCTCAATATACAGATTGAATATCATCGGGGAGAGGCTACAACCCTGTCTTACTCCCTTCCCAACCACTGCTTCCCTTTCATGTCCCTCGACTCTTATAACTGCCATCTGGTTTCTGTACAAATTGTAAATAGCATTTCGCTCCCTGTATTTTACCCCTGCCACCTTTAGAATTTGAAAGAGAGTATTCCAGTCAACATTGTCAAAAGCTTTCTCTAAGTATACAAATGCTAGAAACGTAGGTTTCCTTTCCTTAATCTTTCTTCTAAGATAAGTCGTAGGGTCAGTATTGCCTCACGTTTTCCAACATTTCTACGGAATCCAAACTGGTCTTCCCCGAGGTCGGCTTCTACCAGTTTTTCCATTCGTCTGTAAAGAATTCGTGTTAGTATTTTGCAGCTGTGTCTTATTAAACTGATTGTTCGGTAATTTTCACATCTGTCAACACCTGATTTCTTTGGTATTGGAATTATTATATTCTTCTTGAAGTCTGCGGGTATTTCGCCTGTTTCATACATCTTGCTCACCAGATGGTAGAGTTTTGTCAGGACTGGCTCTCCCAAGGCCGTCAGTAGTTCCAATGGAATGTTGTCTACTCCGGGGGCCTTGTTTCGACTCAGGGTCTTTCAGTGCTCTGTCAAACTCTTCACGCAGTATCGTATCTCCCATTTCATCTTCATCTACATCCTCTTCCATTTCCATAATATCGTCCTCAAGTGCATCGCCCTTGTATAGACCCTCTATATACTCCTTCCACCTTTCTGCTTTCCCTTCTTTAGTTAGAACTGGGTTTCCATCTGAGCTCTTGATGTTCATACAAGTGGTTCTCTTATCTCCAAAGGTCTCTTTAATTTTCCTGTAGGCGGTATCTATCTTACCCCTAGTGAGATAAGCCTCTACATCCTTACATTGGTCCTCTAGCCATCCCTGCTTAGCCATTTTGTACTTCCTGTCGATCTCATTGATTGAACATAATTGTGGAGAAGAGATATTTGTGGCACAACTTGACTAAGAGAAGGGATCCGTTGGTGGGACATATTCTGAGTCATCAAGGGATCACCAATTTAGTATTGGAGGGTAGCGTGGTGGGTAAAAGTCGTAGAGGGAGATGAATACACTAAACAGATTCAGAAGGATGTGGGTTGCAGTAGGTACTGGGAGATGAAGAACCTTGCACAGGATAGAGCAGCATGGAGAGCTGCATCAAACCAGTCTCTGGACTAAAGACCACAACATTAACAACCTGTCTTGGGCATGCAAGATAAAATTATTTTCGATTTTTTGGCAATCACGTGGTGAATCTACTGTAGTATCATTAAAGTTTACGTGGACATGGTAAAGTTGCTTATTACCTTACATAACTACTCATAAGTTCTTGACCAATGGTAACGCTCATATAGCATTGTGTGTTTTCTACAGGAGGTGTGATGAGAGGTGTTGTACTTGCTTTTTGGCATCACAGGATACAAGAAAGTTATGTAGAGTATTAGACGCTTCCATATAAAGAAAATATTCAAAGTGTTGTAGGATAGACCAGTCATTACATGTAGCTTTGGAGCATTCTAAAGATTATACATAAACAAAAGGTCTCGATGCTAACGAAAATATTATAAGATGTAGTTACTTAGTGATTAAATCTCGTGACATAACAATAAATGGGTATCAATTAAAGCTGAGCAGCCCGTGTAAGTATCTTAAATATTTGCAAGTAATATACCACAGTATTCCTTTTTTGAAAAGATAGTAAATGCTCTTCAAAAGAGTATATCACTTCATCGAAAATTTATAGTTACTTCGTATCTGAAGAGATAACAGAATTTCAGGTAGTGATCATGCAACAAAATGCGCGTCTCTTTGTATGCTATTACTTGCAGAAGGCCTCTTTCGACATCTGTAAGACTTTACTAAGTATGACATCCGTTATAACCTCATGATTCGCATTAAATATGGGCAGTTCTGACTGCACTAGGCGGAACCATCCCCTACACTTACAAACCAGTAACTCAGAATGGAGATATATATTATTCTCTTCTCAGCTTGAAAGACAATATTCATATATTAGCCACATTTAATACACAGCAATGTGGGAACTAAAATGAACCATACGTAAAATCTAGCCAACGCGTTTTTAATATTGTAAACTCTTAAAATTTCTATGTCAAATAACTCACTTTAATTCGTTATCGAGAGAACACTCAAGGTAGTGAGATACAAAGGAATCAAATTTCGTCACGGAACAGTTTTCTTAAACTCGAATTATGAGTTTTCCATAGCAGCCAACACGTCCGGTCTACTACTTTGATTCGCTGCAGGGCTACACCTGACGTCACTCTCAATGTTGTCAGTGATTGGTAGTGCGTACCTCCAGCGTAGTATGTGGCAGCAGTGGTTCTACAAGCACAACTAGTGATGCGACACTTACCGTGAGGTGCTGCAGTGTACTGCAGACAGTTGTTTCCAGCGGAACCCTGATGCTGCCAGTAATTTTTCTGCGTGGCAGTGGCTAGTTTTCTTCTTATGGTCCTCAGGCAAAAAATGTGTAATTTTTATCTGAATAAATATTTCACATGACACTGTCGTTATGGAAATCTCCACACCCTTAATTCGACAAGGGTTGCCTTAATCTTAAATATTCGGCTCATCGTCATTTAAAATTATTGAGGATATTTTTTTAGTTTTACACCCAACCAGATCTATAGCGGGTATGTCCATCACTGTATATCCGACTGCTAAAACACAAGACACAACAAGACAATTACTATGTTCTTTATTCATTACCGATTATTCATTATATTGCAATATAAATCGTTGTCAAATCATTGTCAGTGAAGACGTCTGGTCCTAGTGGTCGTAATTAATACTCTATGTTACCCCCTGATATTTCATCTCCAACTGCGGAAGACATCTTTAGAGGTTAAAAGGCAACTGTGGCTCATCCTCGAATTTGTAGAGGCCACCAAAATTAGTCACGTCATACACAATGCGTGATTATCTCTGCCTGGCGTGATTTCCATTCTGTTGGCGCATGCAGAATACAGTTCCGGAAGCTCTTACGCCCTTGATTCACTTGCCGTTCTACCTCCTAAGATGTCTCTCATAATCGGAGACGAAACGTAGGGGAATTAATGTAACCAGTGTGCATCGTCCCCAGCCTCTGAGTCCTGCAGTCTTAAGCACACCACCGTGAAGACATACGAAGGATGACTGATGCAAGTGCTCTGCGTGTAGGATGGTGCTTCGGTTCTTGATGACGATGAAAGTAGAGGAATTGAAGACAAATGCCCTGCTATTGAATATCAACAATGGGCTTCCGACACGAACGTCCGTAATAGTCAACTGTATCATATGGAATAGAAGGACTTTCGATTTTTTATAGAACTAATAGCACACTGATGATGGTGTGTTTCTAAGAACTGTGTTTCATGAGAAACACTGTGCTAGTCATTCACGTAATTAACGGTTATGCTTGGGATAAAAAATACATTACAGTGCGCTTCCTTAAAGGAAAGATAAGATAATGACACTATCTGAGATATAGCGTAAATAATAAAAGAGTGGTTTGCCGACAGCAACAGTGGAATAATACAATTGTTATATAAGTACAGGGTGTGGCAAATAAAAGTGGCAAAGAGAACAGAGTTGCAGGGCACAAACAAACACAGCAAAGGAAAGGAAATACGGTACTAAATTTCCTATGACAGATGTTGAAAGTGATCACCATCCATCTTTTGGGCCTTGGTCAGGAAGTTGCTGAAGGCGGATCGAAGCTAGACTGCTGGAATTGCTGCAGTCTCAACCAAAATCCTCTGCTGAAGTTCTGGAATACTGTGAGGGTTGTTGCGATACACCTTAGATTTGAGGCTCCCCACACACAGTAATCGCACACTGACAGATAGGGTGACCTAGGTGGGCAGCTAGGGCCGCCACCAGATTGATCTCTGACCTCTTCTAGTAACTCTGTCAAGCCTGAGGATTGTGTAAACGTACTCCAGGTTTCGGCCGGCTGTATGGGTGTTTGCTCCATCCGGTTGGAAGTAACTGTAGGTCCTTCCCTCCTCGGTTAATGTTGCCATAAAAAGTTTCAAAATATCCGAGCCACTTTCATTTGCCCCACACTGTTGTGTGCTCGCAGCATATGTATGAAGCAGAGGGTAGAGGAAAGATGACCAACAAAAGATCAGAGTATGAAGCACATCAAGCAGTATTTGTGGATATATGGTGGTGATGAAGAGCATAAAGAAACTAAGTAATTGGTGGAGGAATTTTCTGTGGAAAGAAGGGCTAAAACGCTGAGAATAAAAACGGTGCACTGGTTTTACGCACATGAAATACATACGATTATCAGGAAGAATGAAAAAGCAATAACTATTGAAAGGGACACTAAAAGCTTGGAAATGTTTTAACTGGTCATTTATTCCCTACAAAATTTGTAACAGTGCTTACATGAAGTAATAAGATTTAACATGAATACATAAACGATAAACGATTATACGAAGCAGATTGGATTACAGGAAACGGGGGTATTTACGTTGAGCTACTGCTCTCCATGAATATACATGAAGTAACGTGATGATCGCGACAAATTTACACTGTTCAAACTAATAACATACACTGCCGATAACTGACAATCAATAACGCGAGTGAATAAACCGTACGCACATGCGGAGGATCTCATTCAACCAGCTAATGTCACATCAATGAGGGACCACCTCTAGCAGGCGCAATAACTCTATTAAACGCACGCGCACTCACTCACACACACGCACACACACACACACACACACACACACACACACACACACACACACACACAAATGTAGTAGCGAAAATGGTACATTGAGAGAGAGAGAGAGAGAGAAATCGACGAACGGCACAGTTAAAAAGTAGGCGAAGTATGTAGATAATAAGACCTACAGAGTAGAATTTTACGATTGATGAGTGCAAGAATATATCTAAATGCTACAGTTTTAGTCGTACTGCCACCGCACTTCATTCTTTCATTGAATATGTGATTGACAACTGACTCGGTGGCTACTAAGCTATCCTCGTATTATGCTTAGTGTTGCTCAGAGCAAATAGGGCGCTGATGAAGCTGCCTTTCATTGCTGAAAAACGCTAAACCCTAAGTAAGCTACTTACCTCAGATTCAATGCTCAGTTTGCCTGTATGTTCATTCACAAGCGAGAAGCGCCGTTCCGTAGATATTTGCTTTCAGTTTACTGCATAGATATGTACCGCTTGGAACTGCAACCTGATATTCAAAGTTCTCGCCAAACAGTAGTTCACTTGACGTTATACACGTTCACGTTTCCCTATGAGAGCTATTGCCGTAAAGGTCGACCTACAGGTAGGCGATTCAAATTCTGTTGCTGGATGATACTGAATAAGCAAAAATGGGGATGAGTTCTAACTGAGTCAAAACCGGTTGCGTGGAGAACACAGCTGGCCAGTGGAATGTTTGCTTGCAATAATCTTTCCGGTTTTCATTTTTTTTCTTTTTTCCTGTATCCTTAGGTGCAGCAATCACTTAGTGAACGAGATGTAAAACTAATAATACTCTGCTTCTTCCCCTCTTGCCCCCCTCCCAACTTACTCTCCACTTATTCCTTCATTCGCTGAACTATGGCTTTAAAGGCGAAAATATTTAAAGGGCTTTAACACGGAGATTACGAACCACCGTGGACAAAACGTGAGGTTTATTTAATTTAAAAACACAAAAAGTTTTGTTAAGACATAATCTCATGATGTAGTTCTACCTGAATGGTATAATGTCATTAGAAACAATGAAAGGTAACAAGCAAGCAGCAAACGTGGATTTCTCACCGTGCCTATTGGCATAAAGCTCTTAAAATAGAACTTCATAATGAGATCATAGTACCGAAAAACGACGTATTTTTTAAATTAATCGAACTTGTGGATAAGTGGTAGCGAGATACAGTTGTAGACGCAACAGATATTCGAAGAAATGTCACTGTTGTTACTTTACCACTGCCATCCGTATGAAACTACCGACAGGCGAATATCTTAATTACCGATCAGGAACAGTTAAATTTTAGAGGAGAAAAGTTGCCAGAGTCAGGACATGAGTCTAGAAGTGATTCAGATTTTACAAGCAGAGCTAGCCATAGTTATAAAACGAATCGATGTGATAATTTTATTGACAATACATAAACGTTAACTGAGCTGTTTCATAAATAGCTTCATATTCATCCAGACGACTAGTAAACGAAAAACCGCGGTTATTATAAATTATTATGAAACTGATTTCCAGGCATATTCCCATCTACCCACATCAAATCGACGTATGGCGTTGTTAATGAAGTCTGCATGCAGTAGTGACGACCTCCTGAGCGTAGCTCTCTCATACTGCTCTGCTAGTACCTGCATTCAGTGAATATTACGAGGGATCGTTATGGATCGTCGGTAGGAATAACAACTTCCATTGGGCAGACCGACTATCAAAACTACAGCCATTTCCAGCGATCGTAAAGCGATCGTATTTACTTGGTTTATAGCTCGGCACCTTGCAATAGACATAAGGTGTGAAACGCAAAACAGGGATATTAAGTACTGCGCATGTCATAGCCTGCGTTAGTAGTGATAAACTAATGGCTATATTTATATCTACAGCAGCATGCCATTATGTTTTTTTTAATGAAATATCTACAACATAACATTCCAGTTAGTCGACAGTGACAATTATAGATAAAGTCGACAGTGATAATTATAGATAGGAAACTGGAATGGTGGTGGTGGTGGTGGTGTGTTGGTTCTTATGGGCGCTCAACATCGAGGTCATCAGCGCCCTGACACACATTAAAAGGAACGAATGTGGACAGACCTAAGAAAACTAAAGCACACACTCAAAGAAAGCAGGAAAAGAAGGAAAATGCTACATAAGAAAGTGAAACCTAAGGAAAGGGGAAACATACAACAAGAATGTCACAGGAAATTGTTATTGGCTGGCCACTTACATAAAATATGGGCGAGCTTGTCTCGCAGTGAGCAAATTAAAATGCAGGAAGCCATGCGTCATAGGGCTGTGGCCTATTCGAAGCCGAGTGAGGAGAACCTCGTCCCGTCGATGGGGCTGAAAGGAAGTACACCACACACGCGTTGTGGGCTTGACTATACGGAGCTTATTTTCAGTCACTTCCAGCCATTCATCCTCCCACCGACGCATGACCCGAGAGCTCAACAGCGAGGTGAGTGCGTGCAAGGTGATAGCACACTGAGATACTTGTGGGGCGAGACATGCCTCCTTGGCTGCGAGATCTGCCCTTTCATGCCCAGCAATGCCGACATGCCCCGGAACCCAGCAGAAAGCTACAACCTTCCCCAGACGCTGTAGTCGGAGGAGGGCATCCTGGATGGTCTGGACGATTTTGTCTGCCGGATACAAACGTTGCAATGAGTGAAGGGCACTGAGTGAATCGGAACAGACAAGAAATTTAGGAGAGGAAGAATGTATCATGTGCTCCAGTGTCCGCAAGATCGCAAACAATTCTGCATCAGAGACAGTAAAAGTCTGAGGCAGTCGGACCTTGAGGACACGATCCGGAAAAACAACTGAGCAACCAACAGAATCCCCTTGTTTCGACCCACCCGTAAAAACAGCTACATAGTCGTGGTGCTCAGATATAATGGCAGAAAATTCTGCATTAAAAACGGTGGCAGGAGTGCAATCTCTCTTGTACTGCAATAAATCTAAAATCACTCCGGGCCTTTTCAGTAACCAGGGTGGCAGGCGGTTAAAACCTTGGATTTGGGGCTGTACAGACTCCATACCGAGGGACTCTAGTACACGTTGCACACGGATCCCAAACGGCAACGTAGCCCTGGGACGGCGGGAAAAAAAGGCGGTCCAGAGGTGGATGGGCAACAAGAGGGTGAGCAGGCGAGCTGGGAGCTGCAAGAAACTTACAAGCCTGGCGCACCAGCAGGAGCTGCCGCCGGATGGTAAGTGGCGGTTCGCCAGACTCAGCACAGAGGCTGGGTACGGGACTGGTTCGATAAGCATCCGTGGCCAGTCGAATCCCAGCATAGTGAACAGCGTCAAGGATCCGCAAATAAGGTGGCCTCGCTGACCCGTATACTGAGTATTATCCAATGAACAAAAATATTCATACAGTTCAAGTCTCACTCTTATTTATTTTAGAATTAATGGTTTCCGCTTTTTCATCTTCACCTATTAAGCAGCTATTGAAGAATACAGATGGGTACAAAAAACACGCTAAAATTAATCCGAAACAATAGTTGAATGAACAAATTGACTTCAAAGAAGAAAAATCTGTAATCCTCTCTTCGGCTTGTTGTAAGACATACTATATTGAATTTTGTCAGTTAATTTTGAGTATGGTTTAGTCTTTTTTTATAATATTTTAGTTTACTTCAGTTCCTTTTCTCCCTGAATTACAGTGAGATAGCATCAGGATATTTACGTTATATAGCACGAATGGACCCTAATTTAATTGGAAAATCTGATGATGACTATTGCATGAAGCGAAAGGAAACGCAAACTGCATAAAGAATGGGAAATAATACTTCTTTAATGAGAGATGTACTTTCAACTATCACTGATCTGGGAAAATTGACAGTCTATTGTAGTAACCCCATGCAAATGTTAAAAATAACAGCCGAAAGAAACATTTGGATTCACATTATGAGGGCGATGAAATTAAAATGCACAACTACAGTAACTTCATAATACTTGATCGTAAAATTTTTTTAGTAACCTTGTCTTCGATCACTGGTGAAGTGTACAGAAAAACTTTCCCATTGCGCAAATATTGCCCATCTGTCAGAGAACTATGAGCAGAGAGATGAAAATATAGCCATGCTGTTCGCTGTTGATGTCGTGTTGACAATCAGAATCATATGTGCCGTAATACCATGTGGAGCCGTGACACATGGTCCAGTCGATACAGAATTTTGCTGATTGCTTAGAGAGGCTGCTCGTCGAGAATGGATATTCAGTGCGGAAAAGGCAGAAGGTCCAATCGGGAAGTGGCCATCACATATATTGGAAATCTGGTTGCGATGCCGGGTTACTCGTGAAGTTATACATGTCCGTGTACTCTGGAAATTACTGTACGCTGCTAAATGAACGTTTTTTGTTATTTATTATTTATTGCTCTGTGGCATGCACTGGAGAATGGGTTTGTTGGGAACCCATCCATTGTTCTTCTATTTCCCATTCCCATGGAAATAGCTCTTGTACAACTTAATTTTAAATTTTTACTGACCTCGATGAGACTCTATGAGTCTATTCATAGCCTTAATACCCGTAACAAAGCTAGAATCACCGTCTAATCTCTCTATCTCCATCGGCTACATAGTTAATTAATATACAAATAATAATCAGCCTAATTTAGAAACGGGAGAAAGCTGTTTCTGGTAGTTTATTACTCTTGACTCCTCGTTTCTGCCTTCTGCAATTACTACCCCCTGTCGACATGTTGATAGGGGGCTGGAGTTAATTTCGTGGGCATTTCTCAAGAATTTGGATGTCATGAACGCGTAAGCGTATTTGTATTGTTTGAAATTATAAGCGCGAAGTATCAGCGGAGGTGCTGTGTTCCCTGGAGGCTTGCTTGCACATCCAAAGACCATGAGTTATCATTTTTACTCATTCAGATTTGTTATGAACCAGGTATGCTTTGCCTTTCTTTTTAAAGAGAGTGCACTGCTCCAGGCGCATCTCAGTGGTCAGCTGTAGCTCAGTTAATGCTTCGCGCTTACAAGGCAAGAGCAGTGTGACGACCTATCCATTGCGCAACAGGTAATCCATAATTAAATAATAAAAAAGGGAACGTCGAGTTTTTCCGGGGCAGTTTACCGGTTTAGAAGTTTAATGATTCACAGTGTTCAATTCAAACTGTATTCCTGCCATTACGAACTTTGAAACAGGAGACTTCCAAGTTAATTCCTCGCTATAAGATTTGCAACACATTCTCGGAGTCGAATATTTATGTTCGAAGTTAACGAACTCCTATGTTGAAAGCTTACGTAAGCTTGCAGTTAGCTTACACTGCCAGCAAGCAAAATTTTTAAAGAGCAACGCAGTTATATTTCTTTTTTATTAAGATAACGTTCACGGTGTACTATCGTCATCCATGTATGAAGTAAAAGTTTTTTAATATGTGTTTATCATTTATGTAGTTTGCTACTTTAGGAGAAATCAGTATTAAGTTCAACTTCAGCTATGATACAACATAATGGGCCTTTGCTTCTACACGTCGAACCACTGCGTCACTTGAAGTGGTGACGCAAATATACTACCCAATACACGCACAGAATCTATACACAACAAGCAAGTAAGTGGATTTTTGCAAAGTTTTACTCAGACCTAATCCCAGGTAATTTAACAGAAAACGCAGCAATAGAAACTGCTAAGTAATTTACTGAAACAAACTTATCCTCTCTGGTTGCATTTCTTAGTTTCCTATTTTTCCCAAGTTCTTTATGAAGCAGCATGCCTAAAATGTCTTCGGGAAAGGAACTGTAGTTATTTTGCATATGAGTAACACCTCCAGACTCCAATTGCTTAAACCACTTGACCGTGTGATCATGCACGCGTCGGAATCGAAATGGGGGTTTATATACAACTCACTGCTGAGGATGGCAATGAGAACTCACTTATGACTATATATATATATATATATATATATATATATATATATATATATATATATATACCTGGAAACGGAAAAAAGAACACATTGACACCGGTGTGTCAGACCCACCATACTCGCTCCGGACACTGCGAGAGGGCTGTACAAGCAATGATCACACGCACGGCACAGCGGACACACCAGGAACCGTGGTGTTGGCCGTCGAATGGCGCTAGCTGCGCAGCATTCGTGCACCGCCGCCGTCAGTGTCAGCCAGTTTGCCGTGGCATACGGAGCTCCATCGCAGTCTTTAACACTGGTAGCATGCCGCGACAGCGTGGACGTGAACCGTATGTGCAGTTGACGGACTTTGAGCGAGGGCGTATAGTGGGCATGCGGGAGGCCGGGTGGACGTACCGCCGAATTGCTCAACACGTGGGGCGTGAGGTCTCCACAGTACATCGATGTTGTCGCCAGTGGTCGGCGGAAGGTGCACGTGCCCGTCGACCTGGGACCGGACCGCAGCGACGCACGGATGCACGCCAAGACCGTAGGATCCTACGCAGTGCCGTAGGGGACCGCACTGCCACTTCCCAGCAAATTTGGGACACTGTTGCTCCTGGGGTATCGGCGAGGACCATTCGCAACCGTCTCCATGAAGCTGGGCTACGGTCCCGCATACCGTTAGGCCGTCTTCCGCTCACGCCCCAACATCGTGCAGCCCGCCTCCAGTGGTGTCGCGACAGGCGTGAATGGAGGGACGAATGGAGACGTGTCGTCTTCAGCGATGAGAGTCGCTTCTGCCTTGGTGCCAATGATGGTCGTATGCGTGTTTGGCGCCGTGCAGGTGAGCGCCACAATCAGGACTGCATACGACCGAGGCACACAGGGCCAACACCCGGCATCATGGTGTGGGGAGCGATCTCCTACACTGGCCGTACACCACTGGTGATCGTCGAGGGTACACTGAATAGTGCACGGTACATCCAAACCGTCATCGAACCCATCGTTCTACCATTCCTAGACCGGCAAGGGAACTTGCTGTTCCAACAGGACAATGTACGTCCGTATGTATCCCGTGCCACCCAACGTGCTCTAGAAGGTGTAAGTCAACTACCCTGGCCAGCAAGATCTCCGGATCTGTCCCCCATTGAGCATGTTTGGGACTGGATGAAGCGTCGTCTCACGCGGTCTGCACGTCCAGCACGAACGCTGGTACAACTGAGGCGCCACGTGGAAATGGCATGGCAAGCCGTTCCACAGGACTACATCCAGCATCTCTACGATCGTCTCCATGGGAGAATAGCAGCCTGCATTGCTGCGAAAGGTGGATATACACTGTACTAGTGCCGACATTGTGCATGCTCTGTTGCCTGTGTCTATGTGCCTGTGGTTCTGTCAGTGTGATCATGTGATGTATCTGACCCCAGGAATGTGTCAATAAAGTTTCCCCTTCCTGGGACAATGAATTCACGGTGTTCTTATTTCAATTTCCAGGAGTGTATATATGTAGTGTCAATTTTTCATCCATAAGGAGGAATAACTCGGAGTGTAGGTGATACACAACAAAATGTTTTGTATAATAGTTGTAGATGGCAAAGAGTGTCATGTATTGCGACTAACGTCCGTAAATTTGAAGGTGATTTTCAATTTAATTTGGACGTTAAAGCGATTTTTTAAAATGGGACTCTAAATATTTGATTTAAGCTATGGAAAGAGCGGTATATTTTACTTAGAAAATTATACAGTATTCAAAGTCATGTCAAGGTTCAGTGAAGGTCAATACGCAAATGATTTTAGATCTAGCAGGGATTAACTCGGGACAGAGAAAGGATGCAGCAAAATATAACGTTAGATACAAATTAGAAAGGGCATAATGAGTGACATGTCATGGAAACATGTGTCTGGAAAGAACGAATGGAGATTTGAACTTCTTGTATTAATTAACATGTTTATGGGCAAAAATAAGTACATCACAACGTGTAAGTGTTATTTTGACATTTATAAGAGAGAAAAAATATAAATCAAAAGCAGAGCATTGATTTAGAAGTCGCTGAGTGAATACCCTAGCCTCTCATTTGTCTGGAGGACTTGATTTAAAGAATTCCCATGCCTTCCATTTTGTACCTGAAAATTATCCGATCATCTGCTCAAAATGACCACCATTTGCTTCAATTCACAAATTAATCCTCCTTAAGAAATGTCTGGAAAGCAGGACAACTCGTGGAATGGTTGCACAAGCTCTCTGGGTACGTTCGATCATGTTTTCTCTTGTCTTTGGCTGCTGCTCGCAACAAATATATTTCAAATATTCCCAAAAGTAAATATCAGGCGAAGTTGGATTTGGTGAACAAGCTGTCCACGGAGCGACACCAACAAATCCAAGCCATTGATGTGGATATTGTTCATTTAAAAATGACCTTACGAGCTATGAGTAATTTGGTGTTCATACACTGCATACACATTCCTTGTCTGGTATCTAAGTCAACACCTTCAAATAAGCCACGTAAGTTATATCTCAGTATTTTTAATACATGATGTTGATTTACATTACCATTAAAAATAGTGTCCAGTCAGATAGCCATTGACAACTCCGTACCAGACGTCAAGACTCCAACGATGCTTGTGTCAACTGTTCTGTATCATTGTTGATGGAAGTCCGACCTGTAATGGCTGTTTTGCTTATTTCATTCACCAGTAATTGTAAATGTGCTTTCTTCTGGAACCATTACTGATGTGGACACTTCCTGATGATGTATTGCCCAGCGGCAAAATGCAAGGCATTCTCCTAACTTCCGAAGGTAATTCTTGGCTCTGTGTGATATGATGAGCACGGTATCTCCACGCATAATGCTGGTCAGGGCGATAATTTTGAACTTGATGCAAAATTCATATCGTTCGTATACTTTTGAATATTATGCAAAAATTCAAATCGTGGAATTATTGCAAGTTATTTATTTTATTTATTTTTTAAAAAAGAGTTCAGCCCAATACGATACTTTGAATGTGATGCAACACTTGTTGGCTCCCTTTTGTTTTAGTAGCTGGTAAAGTACTGGGATGTGATTGGCTGTTTCATTTTGATGACTGGTAAAATTTTTAAATTTTCTACCGGGTCCATAATGAATGAGTTCCCACCACTTCCACCTGCATAATGATGTCTTGGACTGTGGGACATCCACAAATATTACGCGAAAACTTCCTGATTAAAACATCCACTACAGTTGTACAGTTATTTATTGACTGAAGTCTTTAAGGTACCAAGCTTGAGCGATTCATCTTCAGATGTGACTATAAATAGTAGGACGCAGTGTCCCTGTCCCAGGTAATTTCCAAGACAAATTTAGGTATTGTATCAGATGACGTCGTTGGCTCTGCCCCTGCATCCACATAATCCACAGATATCGACAAACTGGCCCTCATCGGCTCCTGAGACTGGGACGTCTAGTGCTGAAACAATGACTAAGGAGTGAACTGTATATGACATTGCTACACTACTTCTATTATAAATATAGTGTGCCAGGACATTGTGGCAATGCAGTAGTGAGAGTTCAAAACTTGCGGCGGTCCACAACTCGAACCTGGATACTCTGCTTCTCTAGAATGGTTGCTTCAACCACCTCAGACACTTCAACACATTTTGTGTCACATCCAAGTTCCCATATTCTTGCTTACCTCAGAGCAATGGCCCCCGCCCTAATCTCATTGCTGTAGGAGTCCAGACATTAGTTGTGCATCCGCACTGAAACTTTTTCGTCAAACTGGCGCCGCACTCATAGAATTACATGTATGAGTGGTGTCTGTTCTGTTGGACACCACACATATGTGTAATGACCAAGTCTTCCGTGCAACACGGGCGTCCTGTATGGCTCGACGACCGAGCTTGTTCGCGTATAGATATTGCTGCCCCAGGACGTGTTTGTGCCAGCGCGTTTCTGTACAGACGGAGGGCGGGAGGCCGGTGTCGTCATCGGGGTGAGGCGAGGAGTTGAGATCAGCACGTCAAAGCGGAAACGGCCGACAGGTTGCTGCTCTAAAGTGGCAGCATGAAGAGCAGCAAGGCTTGTTGTGCACGAGATGTAATTCCGGCTGGAGTAGTGTTTGTATTCATACTTCCAGGGATCATACTGCAGCTGGAAGCAGGGAGGAGCTAGCAGAAGCGTGGTTCAGTGGAAGACACTGAGTAGTATTTATGTGTGCTATCTTGCGCGAATCCTTGTATCTGTGTTGTATACTTAAATATCCAAACGCTCATGTTGGGAAAATACAGCGAGGTCCGGAATTGGGAGAATACCTTGTTAACTGACTAAATTGAGTTTTATGTTACTGTTTTAGCATTTATTCGTGTCTTTTGTATAAGATGTCCATTTAGTTAACGTGGTAACGTATTTTTTGTGTGCCTGTACTGTCTGTCTAGTGCCTGATAAGGTGAGACAGGGCGCGAGCATTTCCCCTACGGCGTTAAGGTACGTTTGCATGGTATTTAGGTATTTCTTCTCAAGAAACTCTTAAAGATAGAACCTTGACACTGGGAAAGGAGATTTACAAAGTCTATTGCTTTAATTTAGTGCAGAGTCAGGCACACTGAATTCGTTGAGTTCTGTTAACATTTGTCCAAAAAATGGTCTTCATTTAAAAAAATCCTTTTTTTCAAACTGAAACAAAAGAAATACACTCACTAAGCCACATGTGTATCTAGTTTTTCATTTGTGTCTTGGAACGACTGTAGAAAATTTCAAAGTGACATACAGTGACATACAGTTATGCAAATAGTGCCACTTGCATCACAAAATTAAGTTTGAGAAAACCTGTGTATTATTTACAAATTGCATAAGAATTTTTATAATTAATAAATTAATATTTTCCTGCAACACATTGATCATCATCTGAATCGTAAGCATTTCTTCTTTTATTCGTGGCTATTCTTTGTTTTCTCACCTCTTTTGAGCAGCTGAGTGCAACTATGTATGCTTTACGAATTTTTGAGAAATTATTATTTCGTCAATCCAGTCTTGTGTTTGCAACTGCATTGACACCTTGTATCCCCAGTAGGTACTTAATCTTTTCTTGATATACCATCTTTAAAGGCACATTTGCTGGATGGGTGTGGATATCTAGCAAAAAACGTAGATATAATTCAAAATATAAATAAAGGATTGCATAAGATACTAATTAGTATAAGCGGTTGTATCGAGTGTGGCATGCAACCGCTGAAACATTAGAATAATTATGTAGTTCAGTTGTCTTGCCGAGAATACGGCACCTTTTTCGTTCTAGAAGCCGTCCTGACGGGATGCATTTCTGCCATCGCTGCAGATAATTATTTGGCACTCCGCCATCATTCTAGGAGACGCAATCGCAATAGGCGTACTCATAGTTGCACACAGGAACGGAATTAGTGGTAATGTCTATATGGTTAATTTAATATAATATTTTGTGAATACAGTCCTAATACTTAACCTTGTGTTTCATTTATGTTACAAGCTATTGTTCCAATTAAACGGCGTCTTGGCAAGGATAAATGTTCCGTGTTACAAATTATAAAAAAGGTCCAGCACGAATCAAAGCTTTGGACTTATTAAAACTAACAAGGCCGATATTTTCAGAAAAATTACGGTCAATTTACAGTGGACGGACCTTACGCATAAAGCCATTGTCAAGCGCGCAACGTTGGTATAAACTGATCACAGAATGTTATCATTCATTATTATTATTATTTGCTTGTTCTTCGATATACACAAACCAGAAAGGAAAAGCCACGACAAACCAAACTGGCGACTTCGTGTCTGGACCTTTCATTGTATTTGCTATATTGTTTTTCTTTGTTACATGGATAATAGAATCATATCTGACGAGCCATAGCGATTGAATATTTGTAAAGACCAAACAAAAGGACTCACCATTGAAATTGTTGATGAAACATGTAATCTACCCTGCATACTTTTATCCAAGGTAAGACAGCACATTTTTACATCAGCATGCTAGTCCAAGCCTTTCCAATAATTGTAGCTTGCTTCCCAAATTTGTGAAGATTTTCCGTAACCGTAGCAGACATTTTTGCGCAGGATCGCGTATTCTAAATTATTTTTATCTTACAGTTTAATACAACAATACTGTCATACCATGCCACAAAATGGCCGAATTGTGTCATGTACAACGCAAAATGGCCAGCAGCCATGAATGTTAATTTTTTCAACCATTACTTGTAATTCTTGCACAGTTAAGCCAACATTGTTGCTATACGAAATTAATTTCATGAATCCATTCTCAAACGTGTTTAAAGATTTTTGTTCCAATATACACTCCTGGAAATTGAAATAAGAACACCGTGAATTCATTGTCCCAGGAAGGGGAAACTTTATTGACACATTCCTGGGGTCAGATACATCACATGATCACACTGACAGAACCACAGGCACATAGACACAGGCAACAGAGCATGCACAATGTCGGCACTAGTACAGTGTATATCCACCATTCGCAGCAATGCAGGCTGCTATTCTCCCATAGAGACGATCGTAGAGATGCTGGATGTAGTCCTGTGGAACGGCTTGCCATGCCATTTCCACCTGGCGCCTCAGTTGGACCAGCGTTCGTGCTGGACGTGCAGACCGCGTGAGACGACGCTTCATCCAGTCCCAAACATGCTCAATGGGGGACAGATCCGGAGATCTTGCTGGCCAGGGTAGTTGACTTACACCTTCTAGAGCACGTTGGGTGGCACGGGATACATGCGGACGTGCATTGTCCTGTTGGAACAGCAAGTTCCCTTGCCGGTCTAGGAATGGTAGAACGATGGGTTCGATGAAGGTTTGGATGTACCGTGCACTATTCAGTGTCCCCTCGACGATCACCAGTGGTGTAGCTGTGTGCCTCGGTCGTATGCAGTCCTGATTGTGGCGCTCACCTGCACGGCGCCAAACACGCATACGACCATCATTGGCACCAAGGCAGAAGCGACTCTCATCGCTGAAGACGACACGTCTCCATTCGTCCCTCCATTCACGCCTGTCGCGACACCACTGGAGGCGGGCTGCACGATGTTGGGGCGTGAGCGGAAGACGGCCTAACGGTGTGCGGGACCGTAGCCCAGCTTCATGGAGACGGTTGCGAATATTCCTCGCCGATACCCCAGGAGCAACAGTGTCTCTAATTTGCTGGGAAGTGGCGGTGCGGTCCCCTACGGCACTGCGTAGGATCCTACGGTCTTGGCGTGCATCCGTGCGTCGCTGCGGTCCGGTCCCAGGTCGACGGGCACGTGCACCTTCCGACGACCACTGGCGACAACATCGATGTACTGTGGAGACCTCACGCCCCACGTGTTGAGCAATTCGGCGGTACGTCCACCCGGCCTCCCGCATGCCCACTATACGCCCTCGCTCAAAGTCCGTCAACTGCACATACGGTTCACGTCCACGCTGTCGCGGCATGCTACCAGTGTTAAAGACTGCGATGGAGCTCCGTATGCCACGGCAAACTGGCTGACACTGACGGCGGCGGAGCACAAATGCTGCGCAGCTAGCGCCATTCGACGGCCAACACCGCGGTTCCTGGTGTGTCCGCTGTGCCGTGCGTGTGATCATTGCTTGTACAGCCCTCTCGCAGTGTCCGGAGCAAGTATGGTGGGTCTGACACACCGGTGTCAATGTGTTCTTTTTTCCATTTCCAGGAGTGTACATTACGTGTAGTATGGTGGTAACGCGTAAGAAATTACCAAAAATTGAACACGACACACAACAGTCACAAACCGAGTCCAACTTGGACATTGGACAATTGACAATGACTCCAGAGTTGACCCCAGGAGTAACGATCAATCAGCAGTTAACATGCTTAGTGACGGAAATTTCGTAAATAGAGCGACCACTGGTCAAATAGCTAAATCCAGCTCAGAGCACATTCTTGTCCATGACGTTATATCAAACGACGTGGCGGGGGCAGAGCAGTATCAGTTGACAAATATTGCCAGCATGTTTGACGCGATTATCAAGCAAATGAGTGAAAACAAAAATTACATTACATCAATACAAAATAAAATGACTGAAAACAAACATCAGATGTCTCAAAACAGAAAAGACATAGACGAACACATGACAGTCTTAAAACGCGACGAGATTAAGGCTGAATTAAGAGCGCTAAAAACGTCTAACGATACTTTGTGTGAAAGAGTAGCCGATATTAACACGAGAGTGAGCGGCGAAGTGTCCGAAAGTTTCTCAAAATTGTCCGGTCTGGACTTCCAGCAGGAAAAAACCACAAAAGACGTATAAGATATTCAAAGTGAAGTCAAATATTTAAACGCTACATGCGAAGCTGTTGGCACTCAAGTGAAATATTATCCGTCAGTTCATGACTCAATAAAAACACGCATTACTGTCATTCAAGGCAAAGTTAAAACTATGGATAAACAACTTGCAGACAAATTGAAATTACACACTGACAACCATTTTGCCAACATAAATAAGGACGTTCATGACTGGGTTGATCAGAAAAGTAAATATTTCGATCAATGAATAGAGGAAAAATTACCGACGGTTGTGCATGACGCCGTAGCCGAATTTGTTAAAAAATAATAAACATGTCATAGCTGAGGCAGCTCAGTCCAACGCACCACGACGGAAACGACTAAATGATGACGTCTGATCGGAGTGTAATAGTACTAATAATCAAAGTGCTCGTTTTGGTAATGAAAACAGAAATATGTATGACACGTATTCTCTGTACACAACACACACCTCACAGCAATGACTGTAAACACCTGTACACATGACACCTAATTATAGTCGCAACATTTATGGGCAGTAATTTCCTTTCCATTCATCAGGCGGTCACTACAATAATTACAGTGAAAGCAATCGACATTACAGTGCCAAAGAAGAAGAAAGTCTGATTAAATATCGGCAATTTCAACCTTTCAACCCAGAAAAAACGTACTGTACATCCTGTAAGTTTTCTGAAAGCGTTTTGAAATGCATTCCCAAGAGCAGGGAGTTACCGAAAGAGAATTCTTACCTTGTAGATTACATCCAAGGTGACGCAGCTGTCTGGGCATATAATAAAGCAGATAGCTGTCTGACATACGGGAAATTTGAAAGAGCTTTCTTTGCCAAATTTTGGTCGTACAAGAATGTCGAAGGAAACAGATTTTGGAACCAGAGCCTTTCAATGCTAAACATGGCAATTTGCGCCGGTATTTTGAGAAATACTTGAATATGGGCCACTTTCTTGATGAACCTGTAGCTACGCGCGATACACTCCGCAGACAATGATGCTGAGTATTTTCTGTCTGTGCCTGATTCTGTTGATATGTTATATGAACATCAACGTTCCGCACGGTAAAACAACTGCCACAATGTGTACGTCAGCGGCATGCAAAACGCGCAGGCTAGCCAACTTAATCCTGGCGCGCCAGCAGCTGTCGGTTATGTAGCGCAGCAGAATCAACAGCTTCCTTCCGCAAACCAGTACAAGTACCAACATCAGCAGAAACACCCCACTATGAACAATAAACATAACATATCATACATAACAAGCGACAACCCACACAAGAGGCTCCGCAGCAATAGTAATGGGAATAACAGAAGCGGAAACAACGAAAACTGGAACAAAAACAGAAACAATTATCAGCCTATACAGAGTCAACAACATAACTGGAAGAGTAACTACGGTAATGCGTGTCAGAATACTGCTCCACCATCCCAGTACAGTATCAACACAGATCTGTGGCAAATACCCCCAGAGCCTGCACAAAATCAAAATTGGGCTTTACCCACATGTCAGCCGGTAAGTCAAGGTGTTCAACCACAAAAGCCACAACAGACTGGAGAGTGGGATACACGATACCCTAATGTAAACATAATAGAAGCTTCAAGTGAAACTCCACCTTCGCCTGTATTCTCACTTGCACCAATTACGACTACGTCAAACTAAAGATAAAGATAGTCAGTACCGTGCCCCAGGTCGTGGCTGAAGAAGGTTTGGGAGTCAACTTCAATAACAAATCATTGTTTGATACACCCACTGATGGACAACATAATGACTATGTAGCAAATAGTTTTAAGTAGCAGCCTCTTTTATTTATACGCTACAATCATGATGAGAGCTTATCTGATGAACTACATCTACATCTACATTTATACTCCGCAAGCCACCCAACGGTGTGTGGCGGAGGGCACTTTACGTGCCACTGTCATTACCTCCCTTTCCTGTTCCACTCGCGTATGGTTCGCGGGAAGAACGACTGTCTGAAAGCCTCCGTGCGCGCTCTAATCTCTCTAATTATAAATTCGTGATCTCCTCGGGAGGTATAAGTAGGGGGAAGCAATATATTCGATACCTCATCCAGAAACGCACCCTTTCGAAACCTGGCGAGTAAGCTACACCGCGATGCAGAGCGCCTCTCTTGCAGAGTCTGCCACTTGAGTTTGTTAAACATCTCCGTAACGCTGTCACGGTTACCAAATAACCCTGTGACGAAACGCGCCGCTCTTCTTTGGATCTTCTCTATCTCCTCCGTCAACCCGATCTGGTACGGATCCCACACTGATAAGCAATACTCAAGTATAAGTCGAACTAGTGTTTTATAAGCCACCTCCTTTGTTGATGGACTACATTTTCTAAAGACTCTCCCAATGAATCTCAACCTGGTACCCGCCTTACCAACAATTAATTTTATATGGTCATTCCACTTCAAATCGTTCCGCACGCATACTCCCAGATATTTTACAGAAGTAACTGCTACCAGTGTTTGTTCCGCTATCATATAATCATACAATAAAGGATCCTTCTTTCTATGTATGCGCAATACATTACATTTGTCTATGTTAAGGGTCATTTGCCACTCCCTGCACCAAGTGCCTATTCGCTGCAGATCTCCCTGCATTTCGCTATAATTTTCTAATGCTGCAACTTCTCTGTATACTACAGCATCATCCGCGAAAAGCCGCATGGAACTTCCGACACTATCTGCTAGGTCATTTATATATATTGTGAAAAGCAATGGTCCCATAACACTCCCCTGTGGCACGCCAGAGGTTACTTTAACGTCTGTAGACGTCTCTCCATTGATAACAACATGCTGTGTTCTGTTTGCTAAAAACTCTTCAATCCAGCCACACAGCTGGTCTGATATTCCGTAGGCTCTTACTTTGTTTATCAGGCGACAGTGCGGAACTGTATCGAACGCCTTCCGGAAGTCAAGAAAAATAGCATCTACCTGGGAGGCTGTATCTAATATTTTCTGGGTCTCATGAACAAATAAAGCGAGTTGAGTCTCACACGATCGTTGTTTCCGGAATTCATGTTGATTCCTACATAGTAGATTCTGGATTTCCAAAAACGACATGATACTCGAGCAAAAAACATGTTCTAAAATTCTACAACATATCAACGTCAGAGATATAGGTCTATAGTTTTGCGCATCTGCTCGACGACCCTTCTTGAAGACTGGGACTACCTGTGCTCTTTTCCAATCATTTGGAACCTTCCGTTCCTCTAGAGACTTGCGGTACACGGCTGTTAGAAGGGGAGCAAGTTCTTTCGCGTACTCTGTGTAGAATCGAATTGGTATCCCGTCAGGTCCAGTGGTCTTTCCTCTGTTCAGTGATTGCAGTTGCTTTTCTATTCCTTGGACACTATTGCAGAAAAATACACAATGCCGTTCATCTAGCAATGAAATAGATTTCGCTACAACAAATGGTATAGTTGGAGGTATTGCAACCAGTATTGTTTTGGACACAGGAGAGGCTGTGATTGTTTTGTCGCGTAATTCCTATAAGACAATGATTGAATTTGAACATGCCCCAGAGTTCCCTGTTCAAAAGTGTAAGATTTTAACTGCCATAGGTAATAAGTCTAGTAGAGTAACGAAACAGTTTTTTGTGAACATTTAGGTAGATAATGGAACACTACAATGGCCAATCCTCGTGGTCCAGAATCTAGTTACTAATTGTATTATAGGTTTAGATATGTCATCTCAGGAGGACCATATTATTGATATCTCGAAACGTTAATGTTTCCTTAGACATAAGGGCAGTGAAATCACGATTGACTTGGATACCAGGACTCTCCAACATGACAAGTATTGTACAGAGTACAAAATTCAATTTTTGCATTAGAGCGATTAAACAAACATACAGACACTCGCAGCTGATAAAGAATATGATGGCTTGAAAACTATGATTAGCCATAAGTTAAGTGAAACCACTGCTATTACTGGTAATGGACGCAATTAGCTTAATCAAGTACTATTTAAGTATACACAGGTCTCTACCAAATGACCAAGTGTCATTAAGACACATGTTTACAACACTTCAGTCAAGCCTCACCGAATTTTCTATCACAAAATCTATAATATACCACCGTCTCAACGACCTACGGTGTGGCAAGGACTTAAACAGATGTGGAAGACCATCGAACCTTCCACAGGCCCATACTGTAGTGCATTACTTGTCGTCAAGGAACCTAACGGAAATATTAGAGTGGTGTTGGACGCACATGCCATAAATGCCATTATACTACCTGTACGCACTAAACCAGAAAATTTAGAGGAACGATTACAGAAACTTTTGATACTAAGTACTTTTCCATGATCGACTTAACAAATTCGTTATGGCAAGTCGCAATCACTCCTGATTCCAGAAAATATACTGCTTTCATATTCAGCTGGCGAACATATCAATTCTGTGTCCTTCCTTTCGGCCTGAGGGTCAGTTCAGACGTATTTATTACTGCTTTGGATACTGTGCTTGGTGATGAGTTAGTTGAGACGGTTACACATTATGTTGATGATCTTTTGATAGCTGCTGAGACTTGGACTGAACATCTTGAAACCCTTGAAAAGATTCCGGTTAAATTTACACAAGCTGGTGTAACAGCTAACCTAAAGAAGTCAAAATTTGCCTGTAGTGAGATTAGGTACCATGGACACATAATTAATGCACAAGGTATACACCCTGGTCCAGGTAAGTTGGACGCTATTAGCAATTTTCCTAGTCCTCGCACAAAAAAAAAAAAACTGAAGTCATTTCTAGGACTCTGTTCTTTCTTTCTACGTTCCCTGTCACAAAGCTACTGAACAGTAAGCATCTCCTATATTTACTTAAGAAGAATCAGGTATGGATCTGGTCTGAGCAATGCCAGCAAGATTTTGATAACATTAAGCATACATTGGTGAATGCAAACATTTTAGACCATCCAGACTTTAGTTTAGATTCTTGTATGACGTGTAACGCGTCATGCAGTGGCCTTAGTTGTTGCCTATTTCAAGTAGTTAACAATGGAGAAGAGGAAGAGGTAAAAACCAATGGATTTGCAAGCCGTACTTTAAGTGAATGTGAACGTACGTATTCGACTACTGAACTTGAAACTCTTTCTATTGTCCGGGCGTTCAATAAGCTTAACTATTATTTCGATGGTGAACACACGAAAATTTATACTGATCACCAAGCTCTGACATTTTTGTTAACATGTAAGTTAGTTCATCCTAGATTATCTCGCTGGGCTTTATCTATGCAGAATTACTCATTTGAAATTGTACACATTAAAGATAAAGACTCATTTCTGATGCTTTGTCCCGTCTCCACAAGGTATGCGAGATTGTAAAACTGATCTTGATAATGTCAACGACTAGCGAATACTCCTAACGCAGGATAAACAATATTATCAATATTACACTGATTTGTGTAGAAATAGGGCAGCTTTACAAAAATCTGATCCGCAATGGAACAAGGTAAGAACTTTAGTCATAAATCAACCTCACCATCCACTGTCTAGCCGTTATCTTATATATAATGACGTGTTATTTTATCGTCGTCACGCTGATGGCTCTAACTGGTGTGTATGTATTGCCAAGGACTCGGAACACAACTTAATCTAGCACACACACTTAGTTTGGGGACATTATGGAACGGAGAAGTACCTTGCAAAACATAGCACATACTGTTATTCGCTAACATGAGACGAAAAATTCACAATCTACTTAAAACGTGCATATCTTGTCAGAAGTATAAACATTAGAACCTATCTTCAAAGACAGATCTACATTCCAGAAAACCTCTGGAGACTGTAAGTACGAACGTAACTGCTCCACATCCTGCAAGTAGTGGTGGTTGAAGTATATTTGAGCATTTTACGACGTATTTTCTAATCATGTTAAGCTGTACGCCTTAAAATCTGCAACTGCTGACGCAATCATCGGACGAACCTCACCTGACTACATTCCTTACCGAAAACCCAACGCCACTTATTACACAGGGTACAAATGGCGTAAATTCTTGAAAGACGATAGCATTAAGAGCATCTTTATCTCGAAGTTAAAGCCACAATCTAATCGTACTGAATGACTTTTCAGAGATTCATGAGGACATTTATACCTACACAGCATTCTAATTGGGTAAGTTATTTGTCACTATTTGAAGAAGTTCACAACAACCTGAATATATATGGCACAATCTATACACCTAACGACCTTATGTTCGACCGCGAAGAATCAAATGAGTGGAGAGATCCACTCCCAAAGCTTTCACCTCAGCAGCAGTCACACGATGAAAAGATAAAAGAAGTACTATCTTCGCTGACACAGCATGCTAATGCCAGAAACAGATACTACTCTAGTACTATTAAGCGTAAGCATGAATTCAAGGTAGGCACGCAAGTACTATTGCGCTCTCACCCAAAATCTTCTACACTATAACGGCGGAAGGCGAAGAGGCGTATGCTGTACGACGATCCGTATGTAATTGTCAACATAACGCATCCTGGTGCATAACTGTTGCTGAACACAAAAACTAATACAATCATTGGGCTTCACGCTCATCGAGGCTTAAGAGTATTTCATTCTAAGCAGTAAACGTATATCTGTTAGTAACGAGTAAGTAAACTGTATGTTTATAAAACACATGTACCTCTCAGTACTACTGCAAGTAAATAAGGTAGCATAAGAAATTTTATTTCAGTTGATCGAGGCAGCAGTAGAGGAAGAAAGAAGACCTTTCGACTTCGCCGAACATACATAAACAACATCAGCCTAAATTTTAACGCAAATGTTATGACGACATTTACGTAAGTGCGATGAAAGTATTTATTAGACAACATACTTGACTAACTGTAACGTCGGTCAAGAACTATTCATGACTGATTGACTTATACACAAAACCACGCGACAACGAAACACTATCACCTAGGAACGGATTAGATACACTTCATACATGCCTATGTGAAGCCAAGGTCATATACACACTGTACACATACTCGTAACGCGAGAATTCTGTAGGTTTGATTCTAGTGTGTCGCTTTGTCCATTAATATATGTGGGCTTGGAATGTTTGCTGATGTATCCTGATGTTGTCTATTACCTTTCCAATTTCAGGTGACAGCATTGCACGAATGCAAAATTTGGTTCAAAAATCTGTAATGTCTGTAAAATTATGTAAATTCCATTTAAAGCTAAAATGTAAAACACGGTGTTACAAAACCGTACGGCCAAACTTTCAAGAAACACTCCTCACACACATAGAAAGAAAATATGTTATGTGGACATATGTCCGGAAACGCTTACTTTCCATGTTGGAGCTCATTTTATTACTTCTCTTCAAATCACATTAATCATGGAATGGAAACACACAGCAACAGAACTTACCAACGTGACTTCAAACACTTTGTTACAAGAAATGTTCAAAATGTCCTACGTTAGCGAGGATACGTGCATCCACCCTCCGTCGCATGGAATCCCTGATACGCCGCTGATGCAGCCCTGGAGAATGGCGTATTGTATCACAGCCGTCCACAATACGAGCACGAAGAGTCTCTACATTTGGTACCGGGGATGCGTAGACAAGAGCTTTTAAATGCCCCAATAAATGAAAGTCAAGAGGTTTGAGGTCAGGAGAGCGTGGAGGCCATGGAATTGGTCCGCCTCTACCAATCCATCGGTCACCGAATCTGTTGATGAGAAGCGTACGAACACTTCGACTGAAATGTGCAGGAGCTCCATCGTGCATGGACCACATGTTGTGTCGTTCTTTTAAAGGCACATGTTCTAGCAGCACAGGTAGATTATCCCGTATGAAATCATGATAACATGCTCCATTAAGCGCAGGTGGAAGAACATGGGGCCCAGTCAAGACATCGCCAACAATGCCAGCCCAAACGTACACAGAAAATCTGTGTTGATGACGTGATTGCACAATTGCGTGCGGATTCTCGTCAGCCAACACATGTTGATTGTGAAAATTCACAATTTGATCACGTTGGAATGAAACCTCATCCGTAAAGAGAACTTTTGCACTGAAATGAGGATTGATTGTTGGATGAACCATTCGCAGAAGTGTACCCGTGGAGGCCAATCAGCTGCTGATAGTGCCTGCACACGCTGTACATGGTACGGAAACAACTGGTTCTCGCGTAGTACTCTCCATACAGCGACCTGGTCAACGTTACCTTGTACAGCAGCAACCTCTCTGACACTGACATTAGGGTTATCGTCAACTGCACGAAGAATTGCCTCGTCCATTGCAGGTGTCCTTGTCGTTCTAGGTCTTCCCCAGTCGCGAGTCATAGGCTGGAACGTTCCGTGCTCCCTAAGACGCCGATGAATTGCTTCGAACGTCTTCCTGTCGGTACACCTTCGTTCTGGAAATCTGTCTCGATACAAACGTACCGCGCCACGGCTATTGCCCCGTGCTAATATATACATCAAATGGGCATCTGCCAACTCCGCATTTGTAAACACTTCACTGACTGCAAAATGACGTTCGTGATGAACACTAACCTGTTGATGCTACGTACTGATGTGCTTGATGCTAGTACTGTAAAGCAATGAGTCGCATGTCAACACAAGCACCGAAGTCAACATTACCTTCCTTCAATTGGGCCAACTGGCGGTGAATCGAGGAAGTACAGTACATACTGACGAAACTAAAATGGGCTCTAACATGGAAATTATGCGTTTCCGGACACATGTCCACACAACATCTTTTCTTTATTTGTGGGTGAGGAATGTTTCCTGAAAGTTTGGCCGTCCTTTTTTGTAACACACTGTATATGTATTTATGTGTAATTATGTAATTTGATGCAATTAAAAATGTAATATGTTGGAATGTAAATGTGAGCAGAATTTGTAATAGGTATCAAAAGGTGTAAAACCACGAGATTAATGTGAAAGAGTCTGCTTAACGTCATTTTACATACATCGCAAAGTGTGTAACGCAATGAAGTATATGTGCAAAATGATTAAAAACTAGTCTTTATATATCGCTATGAGAATGATCGCGTGAAATATATATGTAAAAACGTGATAACGAACATTTTTTCTACGTCGCCAGATAAACTGTGAGCGCGCTGGAGGTGTGCACGTAAAGTGCAACAACGTTTTCAGTGCATCGCCTAATGACATTTACCGTGATTCAACTGTTGTTGTTGTTGTTGTTATTGGGGTCTTCAGAACTGAGACTGGTTTGATGTAGCTATCCATGCTACTCTATCCTGTGCAAGCTTCATCATCTCCCAGTACCTACTGCAACCTACATCCTTCTGAATCTAGTGTATTCATCTCTTGGTCTCCCCCTACGATTTTTACCCTCCACGCTGCCCTCCAATACTAAATTGGTGATCCCTTGATGCCTCAGAACATGTCCTACCAACCGATCCCTTCTTCTGGTCAAGTTGTGCCACATACTTCTCTTCTCCCCAATCCTATTCAATACTTCCTCATTAGTTATGTGATCTACCCATCTAATCTTCAGCATTCTTCTGTAGCACTACATTTCGAAAGCTTCTATTCTCTTCTTGTCCAAACTATTTACCGTCCATGTTTCACTTCCATACATGGCTACACTCCATATAAATACTTTCAGAAATGACTTCCTGACACTTAAATCTATACTCGATGTTAAAAAATTTCTCTTCTTCAGAAACGCTTTCCTTGCCATTGCCAGTCTACATTTTATATCATCTCTACTTCGACCATCATCAGTTATTTTGCTCCCCAAATAGCAAAACTCCTTTACTACTTTAAGTGTCTCATTTTCTAATCTAATACCCTCAACATCACGCGACTTAATTCGACTACATTCCATTAGCCTCGTTTTGCCTTTGTTGATGTTCATCTTATATCCTCCCTTCAAGACACCATCCATTTCGTTCAACTGCTCTTCCAAGTCCATTGCTGTCTCTGACAGAATTACAATGTCATCGGCGAACCTCAAAGTTTTTATTTCTTCTGCATGTATTTTAATACCTACTCCGAATTTTTCTTTTGTTTCCTTTACTGCTTGCTCAATATACAGATTGAATAACATCGGGGAAAGGCTACAACACTGTCTTACTCCCTTCCCAACCACTGCTTCCCTTTCATATCCCTCGACTCTTATAACTGCCATCTGGTTTCTGTACAAATTGTAAGTAGCCTTTCGCTCCCTGTATTTTACCCCTGACACCTTTAGAATTTGAAAGAGAGTATTCAACATTGTCAAAAGCTTTCTCTAAGTCTACAAATGCTAGTAGCGTAGGTTTGCCTTTCCTTAATCTTTCTTCTAAGATAAGTCGTAGTGTCAGTATTGCCTCACGTGTTCCAGTATTTCTACGGAATCCAAACTGATCTTCCCCGAGGTTGGCTTCTACTAGTTTTTCCATTCGTCTGTAAAGAATTCGTGTCAGTATTTTGCAGCTGTGGCTTATTAAACTGATTGTTCGGTACTTTTCACATCTGTCAACACCTGCTTTCTTTGGGATTGGAATTATTATATTCTTCTTGAAGTCTGAGGGATTTCGCCTGTTTCATACATCTTGCTCACCAGGTGGTAGAGTTTTGTCGGGACTGGCTCTCCCAAGGCCGTCAGTAGTTCTAATGGAATGTTGTCTACGCCGGGGGCCTTGTTTCGACTCAGGTATCTTTAATTTTCCTGTAGGCAGTATCTATCTAACCCCTAGTGAGATAAGCCTCTACATCCTTACATTTGTCCTCTAGCCATCCCTGCTTAGCCATTTTGCACTTCCTGTCGATCTCATTTTTGAGACGTTTGTTTTCTTTTTTGCCTGCTTCTTTTACTGCATTTTTATATTTTCTCCTTTCATCAGTTAAATTCAACATTTCTTCTGTTACCCAAGGATTTCTACTAGCCCTCGTCTTTTTACTTACTTGATCCTCTGCTGCCTTCACTACTTCATCCCTCAAAGCTACCCATTCTTCTTCTACTGTATTTCTTTCCCCCATTCCTGTCAATTGTTCCCTTATGCTCTCCCTGAAACTCTGTACAACCTCTGGTTCTTTCAGTTTATCCAGGTCCCATCTCCTTAAATTCCCACCCTATGCCAAATAAAAACTGGTAGACCACAGGACCTACAACAGCGAGGCACAAAACCATTGAAGACAATCAATGGGTGGAGGATTTTTGGATGGGACCTCAGGGAATGTAATATTCTCGGAATACGACGGCCACTCTTACCCGGACAAATCGAGTATCGATGCTAGCAGTTTGCCGTCCGAAATCTTGCATCCATGCCTTCACGAAACGTATGTTGTGGAATGGGAATACATTGATCTTCAATCACGCGACGCATGACCTAGGAAAAACAGTGTTATTAGTGAAAATAAACAGTGCAACGAGTGAACATGCCCACATACCGGTTGTCAAATCTGTGTCCAGTGACGTCGATATGCAATAACATTTACGTTAGGCAAACTACCAAAGCAGAGCTCACCTTTCTGATATTATTGTATGTATTGTGTAAATGAACTGCAAAGCACAACACGTCGTACGAGTACAGCTAATATAAAACAGAAAGACACTTTAAATGCTATACTTTCCATAATTAATATATTTTGCTTCAACGTAAGTAGTAGTTTTAAGATTATTGTTCCTGTTTTAGATGTTAGTGAATATTTTTATTAAAAAACTACTTGGAATAGCCTGTTTCAGTGATGTCTTGCGTACACGCACACGCGAACTATATACACTCCTGGAAATTGAAATAAGAACACCGTGAATTCATTGTCCCAGGAAGGGGAAACTTTATTGACACATTCCTGGGGTCAGATACATCACATGATCACACTGACAGAACCACAGGCACATAGACACAGGCAACAGAGCATGCACAATGTCGGCACTAGTACAGTGTATATCCACCTTTCGCAGCAATGCAGGCTGCTATTCTCCCATGGAGACGATCGTAGAGATGCTGGATGTAGTCCTGTGGAACGGCTTGCCATGCCATTTCCACGTGGCGCCTCAGTTGTACCAGCGTTCGTGCTGGACGTGCAGACCGCGTGAGACGACGCTTCATCCAGTCCCAAACATGCTCAATGGGGGACAGATCCGGAGATCTTGCTGGCCAGGGTAGTTGACTTACACCTTCTAGAGCACGTTGGGTGGCACGGGATACATGCGGACGTGCATTGTCCTGTTGGAACAGCAAGTTCCCTTGCCGGTCTAGGAATGGTAGAACGATGGGTTCGATGACGGTTTGGATGTACCGTGCACTATTCAGTGTCCCCTCGACGATCACCAGTGGTGTACGGCCAGTGTAGGAGATGGCTCCCCACACCATGATGCCGGGTGTTGGCCCTGTGTGCCTCGGTCGTATGCAGTCCTGATTGTGGCGCTCACCTGCACGGCGCCAAACACGCATATGACCATCATTGGCACCAAGGCAGAAGCGACTCTCATCGCTGAAGACGACACGTCTCCATTCGTCCCTCCATTCACGCCTGTCGCGACACGACTGGAGGCGGGCTGCACGATGTTGGGGCATGAGCGGAAGACGGCCTAACGGTGTGCGGGACCGTAGCCCAGCTTCATGGAGACGGTTGCGAATGGTCCTCGCCGATACCCCAGGAGCAACAGTGTCCCTAATTTGCTGGGAAGTGGTGGTGCGGTCCCCTACGGCACTGCGTAGGATCCTACGGTCTTGGCGTGCATCCGTGCGTCGCTGCGGTCCGGTCCCAGGTCGACGGGCAGGTGCACCTTCCGCCGACCACTGGCGACAACATCGATGTACTGTGGAGACCTCACGCCCCACGTGTTGAGCAATTCGGCGGTACGTCCACCCGGCCTCCCGCATGCCCACTATACGCCCTCGCTCAAAGTCCGTCAACTGCGCATACGGTTCACGTCCACACTGTCGCGGCATGCTACCAGTGTTAAAGACTGCGATGGAGCTCCGTATGCCACGGCAAACTGGCTGACACTGACGGCGGCGGTGCACAAATGCTGCGCAGCTAGCGCCATTCGACGGCCAACACCGCGGTTCCTGGTGTGTCCGCTGTGCCGTGCGTGTGATCATTGCTTGTACAGCCCTCTCGCAGTGTCCGGAGCAAGTATGGTGGGTCTGACACACCTGTGTCAATGTGTTCTTTTTTCCATTTCCAGGAGTGTATAAACTGTGATCACCGTGTCGCGAGCTCAACTAACGGCTACTGCCAGCCTGAAATACACGCGACTGCGCTTGCGCGGCAGCTGCAATACCAACATTGAAATGAACTGTATTTAAATATGCATCCAAATATTGTACTGAATGTATTTTAGGGTGAATTGCTTGCCTGCAAGTGCGTCCTTTCCTCTTGCAATTTAGGGTGCAACTTATCGGCAGATTTGCAGGATTGGCGTGGACATATAGCAAAAACGTAGATATAAGTTCAGAATATAAACAAAGAATTACCTAAGATATTAATTAGTGTAAGTGATTGTATCGATTACGGCATACAACCCCTGAAACACTAGAAAAATTATGTTGTTCTGTTGTCTCGCCGAGAAGACGGCACCGTTTTCGCTCTGGATGCTGATCTGACCGGACGCATTTCTGCCATCGCTGCAGATAATTATTTGGCACACCGCCATCAATCTAGGAGACGCAATCTCACTGGGCGTACTCATAGTTGCATACAGCAACAGAATTAGTGGTAGTGTCTATACGGTTAATTTAATGTAATGTTTTGTGAATACAGTTCTAATATTTAATCTTGCTTTTCATTTATGTTAAAAGCTATTGTTCCAATTAAACGGTGTCTTGGCAAGGCTAAAGGTTCCGTGTCACAAATTATATCAAAGGTCCAGTACGAACGGAAGCTTTGTAATTATTCAAACTACGAAGTCCGATATTTTCAGAAAAATCACGGTCAATTTACAATAAACGAACCTTACGCAAAAAGATATTATCAAGCCCGCAAAGTTTGTATAAACTGATCACATACTATTATCATTAATTATTATTATTATTATTATTTGCTTGTTCTTCGATATACTCGAACCAGACAGGAGAAACCACGATAACATTAAACATCGTTAAAACATAAAGTGTAAGTAGGCTGTTCATGTTTTCTTATTGGCAACGTTACGTAGCGCTCTGTATGAAAATCGCTGGCTGTGCTGTGTGCAGTCTGTGGCTAGTTTGCATTGTTGTCTGCCATTGTAGTGATGGGCAGCTGGATGTTAACAGCGCGTAGCGTGGCGCAGTTGGAGGTGAGCCGCCAGCAGTGGTGGATGTGTGGCGGAATTTTGAAATTTGTAAGACTGGTTGTCATTGCTGTATTGTAGTAGTTCGAGTAACGAAGATTTTTGGTGAGGTAAGTGACTTGTGCAAGGTATAGGTTAATGTTAGTCAGGGCCATTCTTTTGTAGGGATTTTTGAAAGTCAGATTGCGTTGCGCTAAAAATATTGTGTGTCACTTTAGTGAATGTTTGAGTACGTTCAGTTTTGCTCAGCTGTTTGAAAAGCAAATAATGTAAGAGGTTTATCAGTACAGTAATTCATTAATTTTACTAAGGGGACGTTTATACACAAACTAATAAAATTTTACAGTGTACAATAATTGTTCTTGGAGGACGATTTCAAATTACAGAATTCTAACTTTAATTGACATTTTAAGTTTGACCAAATACACACTTATGAGCAGAACATTATTAGCCATGTTCCTAAATATAGGTTGTTCTGTTCTCATAGCCGCTAGTGGCAAAGCGCGTTTACGCTCGTAATTTTCGTCAGAAAATAATGCCGTTGAAATCTGCACCAGCTTTCAGGACCCCTTGCGCAAGGGCTATCTTATAGGTCTTCATGAATCGATACCTTACGGAAAAAAAATTGCCCCTGCAGTTCTTTCATACTTTCTAAATCATTGTAGTTTTTTTATAGCTAACTCATAATAAGCTTCCAGCTTGTCTATTTTAAAATAAAGGAGACTTCCTTTTCCTCCGAGCTTTTCCCAAGTAAGCAAAAGAGACATACGTTTATCTCATATAGACAAACGATGTTCATTTTTCACCTAAGTTACTGGCTGGGAAACCAATGAAATATAAATCACAGACGCTTACTTCACATGAAGAAATTATGAAATGATATCCCTGCAAACTTACAGTAACGTGGAAATATGTGTGGCGCATAATGTGCAACATAATATGAAACTGATAATATCGCGGTAAATAAACATCAGATTTGCACGAAACAAAGATCATTTTACGAAGTAATCTGCAGAGCACCTGAAATGACACAAAAAAAAAAAGAAATTTTGATTTTGTTAGCCGATTTACCGCGTGTCTCCGTGGTGTTGACCTTCGTTGGATGCGTTGTATGATTACGTTATGGAACAAGATCCTTAGTTGTATACCCTTGTGTTTTCCTATATGTCCGTAGCTCTTATTACACGTGATAATTTGTACCCCATTTACTGTCAAGTTTTGATATTTTAAGGTGTTGATATCTGACGCTGTGTAGTAGGTTAAGGTTTAACTGACTTTTTATGCTTGTTTGTGACTCTTTTGTGAAGATAATTATTCTCGTCAGACAAGAGTTTTACTAAAATGTAGACTTTCACGGCCGGAAATATCATGTCCATTATGATTATCCGGGCTGTTATGCCGTGGTTGGTTGATGAATTCTGTGGTGATTGACAATCAGTAGCGAGCCAGTGTGTGTGTTGGACCTTTCATCGAGCTACGGACCCCCTTGAAGATGTCTCCCGCAGTCGGAGACGAAACGTTGGGAATCACCACAGAATTCATCAACCAACCACGGCATAACAGCTCGGATAATTATAATGGACAAGAGTTTTACTGCACTATACAGCCAGTGCATTTGACAAACTTAATGAAGTCCCCAGAAATTGGGCTAATACTGGAACTCCGCTTGGAAGGCTAAGCCCTGGTTATGATTTCATTCATAATTTCTCCCAATTTGAATTTATATTTTCAAGGAGATAAACACAGTCAAAAAGGGCTAATTTACGACAAATAATTCCAACAGTTGTGAAACAGTTAATGACATTACAAGATCAAATATAGTACTTCACAAGCTAAATATTTTTTAAAAAGAGGAGCAACGAAAATTTAAAATTATCAATTGAGGAATTGCTGAATGACAACCACAACAACTACAGGATTGACATATAAGTTGCTGCAGAAACAGGTAAATAACTCACAGTTGTATTTAAAGTAATACCAAGTTAGCAGTGGGCCCCGAGACAGTTTCAGAACAACAATTTTTAAGAAATATCCCTTCTCAGAAAATCAATTAATTAGCAAAAATACAATTGAGTAACAATTGTCTGAGTGAGTCCTGAATACTGCACCGGCACTAACGATCAGGGGCTAGACAGAGTACGTGAGGCACTGAGGAACAAGCGGCTAAGGTTTACACAAGGTAATTGCAGAAGTAAAGCAAACTCAACTTAAGGAGCTGACGGAGCGGCATGAAAGTTGCCCGAATAGGTTTGTAACGGTATCAGACTTCGTGCTGCCCGACAAACAGCGGTTTGGCATCGCGCTGCGCCTAGAAGAAACACGCTGCTATACAGCAATACAAAGAAGCCACTCCAGTACCGTGTCACCCCCCCCCCCAAAAAAAAAAAAAAAAAAAAACAGGCACCGCAACCAAGGTGAGATGTGCTCTCAGGTAGGAAACAACACAGCTAAGGAATCGCCTTGCAGGACAGGTCCAAATCAAGCAGTTATACAGGCACAATAGTTCTTCAGCTAAGAAAGCGCAAGATAAATATAGACATAAGGCCCTTCAATTAGGAGCAATTAAATGACAACTTTTATAAAGACTATTTCAATCAACTTACTGCCCACTACGTTAGAGGTTGAGTATCGATTAAATTATGTACTAAACAAATTCATTTAGTAAAAGCTGTACAAGAGACAAACCAAATTTAATACAATATGCAGCACCAATTAATTAAATTGGAAACAGTTGCAGTTGCTTGCCCTGAGAGATACGAGAAAGGTCAAATAAGACCTCCAAAGTTTTTGAGTGTTGAGCCTTGAACGTAAGGCCCAAGACTGATGCAGTCACATAAGAAAAGGCAGACAACATCGTAACCAGACAGGGCAATGGCGAGTAAATAACCAATTTTTCCTCATTAGCGGCCTTATTTAACATCATGAGGAATGGCCCGGCCACGCATCTAAAACATAACTACCACATGTTAATTCATGGACATACATTAAACGAATAATCCGGATTAAGCGTAAATAAGTAGAAACTAGTGTGATACCAGCACTCTGGGAAGGGAGAAAGTTAAAAAGCAACGATATTCCCCGAAACCTTTAGCACACCTCAGTGACCTTAAACACACTTTGAGTTCAGTATGAAGGGCACTGACCTCGACTTACAGAGGAATTATTACAATACTGAAAAAGACATTAGTAGGGGAGCAATTACAAATGGCAAAACTTAAGGCTATACTGAAACAATTACACTCACAGTATCATTAAGAAAATGCAACACGACTGAAGATCAAGACAGAGGAGGCCGGCCCCAAAACAACTCGCACTATCAGCAATCACGTGACTGAGCGCCTCGCCAAATGCTTGAGTAAATAGACTCTATTAAGCTGATACAGCACAAACCGGCAGGAATGCAGTGGGCTGATCCACTTAGCCCATGAATGGATTGCACTAGGAAACACGTTTAGAAACGGCAGGCTTTCTAGGTTTCCCATACGTTAACCTTCCACCGTAACGGTTCCCGCGTACATGGGAACACACTATTTCAACACAGGCACTGCCTCGTGCCCGAAGGGCCGTCTCTTCCTCTCTGCCTCTCCCAAGAGAGGCCGGTCTTGCACTCGATTCCAAGATCACTGCAAAACTCCCGCCGCGCCGGAACGGTGAAGACAGTTAACTCGCGAAGCAGAACTCGATACGAGCTAGCATGGTCCACTTAGCGCTGGTTGCTGGTTTGTGATTTCTGATGCATATGCGCTATGGTTAATCATCCCCTACACAATCCCCGGTCATTTTCCGCTCCCGCCTTCATCCTGCAACACATTTGCATTTATCTTCAATTTTAACCTGAATTCGAATCAGCAATTACCATGTACTATATACATAATCTTTTATCAGAAGTACTTACTGCCTGAAAGGATTTAGTATGGGGTAAAGGACCGGTGTATACACTTTCCATCTTCCAACTGGCGATGAAGTGTAGGATTTTAATAGCAGACTCGTCTCCATGAGACCCTACGATAAAACAAAGCGTCGCGTGGTATTACTGTGGAAAACCAAATGTCAATTTTGAAATACTTTTTCCGAAAATTTAAAAACATAAATAACTATTTCGCATCATGTTTGATTTACTTGCGTTACAGTATACTGACTGAAATTACAAATTCACTACTGGACATTAAAATTGCTACATCAAGAAGAAATGCAGATGATAAACGGGTATTCATTGGACAAATGTATTATACTAGACCTGACATGTGATAACATTTTCACGCAATTTGGGCGCATAGATCCTGAGAAATCTGTACCCAATCAAGAGTAGTGACTGGCGTATTGTGACGAGCCAGTTGCTCGGCCACCATTGACCAGACGTTTTCAGTTGGTGAGAGATCTGGAGAATGTGCTGGCCTGGGCAGCAATCGAACATTTTCTGTATTCAGAATGGCCCGTACAGGACCTGCAACATGCGGTCGTGCGTTATCCTATTGAAATTTAGGGTTTCGCAGGGATCGAATGAAGGGTAGAGCCACTGGTCGTAACACATCTGAAATGTAACGTCCACTGTTCAAAGCGCCGTCAATCAGAACAAGAGGTGACGGAGATGTGTAACCAATGGCACCCCATACCATCACGCTGGGTGATACGCCAGTATGGCGATGACGAATACACGCTCACAATGTGTGTTCACCGCGATGCTGCCAAACACGGATACGACCATCATGATGCTGTAAACAGAACCTGCATTCATCCTTACGTTTTGCGATTCCTGCACCCAGGTTCGTCGCTGAGTACACCATCGCAGGCGCTCCTGTCTGTGATGTAGCGTCAAGGGTAACCGTAGCCATGGTCTCCGAGCTGATGGTCCATGCTGCTGCAAACGTCATCGAACTATTTGTGCAGATGGTTGTTGTCTTGCAAACGTCCCCATATGTTGACTCAGGCATCGAGACGTGGCTGCACTATCCGTTACAGCCATGCGGATAGGATGCCTGTCAACTCGACTGCTAGTGATACGAGACCGTTGGGATCCAGCACGGCGTTCGGTATTATCCTCCTGAACCCACTGATTCCATATTCTGCTAACAATCATTGGATCTCGACCAACGCGAGCAGCAATGTCGCGATACGATAAACCGCAATCGCTATAGACTACAATCCGACCTTTATCAAAGTCAGAAACTTGATGGTACGCATTTCTGCTCCTTATACGAGGCATCACAACAACTTTTCACCAGGCAACGCCGGTCAACTGCTGTTTGTGTATGAGAAATCGGTTGGAAACTTTCTTCATGTCAGCACGTTGTAGGTGTCGCCACAAGCGCCAACCTTGTGTGAATGCTCTGAAAAGCTAATCATTTCCATGTCACAGCATCTTCTTCCTGTAGGTTAAATTTCGCGTGTGTAGCACGTCAACTTCGTGGTGTTGCAATTTTAATGGCCAGTAGTGTAATTAACGGTACAACAATCAACCAAAAAAAATTGTATTCACAAAGTCCCATTATTAATTTATTGATTTTCAAACTAAGTTTTTTTCTTTTAATTCTTGTTCAGTGTAGGATAGACAGGCTGCTAGATTGTTGGTGTAGAGAATATCTAATAACAAATCAATACCTAAATACCCAACTCTAAAACCGGCAGTATATATACAGTGTGCACCCGATATTTTTATAGGCCGAAGTGTCAGTATTTTTCCATTTCTTATATCAATACGTTTTGTCGATATATCGAGGGGCGATAGTGATATTTTTTTTAAATATCGCTATTCGGATTCCCGATTTTGTTTTAATGTCAATAGTCCTACTAGGAATCCTCCGATTTTGGAGTCATTCATTCGGGGTGTTGCAATCTTTACAAACATTAGTGTATTTAAAATATCGTAAGGAGATGAGGAACCGTACAAAGACGCCCTCGCAAGCCCCTTTAATGCAGGTTTTTCGTTCCAAGTAGTATCGTAGACCTTCTCGACGTCAAGAAATACAAATATTAGAAGGTATGTGGGTATGAAAGCACGACGTATAGTCGCTTCCAAGAGGGCTACGTTATTCTCAACGGTTGAATGATACCACTTGAACCCACATTCATGGCAATATTGTATGAATTCTAAGACTGAGACTGAAATCTTGTAGCTCAAGAGTTTCAGAGTTACATGGCTCGTGCAGTCATCTACACTCTGGACTTCCGTAAGCTAGAAGTCACTATTCTTCCACTTGTTTCTGAACCACTTGACGCTCCATTGTAGTATGGGTAAACATCGTAGGGATGATAGTTCCTCCATGGCTGGCAATTATCAGGCATAAGGAAGTTATCTGATGGATTTCCCAGCTTCCTCAGACTACCTTCGATGTCCATATCATCAAAGACTGGATGTCGTTTTCCACTTGTAGGGAATTGCGTAAGTTTTAATTACAAGAAAAGTGTTATTTCTTTTCTATTTCCTCCAGCAGTGACAGCGAGTGATTGTGCCCGGTTATACTTCCTGCAACTACTACTGTGTATGCTGTTGCCATACCTTTTGGTTTCACTAATGAAGCTAGATTTCAGCTACATTTACAGGTGTGGCTTCTTACAGTTTCATAATCTGCCAATGTGTGTGCCCTGGAAGAATCAAGTTTGCCAAGACCACAAGTAATTGTTTTTATTACTATTATCTATTTAGAATTATACTATCTACGCTGTCGCCATCGGATGTTGTAACAACTAATAATCTGCGCTGTCCTCATGAGATCTTGCAATCTATGATGTCATCATCAGATCTTGTAACATTACCAGATGTTGCAAGATCTCATGATAACAGCGTTGATCTATCGAAACGGATGACAGCAATAAAAAGAATTACTAACGATTTTGGCAAACTTGATTCGTGAGGAATAATATAACCATCAGATCGCCCCCAACGATTGACGCAATGTCAAACATACATAAACTTTTAATCAGTTTGCTTTAATTCCTTTGTCTCAGAGTGTGAGATACATAGCGCAAACTTTACGTCCTGAATTGGTTTGCCTTCTGTAGCTGCTCATACTTCCTTCTCAGAATAGGTTGGTCTTGAGAGAAAGTAACAAGATTGGCGGATAAGTTCATTGAGTGCCCGATTCGTGGGTCGTTGATTCACATCTATTGTACAGGATCTGTCCGTTGTAATCCACGATGGGATGACCGAAGTAATGACACTTAAGGCAGCGCATATAGTTAGGTATACAAGGTCTACTTTCAAAGCAGGATAACGTGCTGCACAGCATATTCAGACACCTTTATTAGACCGAACATTAAAATAAAGGCTGCTGTCTTTTCAAGCTCCCCATTTAGCCTCATGATATGATTAGCTGAAATGACACCTTCGGGTTCCCATGCTTGTTGCAGCTCTCTGTTAGCAAAATTCATGATGTCCCTGCAGATTACAACGTCTTTACAGTAATTTAACGTGGTGCGCAACTAACTGTGTCAGGTATGATCTCCAAGCGATGTGACACAGCTTAGTTCCTTCTGTAGATCTCGCTGTCTCGAACAGGAATGAGCTATTACGCAGCCTCTTGATGTAATGTGAACCTTCAGGCGATTCCAGTGCATAGAGAAATTTGACATTCATCCTAATGTACGTTTTACACGTTTAATCAAAGAAAATAGCGTATATTGCACAGTAAGTCGTCTTTTATTTGCAGTGGTTTCTCTACTGTTAGCAGGCTTCTCAGGATGACTAACCACACTAGATACCTCTGTTGTCTGGAGGAGGGGTGATAGTAAGCAAACTGACCACCTGAAACGCTGTGAATGTCTGCAATAGGTGCAGAATCAACCCATCCCCACATAGGTAGTGTCGCCTTCCTGTTAGGCCTGATATTACTAGTCGTTCACAACTGGGAGTGAGGTCGGCGAATCGTGAGTTTTTATCGTGATATTTCGAGCGGACACGCTGAACCACTTGATGGCATATGCACAATGTCTTGAAATCAATCACAATCACATTGCGATGCGTTTACCTTTATCCCCACGTACTAGTTTACAGTGACGTCAATGCTTGTTTCCGGTAAGTGCAGTAATATCGTGATGGGATAATACAACTTGGATGCGACAGGCGTTTCAGTCGTTGCCCGTAAACAAAACAAAGCTTACCCTTACACAGGACTGGCAGTGCTGACCAGTTCCCAGCTCAGAAAACACCTGAGGTGGCATGTGTGACTTATCAAATTCATGATATGTAATGTTCAGACTTCAAATATCAGTCACCCAAAGCGAGGGGACGAAAATCTCAGAAATTCTTCAGAAAGTCGACTTTGAAGTTTTCAATGGACCTTTAAGTCACTAAAATTGAGGCGAGTTTTCTCAGCTGGCAGTTTAGTTCACTCTGTAGCGTCAGAGAATGGTGCTTGGGTCAAAGCGTTGCTGGTTCTACTTTTGTTACGGTCTTCCTTTCTTTCGTTTCATGTTTCGTTCAGTTAGAATCCCTACATCACTTAAACACAAAATTCATCAAATATATGCGACGTAGCACACATTACAGTTTTTCGTCGCAAATATAAATTCTTAGCTATCGATTTTTTCATAAAAGCCTTTTATTAAATTTCTAATGTTTTTAATGAAAACACTCTTTATTAACAGTTTCTTATAACATATCGATAATTAAGAATTTGCACTTACAATCTATGTGATTTGTAATGCGAAACAAGAAGACACGCTTTTTCCATGAAAGAAATGATGACTGTCTATGTGTTCATTACATACACCGGATGAATTTTATATTTAAATGTCGCAGGAAATCCTACTTAACAATAGAAAAAACAAATAAAAGTAAAAAGTAACCTAGTGGGAGTCGAACCAATGATCCATTGAGTACCCACTTGCCGACGTCCAACGCATCCGAGTAAGCCACGCGTCCCATCTTGAAAATACTCTTAACTTTAGGGAATTAAAGTCTCTCGGAAGCCTTTCAAAACAATTTTCTCGAGAATTTTCGAAAGTTGCATTGAACTGTTTTCGGAATTGATAATTGAGTTCTGAACTTCATGTACGATAAATATAGAAAGATAAGAAAATTCGATTGACAGGTTGTCTCCATGTTAGAAGAAACTATAATTATTCTTCACAAATTCTCTTTTCGTGCTGATATTATTAACGATCACGATCCATGTAGTCAACAACATAAACTGTGTGACAATATCAAATAGCGGAAACGGCAGCAAAAGTATGCCATCTATGATACTGAATGCGGATGTACTTCGAAAGCGTCGAACAGTACGTAATTTTCCACGGCATTACCACCTCTCAAAACTTTGAGGGCAGTGGTACAAATTTACTCACTGGAGGTAGCCAAATATTGAGGATATTGAATAATCTATACATTTCCATCTGATGATGAATGTTCCACGTTAGAAACGAATAAGAAATCAGTTTGGTTAATGTTGATACATATGTGTAGTCTCCTAAATTCAGAGTAGGTCGCTGAGGTATAAATCATTGAATGAATGCAACATGACTTTATCAGTGCAACATTACACGTTACGGCATTTGTGATCAAAGATATCTGTTAAATACAATAAATCACGTAACTACATTTGAAATAAACTGGTTTACAAAACCATCGTAGACAGACTTAAACTACACTTGAAGAGCTTGAAATTTAGAAACACCATATGAGTAATGCACACAAGGTCCTGAACAAGCAGATGAATTCGAATCATAAATGGTTCGTTGATTTTTCTAGTAGTTTATTCGATAAACTGGGTGATCAAAAAGTCAGTATAAATTTGAAAAATGAATAAATCACGGAATAATGTAGATAGAGAGGTAAACATTGACACACATGCTTAGAATGACATGGGCTTTTATTATAACCAAGAAAATATGAAAGTTCAAAAAATGTCCGACAGATGGCGCTTCATCTGATCAGAATAGCAATAATTAGCATAACAAAGTAAGACAAAGCAAAGATGATGTTCTTTACAGAAAATGCTCAATATGTCCACCATCAATCCTCAACAATAGCTGTAGTCGAGGTATAATGTTGTGAACAGCACTGTAAAGCATGTCCGAAGTTATGGTGAGGCATTGGCGTCGGATGTTGTCTTTCAGCAACCCTACAGATGTCAGTCGATCACGATACACTTGCGACTTCAGGTAACCCCAAAGCCAATAACCGCACGAACTGAGGTCTGGGGACCTAGGAGGCCAAGCATGACGAAAGTGGCGGCTGAGCACACGATCATCACCAAACGATGCGCGCAAGAGATCTTTCACATCAGTGGTGGATGTGGGGAGAGAGATGGCGAAGTTTTGTAATTTGTCATGAACCGCCCCGGTCGCTCATGCATAGAACAAATATTTAATTTAAAGACAATATTAAAACACAAAGCAATTAGAAATACCCCCATAATTTGTACATTTGTAGATTTTAAGAAAGCCTATGACTCAATTGACCGGCAATCTTTGTTTAACATTTTAGAGGAACTTGGACTTGACTCCAAAACACTAAGGCTTATCAAAGAATCACTGACAGACACTGTATCTAAAGTTAAATTCAGGGGAGAAATCTCTGAACCTTTTCTCATAAAAACTGGAGTACGTCAAGGTGACGGGCTATCTCCACTTCTGTTTAATATAGTCCTGGATAAAGTCATTAAGGAATGGGAAAAAGAATTAAAAAATCGATCCTACTGGAAACCAATCCATCTTGGTAGAACCAAAGACAACGTGGAGGTATCTTGTTTAGCATTCGCGGACGACTTGGCCATACTTGCAGATGATGAAGAAATCGCCACCAAACAAATAGAGATCCTTAAGGAATGCGCGGATAAAGTAGGTTTACAAATTTCGTTTCAAAAGACAGAATTTTTCTGTACGAAATTCCATATACACAGTTTGAACACAAAATATGGAAAAATAAATAGAGTAAAACATTTTAAATACCTAGGTGAAATTTTGGAGCCAACCGGAGGAGAGAAAGTTGCACAGAAGATCAGACAACAGAAAATGAAGAGAGCATATGGTATGACACATGAAATATACAATAAAAAATGCATCTCCTCGAACACAAAAATCAGACACTACTGCGCAGTAATTAAGCCAGCAGCACTATATGCTAGTGAAACGCTCACACTCCACACAAAATGTGACTTAGAAAAAATACTAAAAGAAGAACGCAAAATTATGAGAAAGATTTTAGGTCCAAAATTAACAGAAGAAGGATACCGGATACAATAAAGAAGAACCACAGAAACTATATCAAACCTGGCAGGAGACATAAGAAGGCGAAGATTAAAATTTTATGGACATGTCACTAGACTTCCCCCCACACGACTCACCAACAGAATTCTCACTTACATAGAAAAAGTCAAATCAACAACACCATGCATTAGCCAAGTAAAATTAGATTTACAAAAAGCAAATATTGAACTTAAAGATGTCAAAGATAGAAAAACTTTTAGAAATAAGGTGGAAAAGTGGATTGTATTGTCGGAGAAGGAAGCACTAAAGAGACCAGGAACAAAATGGACAGAAGAAAGAAAAAGAAAACATGGAGAACGAATGAAAGAAGTATGGAAGAAACGACGTCAGAAAGCTTTGCGTGATCCTTCTGGGTCCATTGGCGATAAGTAAGTAAGTATTATGACTATTAAGGTAAACACATTGTTTGTTCTCTACTAAAATCTTTCATTTGATAACTATCCCTATCAGTAGTTAGTGCCTTCAGTAGTTTGAATCTTTTATTTAGCTGGCAGTAGTGGCGCTCGCTGTATTGCAGTAGTTCCAGTAACGAAGATTTTTGTGAAGTAAGTGATTTCTGAAAGGTATAGGTTAAAGTTAGTCAGGGTCATTCTTTTGCAGGGATCTTTGATAGTCAGATTGCGTTGCGCTAAAAACATTGTGTGTCAGTTTAAGCACAGTCTTGTATAAGTTGTTCAAAGGGGACGTTTCAACGTGTCTGGCAATACTTTTTTTTGTTCTAATAAAACCCCATGTCATTCCAAGGATGTGTGTCAATTTTTACCTCTCTACCTACATTATTGCGTGGTTTATTAAGTTTTCAAATTTATACTGACTTTTTGATCACCCGCTATATACCCCAAGTTTTACATTCCATGTAGCAACTTCCCGAATCTGTCCTGTGCCTACTTGTCAAGATGTTATTTTTAATTGTTCTGTCCACCTACCCTCGAGGCACTATTCCCTCCCCTGTCTCACCTTTTATTACATTATTTACACTGCAAATGTTTATAGTTATGTTTACAGCTTACACTTTCAGTCTTCGCCAGTGACTCTGGTCGCTTCAATATTGTATTTTCTGTTACACTCCTGGAAATGGAAAAAAGAACACATTGACACCGGTGTGTCAGACCCACCATACTTGCTCCGGACACTGCGAGAGGGCTGTACAAGCAATGATCACACGCACGGCACAGCGGACACACCAGGAACCGCGGTGTTGGCCGTCGAATGGCGCTAGCTGCGCAGCATTTGTGCGCCACCGCCGTCAGTGTCAGCCAGTTTGCCGTGGCATACGGAGCTCCATCGCAGTCTTTAACACTGGTAGCATGCCGCGACAGCGTGGACGTGAACCGTATGTGCAGTTGACGGACTTTGAGCGAGGGCGTATAGTGGGCATGCGGGAGGCCGGGTGGACGTACCGCCGAATTGCTCAACACGTGGGGCGTGAGGTCTCCACAGTACATCGATGTTGTCGCCAGTGGTCGGCGGAAGGTGCACGTGGCCGTCGACCTGGGACAGGACCGCAGCGACGCACGGATGCACGCCAAGACCGTAGGATCCTACGCAGTGCCGTAGGGGACCGCACCGCCACTTCCCAGCAAATTAGGGACACTGTTGCTCCTGGGGTATCGGCGAGGACCATTCGCAACCGTCTCCATGAAGCTGGGCTACGGTCCCGCACAGCGTTAGGCCGTCTTCCGCTCACGCCCCAACATCGTGCAGCCCGCCTCCAGTGGTGTCGCGACAGGCGTGAATGGAGGGACGAATGGAGACGTGTCGTCTTCAGCGATGAGAGTCGCTTCTGCCTTGGTGCCAATGATGGTCGTATGCGTGTTTGGCGCCGTGCAGGTGAGCGCCACAATCAGGATTGCATACGACCGAGGCACACAGGGCCAACACCCGGCATCATGGTGTGGGGAGCGATCTCCTACACTGGCCGTACACCACTGGTGATCGTCGAGGGGACACTGAATAGTGCACGGTACATCCAAACCGTCATCGAACCCATCGTTCTACCATTCCTAGACCGGCAAGGGAAGTTGCTGTTTCAACAGGACAATGCACGTCCGCATGTATCCCGTGCCACCCAACGTGCTCTAGAAGGTGTAAGTCAACTACCCTGGCCAGCAAGTTCTCCGGATCTGTCCCCCATTGAGCATGTTTGGGACTGGATGAAGCGTCGTCTCACGCGGTCTGCACGTCCAGCACGAACGCTGGTCCAACTGAGGCGCCAGGTGGAAATGGCATGGCAAGCCGTTCCACAGGACTACATCCAGCATCTCTACGATCGTCTCTATGGGAGAATAGCAGCCTGCATTGCTGCGAATGGTGGATATACACTGTACTAGTGCCGACATTGTGCATGCTCTGTTGCCTGTGTCTATGTGCCTGTGGTTCTGTCAGTGTGATCATGTGATGTATCTGACCCCAGGAATGTGTCAATAAAGTTTCCCCTTCCTGGGACAATGAATTCACGGTGTTCTTATTTCAATTTCCAGGAGTGTATAAACAAAGTGTTACAATTTGTGAGTTCTGGTTCTTACGCTGTGTGGCGCCACGGCACTTATTTATTTCAGTTGCACGTATTTCTATAAACTTTTGCATTTTGTTTTGTTGTGCTAATATAGCGGCGGAAAACTGTTTTTAACTATTTACCCCATGCAGTGAATTTAGCTGTATTAGCGTTTATGTACCCAAATTTTCATTTAGAACAGACAGAGAGTTGTTTTGTTCAAGTGTGTTTTTTTATTTATTTTTATTTTTATTTTTATTTTTTTTTATTTTTTTTTTTTGCGCGTGTCACCTACAAGCCAACGTTATTTTCTGTATTGAGATTGCTGTTATTTTTCTGTGCAATACATTTAAACATACCACCAGTTAAAACTCTGTCACTGTTTAGCGTCACACTTGGTTGTTGAACGACATCTGGCGTCGAACATTTGTATATTTGTCAGTAGTTACACTGACAATGCTGTGAATTATACTGTGTAATTATTTCACTTCCGTTAACGTACATACTTTTATAGTAAACTGAATTATATTCTCTTGGTTTATGGTTTTCTTAAGTAATTTGTATGTCATACGACGCCGCTGTAGGGCGCCAAGCCCACTTTGGCAATGTCATTTGTTGTTCAAAATTCGTATCTTCATGTAATGATAGGTAACCTTGTGTCAGTCTACTCATGTTTGTAACCATTACAAAATGCAGCCATTATATCCATTGCTTACTTGAAGTTCCTGGGTACGTGTCTTGTTATGATTGCAATATTTTTAACTTTATGTCTATGGTAGTTTGGTAAACAATTTTATTTCATATGTAATTATTAGGGACTGGATTATAAGGATCATAAAAACCACAAAATATGTATGAAAAATGCTTAAAATGCATCAAAAGTGTCGAAATATGCAAGATCAAATAATAAAACAACATGGTAGCTACTGCGTCCATTCTATCTCAAAGTCTAACCTGTGCATATCAATCACGAGGAACAGCGCCGGCCACGCGAAAAATCGGTACATTTAGAACACTGATCATTTTCTGAATACTTTCTGGTAAAGGTTAGGAATGAGGCGTTTCTCGAATTATTTTCTAAAAATTGGCAAAATGGGGATTCATACCGCGTTTCAAGAATTGTGCCTTCTTTGCTGTTGTTGTCGGTAACAAGCGGATGCGATGTGACTGACTCGCAGCGAAATAATGAATATGCACAGGATCAACTTTGAGATACATCGCACGCAGAGGGGCACGCTCAGAAACTCCGTAATATTTTATTTAAGAAACAACATACAGTCATGAATTTTACTGAACAGCATTAACTTTTAATTACTACTTTTGGACCAAAACATCATTTACAATTTATTTTACATTTTTCTGCTATTGTAAACATAAACGATAAGTATTGTAACAAATGTTCGGTAGTAAGACTGTGTCTTCCGTCACTCAAAACATTTTTATTAGCAGAAGTGACAGTTCTACATAAACTGACGTAACTGGGCTGTATTTGAATTTGGGTACTATGTTGTCACTTATTGTTTCTGATAAAAGGTCACCCATCCCATTAATAAAACTATCAATTTGGAACAAGGGTACAAAGCCTGGGTTATTGTTTAAAATATTTTCAAACTTTCCATTAAGTTTTCTGGGGAACACCTCCGGCAATGAGGACTTTCCTAGAATAATTTTATTCATTATTTGGATGGATTCATTATCTGAATAGATTCATTCAACGCCAATGCTTGAGATTCAAGAATTTTAATAATTGCAGGTATAAGTAAAAAATGAGTGTTAATCAGAGCAATGTCTTTTTTAATACCGAAATCATGAGAAGCTTCCTTGCACTGGCAAACTGTGAAAGCATCTGCACTGTGAAAGTCGTTTATACCCCTCTAATGGCCGCTAAATGTTCACTGTAAATCAACACAGCTTCGACCCATGTACCTCACTGGTTCGGGAGGTAAAGGCACATTTGGTACTTTTTCTTTGTAGGTCTTTATGCGAGCAGGAGCCTTTTGAAACACTTTCTTTGTGGATGAAATCAGTTTATTTACATTGACAAACGTGGAACGTACTTCTTCAGCAAGGCGATGTACTCCACGAGCAAAGCAAGTCGCATGAATCAAACTGGGATAAAACACCCGGAGGGATTTTCCTGCTTTGATCATATAGTGAGCAGCATCTGAAATAAACGCAAACACCCTTTCATCTGCAGAAAATTTGGGAAATATTTTTATAATACTCTTATTCACAAATCTGGTGATCGTAGAATGATTTACTTTGCAATTTCTTTGCACGCCGCTAAACAGGAAGAAGTAGGCTCTTCCTTTAAATCACCAACAATTAAATTTGTAATGTAACGGCCACATGTGTCTGTTCTTGCTGTTCTTGAGTTCATTGCGTATTTCTTCCAGACCATTTACGTAAATTTTTACGCGATGCTGATTCATCTGGTATATTTTGATTTAAGGAATATTTACGCAGGAAGCCTTTGAGGATAGGGTTTGTAAGTTTGTGAAGAGGAATATTGCTTGCAATGAATGCTTCACATAGATCCATGTTAGAGCGACTGTTTTGATTGACTTTGGAGAGCCGGCCGGAGTGACCGCTACGGAACCGCGAGACCGCGAGACCGCGAGACCGCTACGGTCGCAGGTTCGAATCTTGCCTCGGGCATGGCTGTGTGTGATGTCCTTAGGTTAGTTAGATTTCAGTAGTTCTAAGTTCTAGGGGACTGATGATCTCAGATGTTAAGTCCCATAGTACTCAGAGCCATTTGAACCATTTGAACCTTTGGAGAGTTCGCTGCTACTGCAACTTGCTGTTGTAAAAAGTTGTTGTCGTGGTCCTTTCTTCGGCATTCCTGCGATATAAAGACTTGTATTGACGTGCTGTCTATTTGAAATTTCTTCTTTTTTTTTTTTTGCACGAAACGTTTTTCTCGCAAAACTCGTCAGTATAAAACAATTCCGTCTTATGTAAATGTTCCAGGATGGTCAACTATCCACGAAACGACGTTTCTTTTTTCGGGTGGCATGGCGCATAACACGTTATACACTACACGTCGTAAACGCGTTCGACTGTATGCAAGTAAATAGAATGCTGAACTGGAACAATGGACGTGCGATTAACAGCTTGCGTAGTTTAATTTAATGGTTGTCGACGCGTATGGTATGACAGTGAAGGGGATTATTTGGGAGCGCGGGCGCAGTAGCATTGACTCTGTCTGTCTGTTCCTGTTCCTTTTCTGTAATGATTTCGCTAGGCAGTGGCCTATGGGTTAGCGATCGCACGCAGTTCTAGATCGCGGTCAATGCCTGAGACGCCAGAACTAGATAAAGCTAGACCGGCCGTCTAAATTTTTAAAATATTGAAAACATAGAGAGAAAATATGCATCGTCACTAGTTTTTAGTTAAAATAGGCATTAACCGGTGAAAAGAAGCCAAATATGCAAATGCATATGAAACATGCAAAAGTATATAATCCAGTCTCTAGTAATTGTATAATTTATTTTACTTTAACTGCTATCTCGTGATGGCAAACGCCGAAAAGTGTAATGTTGGTTTCAAACAGTCATTTTGCATTCAGTCAGTGAACTTTCCCACAACGACCTATTCAGAGAACATGTATTTTTCAACATGGTTGCATAATTTCTACATGACTTTGTCAGGGCTGTATGAATGTAGACGCAGTGAATAATAGGGACTAGCTGGTCTTCTGAAAGACAAAATTATTTATTGATTCTCTCACACATAATTATAATAGCATCAGTATTTTTCTTATAATGGACATGAACCATGGGTATTACCATTGGTGGGGAGCTTGCGTTCTTCAGCGATACAGGGGTACGTGTTGAGAGGCAGCAGGCTTTTCAATAGTTGCAGATTCAGCAATCTAGATGGTTGATTGGACTGGCCTTGTAACATCAACCAAAACGGTCTTATGTGCTCCCACTGCGAATGTCTGAAAGCAGTGAGAAAGTACAGCAGCAATATTACCAAGTTTACCTGAAGCCATGCAGCTCTACCGTATGGTTAAATAATTATGTCATCCTCTTGGGTAAAATATTCCGGAGGTAAAATAGTTAACCATTGGGATCTCTGGACGGGGAATCAGCAGAAACAAAACTGGCGCTCTACGTGTCGGAGCCTAGAATGTTAGATCCCTTATCCGGGTTTCAAGTAGGAAATAGTTTGAAATCAGTCTAATGGTAATTAGTGAATTTGGGCGACAGGATTAACAGGTCTTCTAGTCAGGAGAATAGAGCTACTATGAACAGCACAGTGAACGCGTTAATGTAGCCACGATAAACACAATGTCCACAACAACACAGTGGTACATTATTATACATTATTATATGTCAAATACCTCCGAAAACGAAGAAGAAATTGAAGAAATGTATGATGAGATAAGAGAAATTATTCAGTTGGTTAATGGAGACGAAAATTTATTAGTCATGTGGGGAAGGTGATATTAGGAAAAGGAAGGCAAGGAAAAGTAGTAGGTGAATATGGACTGGGGGAAAGGAATGAAAGAGAAAGGTCTAGTAGAATTTTGCACAGAGCATACATAATTTAATCATCGCTAACACTTAGTGTAACACTAATGAGAGAAAGTTGTATACGTGGAAGAGACCTGTTGACATCGGATGGTTTCAGATTGATTGTATGACGGTAAGATAGATTTAGAGACCAGGATTTGACTTATAAGACATTCCCAGGGGCAGATACGGGCTCGTGCAAGGATTTTTTAGTTATGAACTGTAGGTTAAAACTGAAGAAACTGCAAAACGGTAGGAAGTTAAGAAAATGGGACCTGGATAAACTGAAAGAACCAGAGGTTGCTGAGAGTTTCAGTAGGAGCATAAGGGAACGATTGACTAGAACAGGGGAAAGGAATCCAACAGAAGAAGAATAGGTAGCTTTGAGAGATGAAATAGTGAAGGCGGTAGAGGATCAAGTAGGCAAAGACGAAGGCTAGTAGAAATCCTAGGATAACACAAGAGATATTAAATATAATTGACGAGAGAAGAAATTTTAAAAATGCAGTAAGTGAAGCAGGCAAAAGGGAACACAAACGTCTGCAAAATGAGACCGACGGGAACTGCAACTTGTCTGAGCAGGACAGATGTAGACATTTAGAAATTTCACTGGGGGAAAATGAAAGAGACCTTTGGAGAAAATAGAACCATCTGTATCAACAACAAAAGGTCAGATGGAGAGCCAGTCCCAAGCAAAGAAGGGAAAGCTGAAAGCTGGAAGGAGTATATAGAGGATCTTTACAAGGGAAATGTACTTCAGGGCACTATCCTAGAAATGCAAGAGGGCGTAGACGACAATTAGATGGGAGATATGATAATGCGTAAAGAATTTGAAAGAGCACTGAAAGACCCCGGGAATAGACGACATGCCGTTAGAACTACTGAAAGCCTTGGGACAGCCAGCCGTGGCAAAACTCTTTCATCTGGTGAGCAAGATGTATAAGACAGGCGAAGTACGCTCAGACTTAAAGAAGAATATAATAATTCCAATTACAAAGAAAGCAGGTGCTGACCGGAGTGAATATTACCGAACTGTCAGTTCAAAATGTCATAGCTGAAAAATACTGACACGCATTCCTTACGTAAGAACGGAAAAAACTCGTGGTAGTCGACCTCGCGGAAGATCAGTTTGGATTCCAGAGAAATATAGGAGCACGCGATGTGATACTGACCTAACGATTTCTCTCAGAAGATAGGTTAAGAAAAGCCAAATCTACGTTTAACGGACTTGTAGACTTAGAGGAAGTTTTTCACAGTGTGGAATTAAATACTCTCTTTGAACTTCTGAGGGTAGCAGGAGTAAAATGTTGTTCACCGCCTGTGCGGAAGGCAGATGGAAAAGCGGTCGTTGAAGTGAGACAAAGTTGTAGTCTTTCCTCGATGTTACTGAATCTGTACATTGAGGAAGCAGTAAAGCAAACAAAAGAAAAATTCGTAGTAGGAATTTAATTGCACCGAGAAGAAATAAAAAGGTTTGCCCATGATATTGTAATTTTATCACAGACAGCAAAGAACTGGGAAGAGCAATTGAATGAAATGGACAGTGTCTTGAGAGGAGGATATAAGATGAACATCAACAAAAGCAAAAAGAGGATAATGGAATGAACTCGAATTAAATCAGGTGATGCTGAGAGAATTAGATTAGGAAATGAGACACTTAAAGAAGTAGATGTGTTTGGCTATTTGGGCAGCAAAATAACTGATTTTAGCCGAAATAGAGAGGACATAAAATGTAAACTGGCAACCGCAAGAAAACCGTTTCTACATCTACATTTTCTACATCTGCGTTTATACTCCGCTAGCCACCCAACGCTGTGTGGCGGAGGGCACTTTACGTGCCACTGTCATTACCTCCCTTTCCTGTTCCACTCGCGTATGGTTCGCGGGAAGAACGACTGCCGGAAAGCCTCCGTGCCCGCTCGAATCTCTCTAATTTTACATTAGTGATCTCCTTGGGAGGTATAAGTAGGGGGATGCAATATATTCGATACCTCATCCAGAAACGCACCCTCTCGAAACCTGGACAGCAAGCTACACCGCGATGCAGAGCGCCTCTCTTGCAGAGTCTGCCACTTGAGTTTGCTAAACATCTACGTAACGCTATCACGCTTACCAAATAACCCTGTGACGAAGCGCGCCGCTCTTCTTTGGATCTTCTCTATCTCCTCTGTCAACCCGACCTGATACGGATCCACCCTGATGAGCAATACTCAGGCGTAGGTCGAACGAGTGTTTTGTAAGCCACCTCCTTTGTTGATGGACTACATTTTCTAAGGACTCTCCCAATGAATCTCAACCTGGCACCCGCCTTACCAACAATTAATTTTATATGATCATTCCACTTCAAATCGTTCCGCACGCATACTCCCAGATATTTTAGAGAAGTAACTGCTTCCAGTGTTTGTTCCACTAACATATAATCATACAATAAAGGATCCTTCTTTCTATGCATTCTCTGTATACTACAGCATCATTTGTCTATGTTAAGGGTCAGTTGCCACTCCCTGCACCAAGTGCCTATCCGCTGCAGATCTTCCTGCATTTCGCATCAATTTTGTAATGCTGCAACTTCTGTGTATACTACAGCATCATCCGCCAAAAGCCGCGTGGAACTTTCGACACTATCTACTAGCTCATTTTCTATATATATATATATATATATATATATATATATATATATATATATATATATATATATATCTGAAGAACAGAAAGTTGGTAGCACCGAATATAGTCAGGATAGTGTCCGAATGTCTTATCTGAAAGTATTTACACGTGGTGTAGCAATTTATGGAAATGAAGTATAGGCGTTAAACCGTTTGGACTAGAAGAGAACAGAAGCTTTTGAAGTATGGTGTTACAGAAGAATGTTGAAGATTGGATGGGTAAATCACGAGACTAATGAGGAAATACTGAACAGAACTGGGGAGCAAAGAAATTTGTGGCAGAACCAGACCAGGGGTGGAGGGAACTATGGAGGTTAGAAATCGTAGAGGGACACCATGAGATGAGTATAGTCAGCAGATTCAGAAGGATGTAGATAGCAGTAGATACTCAGAGATGAAAAGACTTGCACAGGATAGAGTAGCTTAGAGAGCTGCATCAACCGGTTTTGGACTGAAGACAATAAAAACACAGTCAACATAATCTGCTTGAGAGATTCACAGCTGCATAGGTATGTAAGATATTTTCATTTACTGTCTTATTGCACATTTTTAAGTAGATTACTTGTTTCGATCACTCTGGATCATCTTCGGGTATAAGCAGTAGCTTCAGCAACCCGTCTTGTCTACTCATAACTCTGCACTCTGATAATTATGTATTCTGAGTAGACTAGAAGGGTTGCTGACGCTACTACCTAGATCTGAAGATGATGCAGAATGATCGAAACATGTAATCTAATTAAAATTGTACAACTCAGATGGAACATTAAATGAGATTTTAAGTTGCTATATTACCTTCCCACTTGCGATACGATTCCACCGTCCGTTTGGTAGACGCTGATTTCGGGTCACCCAAGCAACGTAAATTACCAAAAAAAAAAAAAAGTTGGCGACGCGAATTAGGCGCATTTGAACGCCCGTGTACTAGCGTGGAGGCGGCCTTATCAATACGACACGGCAGCACGTTCGGACGCAGCTCTGGAGCAGAGTCGTGTTTTTCGCGGAATACAGCCGCTCAGCGCTCAGCTCAGCCAACATGTGTCGCCGGCGTGCCGGGGGCGGACGCTTCAGCGGCGCAGCCGGCATTTCCTGTGGGAGAGCGCTGTGACAGCCACCACACGTCTCGCGAGACTGCCGCGCCGGCTCCCGGCGAAATCACATCGCATCGCGCCGCGTCGGGCGCCGCTGCTGCTGCTGCCGCCACACAGATAACTCTCCCTTCACTCTGTGGTCAGATCATCCCCCCAAAGAGTGTAGCGTCCCGAAAGTAGCCGCTCCTAATTTATTTTTCCATTTTTGAAAGTTATCATCTACGTAGAAGCCCACACTTATACTCAAACAGTAACGAAAATTATCTCTTTCTCGTATGACAGACAAACAGATGTGGCAAAACACTTTGCTCATTTGCTTAGCTGCGCATTTTTTTTTCTTTTTCTTTGGAATGCCGTTCTTCAGCGATTTTCTTCTACATCTGCTTACTTATGACAATGCACATTGAATGAAGACTATCGAAGTGGCTTTAGCTGTTTTGTAATCCTTTATGGGAAACATTATTGGTTTCTTGCAATTTTGTCATACGATGACATCGTTGGAGACAGTGGCTATTACTTGAAGACAAATGTTGATGGTATTGAGGTAGCAACCAACCACAATTTTTTTTTTCAGTTCCTCTATTGAAAGGGTACCGTTACCGGTTTCGAATCGATACGACTCATCTTCAGACGGTTTTCATGCTCTCACTACATGTGGTGCGCTTTTTACAGATGAATTGTCCTAAAATATAAATAATACATAATTATAAGCACGCCACGTAGATGGTTGCATTACAGATTTTCGTTGGATGTGACTTACGTGAAATGTCGGGTTGGAATGTTTGTTTTCATTACATTTGTCCAACAGATGTGAATACATTCCCAATGCATTCTTTTCGTTGCACACGTAAATTTTTCTCACTGACACTTTAGCTTTGTCACAGGCGAGATTTCTAACGCGCACAATACAAAGTGCTTACAAACATATGAGTGTCTAAGATGCTATGAGGTATCGTAATATTATGAAGATGTTCCATGTTTGCAGAGAGATCATATATTCACTTACGCAACTGAAGCGCCTTTTACACCAGTAAAGAGATACATTGATTTTGTGAGCCTTAGAGCGAATACTAGAGAAAACAGCACAGGGTTAGATCGAATACTGTTACATTAATTATATAGTTGTTCAATTTTTTAGTACTGTGTAGGTAAGACAGTACAGTATTTATTTTCATTTAGCATCGTGAGAATTATACTAACATACAAATTTGCTGCTTCATCTGCAGATAGGTGTAGGAATATTATTTGCTATGGAGGGTGGAAAATAATTTTTGGAAATTTTTCGGAAGGGGGTTAGGTAATTCGGTTTGTTCATTAAGGATATAGTCTGGGGTGCTGTTTATGTGTGGCTGTATTTGAATTTCTTCTAATATATTCATAGTGGCTCCTTTTTCTGCTAGATGTAAAATTTTTAAGTTGTTCTCACTGTTTCTCACTGAATGTTTTTCTTCAACAACATGGGATGCAAATGCAGATGTGTTCAAGTTGCCAAGCCTTAAAGCATCAACTTCGCACCATCACAGGTCCATCCTCAGCTGATGCAATGATAACCCTCAAACAGTCGAAGAGCTACTTATCCCATTATTCACTTGCAAACCGAAAATATTTATCCTTTATATACTGTTGTCAATAGCAAAACTGGAATTAAGCAGCAGCAGGTGAATGTCAAACAGATCACATGGAGTGGTAATGCCATGAAGCAAATGTGAAAACTACATCTATGTCGTCCTGGAAGATCAAGTTCCATTCTACCGCATGCAACCAACAGCTGCACTGAAGATTTTCCCTTATTGGTTCTGCGTCTAACGGTGTAAACAAATATCTTGGAAATGGTTTTCCTTGTTGTATGCTTTTCATTAACGCGTCTCTGCAAAGAAGCCTCGGGACTCGCACGATTCATGGTATCAAACTCGTGATGAATTTTTGTGAGTATGGACTTTTAGTACTACACCGCCAGTTACTAGTCTGTTGCACTGGCAAAATAAACAGCCACCATTTTCGAATTTGCCTAATGCTCTTGTCGCCCCATGTATCCAGTTTGACATTCAACTGCTGCTGCTTAATGCCACATCGTAGCTTCCTTATTTTTTGAAGACTGTCACTGCATCAGCTGAGGATGCACCTGGAACGGTGCAAAACCGGCAGTGTCTCCAATGAGGGACTACAAAACAGCTAAAGCAGCTTCAAGATCTATATTGACTGTAAATCCTATCAATTTATAAGACATGTTTGGTAAAAAACGGTTTGAAGATTGTTAAAATAATAGCAAATCATACTTACGTGTCTTGAAGAGGTTTCATCGAACCACCTTCAAGCTATGTAGTAATGACTGACATCATCTGGAGTGGAGACAGCAATCATTACGGGAATTTCCCAAACTAAAAAAAGGAAAATTTCGCAATATGTTATTGCCTAGATCGCATTTACATAAGGACATGAAACCATGTCACTTGCAAGTAACAACCATCATCAGAACATGCGCATATTAAGCTCAAACGCAAACTACATGTTGCAATAACAATCATTATGATGTGACATGCATTTGTTTAGAACGCAACATGAATAAGAAATTTAGGAATTTACCCCGGTCATATACTGATTTTCCCGTAAAAGATATGGCTGGAGTTCTTTCATCAGCGTTTCTATATGTTTTTGGGATGCTGAATCCAAACTTAACGTTTACTGCTTCGTACGAGATCGGCTTCACAACGCTTCGTCTCCATACTCTCCTAAACCTTTGTGCCTGCCTCAACATTGTACTCCGTCGTCTGACTGCCACAGACAGACAGCTACCGTGCTTTACAGGGTTCATGTGCCCGACTTCGACGTTCTCTGATGAGACATGGCCATGTAACAACTTATCACCTACTCGTGGTTTCACAGCCATTCGACTATTTTACATAGACGAGCATTTTCGCTATTTCAGCGACTCTCCCTCCCAGGCGCAAGGCTATAACGGTCTCCTCCTTCATGAAACTCAAATATGTCAGTGGATTCACCATTTATGTGCCACATCTCCGGTAGATCCATTCCCTGTTCTTCTGTACTCCGCATACGTTCTATTCTTCTTGCGTCACTTGTCAGAAGGCGGCATTCAATAAGCGCTGGGCAGTGGTCATAATGGTTTTACGTAGATACATGGTAGCGATTTGAGCAGGGAGTTTTCTCTCTCTCTTTTTTTTTTTTTTTTTTTTTTTTTTTTTTTTTTTTTTTTTTTTTTTGCAAGAGAGTGGGTTGAGGGGGGGGGGCGGAGGAAGAAGAGACAGAACAGCAATATAAGCGGTTACACTACTCAAAGTGGTAGAAACTCGGAGAATAGCAACACCAATAGCACTGTCCATTGGATGGGAAAGGGAAACGGGCAAACAAAGAGACAGAAGGAACGTCGGGGTGGCAGGAAGGGCAAAGAACAGGACAGGGTGGGGAAGGTGGGAGGGACGAGAGGGATGAGAGCCCCAGAGACGTCACTTGTGATGTGGCGCCGGCGTCACCGCCCATCCATGGTGATTCCCACATCATAAAATGATGGCGATACCCACATCATAAAATGATGGCGATACAACGGGCAACACCAGAGGAAGAAGACATAAGAAGAGTGAAAAGAAAATAATAGCCTTAGAGACAAGGCTGAGGGCTGCCCTAACCAACACCAACGCTGACCAAGGGACTCCATTTCGAGAAGGAAATCCAGGTACGTAAACCTGGGAAGACAAGCCAATTTTTAGAAAAAAACTGAGGTTGGACATAACCATGCGAGGGTCGTCTGCTGACATCTATGGTAAGGAGTGTATTTAGTGTGAAGGGCCGAAAATTTGGGGCAGTTTAGTAACATGTTGACGAGCTTCCCCACAATTACCAAGGTAGGGGGGGGGGGGGGGGGAGTCATTCTGGTATAGTCAATACGAAGAATGTAAAAGATGGTAGATTCCCGCTGGGATAGGCAGAAGTAAGGACGCCACTTGGTGGGAATTCCCATAATCGTACAAAGTTTATTAGGCATGGTGATGGCCCCCAAAAATCGGCCCACGACCCACTACTGAACAAAAAGGAATATGACATGAAGTCACAAATCCAGCCCCTGAAAGGTCACAGATGTAAGGTGTGGGGAGGGGAGTAGGAGGCTGCCCTGCCAGCTAGACAATTCGCAAGATCAATACCTGGAGTACCTGTGTGGCCAGCAATGCAAAGGAAATCAACCGAAGAAGCAGCATTGTCAAGATCGGCGAGAAGGTCGTGGATAGCAGAAACTGAGGGGTCATGGGAAAACACAGACCAATAGCATGAAGGCCACTCCTTGAGAGCATACATAACAAAAATCAAGGGAAGGAGGACCATTTAATAAAGCAGAGGATCTAGTAAGTGGTCATTACTTCCACAGTAAACACTCCACACATGATGGCGGGGACGATGAAGGCATATACCCAGTGATCAGCGGATTTAGAGCCATCTGTGTAAGAAACAGTAGCATCCAAAGATTTCCATGAAAGTGGACAGAATGAACAATGGAACACCATCAGAGTAAGGGAGGCTTTCGGACCCCAGCTGAGATCCATCCGAATCAGGAACCAAGAAAATAACCAAGAAGAAGGAAGTGTTCTGGAGAGAATGTGGGGAACAGGACGAAGACAGATAGAAATCGCGGTCGAGAGAATCAAGGGGAGCCCAACCAGTACACCCACCTGAGGGCAAACAGTGATATCCCCAAGCCACAAAAGGATAGGCGAGGAGTGAGCAAGGAAAGAGTGGGTAGGGTTAGTATAGTAAATCAGGAGCAGCGACTGCTGAACTGAATAAAAAATGGTGATCCCTGTGTCAACCAGAAAACTACTGACAGGGCTAGTGTGAAAGGCACCTGTGGCCAAATGGGGTTAGCATGATGGTGGACCAAGACGAACAGTATATGCAACTGAGCCATACTCAGACAATACAGAACTAATGCCCCATAAATTTGGAGAAGAGTCAGGTGAAGTGCATCCTGAGAGGTGTGGGCAAGGAAGTGAAGGACATTGAGTTTACGGAAAGAGCCATTCATCAGACGTCGGACATGAGGCAACCAGGTAAGCTTGTTGTCAAAAAGAGGAGCCAAGAAAGGGAACTGCAGACCACATTCAAGGGTTGGGCATCGAGGCAGACTCAAGATCGGGTTTAACTGTAGTAATTTGGCAGAAATAAACCATATGCAATTTCAGGCATAAGAGTGGAAACCCACGTGAGAGAGTCTACGTGGACGACCGCTGGATGACATCCTGGAGCTGCCGCTCTGCAGAGGCCACTGAAATGGGAGTGGGCCTAAAAGATTTCAATCGTGAATGTAAGTAACATTTGTGATGGAGCCAAGCCATGTGATAGACCTTATGAAGATCAAAGAAAAGTGCAAAAATATGGTGGCACTCAGGAAAGTCCTACCAGACTGTGGTTAGTAGCTGAAGCAGACGATCGATTGGAGTCTGTCTCTCCCAGAGGCCACACTGGTAAGCAGGAAGTGGTACTGACATCGAAGACCTAAAAGAGCTCATGAGCCACCATCTGTTCACATAATGTCTTGCAGACATTGGTCAGTCTGATCAGCAAATAGTTATCAATCGATAACGGACCGTTGCTGGGCTTTAGTATGGGGACTGAGTGCTGTCCATTGAGAGGGGAAAATGCCTTGGAGCCAAGTACAGTTAAACACTCAGAGGAAGTATGGCCAGGAAAATTGAGGTGTTGAAGCTGTTGGCTATGGATGGAATTAGGATTGGTCTGAATCGTGGGAAGAGTAGGATATCCATTCAGTAAGAGGTCCGTTTCATTCCGCCTGATTTGCTGGTTCTGGAGGAGGAAGGCGGCCCAATAGGAGGCTGACGTCGATGCCATCGCAAAATGGGTTGCAAGGTTTCCACGATAATTGTACAAAGGCCATCTGGGAGGACAAGGACCGGCATGGAAGACGCTCGTTGACAACCTTGGACAACCTTGGGGTACACCCATAACGATGGGGCGGAATAATGTAGGTAGGAGACGAAGTGTTCCCAACAAACGAGCTAGCATTTCCCGATTGAGTAAAGACTTTGGTGCGAAGCTGTTCAAGGGTGATAATACCGGCTAAAGATGGGCGCCGCTTAGGGTTTTGCGGTACTCTACGGCGATTAAGGATGGAGACAGCAATGGCCGTGCTCTACCAGAGGATCGGCCGGTGGCGAAAGGGACCCCTTGAGCAGGGGACGGCAGTGACGGCGGGGTGAATAATCGGTTTAATGAGTACATCGATTTAATCAGTAAAATTTGAAAAAGAGTGGGTAAACACGATCTGAGAGCTATACGGAAGACAATCAGCTTAATGGAAAGCCCAGTGGCTTAACTTCGCCATGGGGAGACGTGAAGGGAACAAGAAAATAAATGGGAAGTGGTCGCTGTTGCTGAGGTCACCATGTGGTGACCAGAGTAATGAAGAGAGAAGGGGAAGGGACGTGAACAAAATATGAATGGCAGAGAAATTAATACAGCATTAAAAGGGGAAGAGTAACCATCATTGAGAAGGCACAGATCGTACTCTGCAAGAAACTGGTCTGTGAGGAGATCCCAACTAGACGAAAGAGCACTGCCCCACAAAGGGGGCATAGGTATTAAATCCTCAAGGACGAAGGACGTAGGTGGCCAGTCAGGAGAGAGGCAGAGACTTCTGTGACAGCACAGTCCGAGTGGACATGAACAGCTACTGCTTCCATACTATATCATAGTAAGAATCGTAGACGTTTACCGATCTGATTAACGAGGAAAATTTTATCGCTTATTTTTTTCTGCCAGCGATGGCATAGTATTATGCTCCTCAATAAAACTTTTTCCTACTTGTATAGCTTCTGTTGTTGGTCAACCTCCTGCTTTCACTACTGAAGCTGGTTTGTAGCTACAGTTACTGGTGCTGGTTCTGGTTTCAATAAAATAGTAGCCTGCAATTGAAGGCTGAACTCCCTAAATTGTTAACCATTTCGCATAACCTAGTAGGCACGCTTCACTCATCGAGTGCCACGGACGCAGTGAGCGTTACCCCCATAGAAAATGCCGAAAATGTGGAAGACAAAATTAATCTAACAAGAATATGTAGAATTATTATTTGTTAATAAACATCCTTGCTTTTAATAGCTATCACCAACTCGTCATATTTCTATTCTTTATTTCAACCTCAAAATATTCGGTTATACTTCCACTAATAAGAATACTACCTCTTTTTCGCCTTATACGGATTGGTCATAATATAATACAGTCAGTCGTGCCTTAGTGGGTACTTTCGTCTTTTGGAGGCCTTCAGAAAGAAAAAGTATATGACACATTTTTGGAAAACTATTTTATATATTAACTACACCATCTATACGTAAACTAAATAAATATCATAATTATCAAAAGTGGTTGAAAAAGCTGTATACAGATAGGAGGTGATAGAGGAGTTGAAATTCAGCAACTTGAGAACAGGAACTTATGATCTCGAGAAAAATCCTGAGCCAGTGAGAGTGTCGGGATGTCAGGAACAACGAGGAAAATCAGTATCATTCGCTTTAAGTGAACCAAAGATAACCAAAGACAACATAAATCTGTGTACGTACGACGGGACGCAACTAGACGTAGCACCTACACTTAAGTCCACCACATATTGCCATCCCTGAACTGAAGACGGTGTTTTAATTGCATGGTGATCTCGCGCCCTTGATCTGACGTTCCGTTGTTTTTTCCTTGGGGAATGTCAACATCCCACGTACGTAACACAAGTTCTCAATGCAGAAACACTTGTCGCGAATATGCTTGATGTTCGTGCTATGCCTAGTGTATTTGGTAGTGTGTCCCTAAACCTTCTAGGAATATCGTAAGTTCCTACTTCAAAATTCAATTTGTGCACCATCTTTGGAATGACGCACAAAAGAATTTTGGCGTTTCCCCTTTGGTCATACCACCTCAATTTGTGTGGTAAAGACAACAACGAGAGTTTTATGTTTGGTGCCAAATGGGTATTAAGCACACTTACCACAAAAGACGCGTTTCTCTCTGT